>NC_091175.1:32199938-32324938 GCF_040958095.1 Procambarus clarkii
CGGCAGACGGCCGATTCTTTTCTTTTCTTTCGGAAGGCGAGTGCGGTGGCCCGTAGGGCCATCCGTACGGCTAAACATGAATATTGGGCATCTTATGTCTCCACCATTACGTCCGAAACTCCTCCGTCACAGGAAGCGTATCCACAAGATAGCGGGTAAGTTGGTTCCTGATGTTTCACTGGTCCTTCACCTCCGTGGTACTCTTGTGGCGGACCCGTTGCTGGACGCTACCGAACTGGGTTCTCACTTTTCTTCTGTTAGCTCTGGTCTTCATCTTCCCCAATCTTTTCTTCTTCGTAAACCTGTCTTTGAGTCTCGTCCTTTAGATTTCTGCACTTGTCTTCGACTTCCCTATAACGATCCCTTCTCTCTCTCTAAACTTCGTTCTGCCCTGGTCCACTGCGGTTCTACGGCGGCGGGCTCCGATGGTATTCATTATGAGATGCTTCACCATCTTCCTCCGTGCACGTCTCAGTATTTACTGAATCTGTGTAATCGGATCTGGGAGTCGTCATCGGTCCCTAAGGACTTGCTCAATGCCGTTGTCCTCCCTGTTCGCAAACCAGGGTCTCTGGGAACATCCCCTAAGGACTTTCGCCCTATTGCCCTCACAAGCTGTGTCTTCAAACTCTTTGAACGTATGGTTAACGTTCGTCTGATGTGGTTCCTGGAACACCATCACCTCCTCACCTCTTCTCAATTTTGTTTCCGCAAGTGCCGCAGCACGACAGATATCCTGGTGAACTTGGAGGTCTATATTCGTACTGCTTTTGCTGCGAAGACCGTTGTTGCGGTCCTTTTTGACCTGAAAAAGGCTTACGACACCACTTGGCGATATCATATTCTATCCCAGCTTCATTCTTTTGGCCATCGTGGTCATCTCCCTCTCTTTCTCCGCCGCTTCCTCTCTCGTCGTTCCTTTCGGGTGCGGCTTGGTACCACTCTCTCTGCCTCTTTTCAGCAATACGAAGGTGTGCCCCAGGGTAGTGTTCTGAGCACTACTCTTTTTCTGGTTGCTCTCAATGGTCTTCTTTCCTCTCTTCCTTCAGGGGTCTTCTCTGCTCTCTATGTCGATGATCTTACCCTTTGCTGTCAGGGTGATGATTCGCCTCTCCTTCAACGCCGGCTTCAACTTGCGATTGATGCCGTGTCGTCTTGGGCCACCGATCATGGCTTCAAGTTCTCTGCTACTAAGACTTGTGCCATGACTTTTACTCGGAAACGGGTCGTTCTTCGTCCCTCTTTGTCACTTTATGGTCATCCCATTGAGTACAACAATTCCTTGAAGCTTTTGGGATTATTCCTTGACACTCGTTTGTCTTGGTCTCCCCATATCTCTTACTTCCGTGTTGAATGCTCTAAGGTCCTTACCCTCCTTCGGGTATTGTCCCATACTTCTTGGGGAGCAGATAGGCGCACTCTTCTTGCTTTACATTCCACTCTAGTCCTGTCTAAGCTCTATTATGGTTGCCCTGCTTACTCGTTTGTTTCTCCTTCTACTCTTTGCCGTCTTGATGCTTTGCACCATATTGGGTTGCGACTCAGTTCTGGTGCCTTTCGTTCGACTCCCATCCTTAGCTTGTATGTTGACACTGGCTTCCTGTCTCTCCAGGACCGCCGTGATCGCTACTGTCTTCGCTATCTTGCGCGGTTCTTACAACATCCTTCCTCTTGCCTCTGTCGTGATTTAAATTTTACCCCTCCTGCGGTTTCTGTTCCTCTTCACCACCTCCCTCTTTCTGTCCGGTTTTCTCACTTACAGGATTCTCTTTCCGTTTGTATTTCTAATGTTTCTCCTCGTGTTGTTCCTTCTTTGCCCCTGTGGAGAGTCCCCCTTCCGTAGTTTTGTACTTCCTTGACCCGCATCACTAATTTTACCCCTCCTACGGTTCTAAAATGCATTTTCCTTGAGTACTTTTCTTCTCACTCCCGCTTTGTTTCTCTCTTCACTGATGGGTCTAAGTGTGCGGAAGGTGTTGGCTACTCTGTTGTTTTTTGTGATCGCACTTACCTACCACCGTAACCGGCTGTGGGAAACGGCTCTGGCGAGGTTGCATATTGGCCATACTTGCTTAACCCATGGTCACTTGATGGAGCGCTGCCCTGCTCCTTATAGTCCTAATTGCATTGTCCCTCTTACAGTTGTGCTTGTCCTTCTTGAATGTCCTGACTTCCAGGACGAGCGTATGTCTTGCTTTCTGACCACCCCTCGCGGTCACCTGTCCCTCAATAGAATTTTTGGTGACTTGGATACTTTTGATATCGTTCGCCTTATACGTTTTAGTTCTCGTATTGGCATCGTTGGTGATATTTAGCGCCCTCTGATTATTCCGCACATTTGATGGTGCTAAATATCCTTCCCAGTTTGCTGCCTTCTTTTGATAATTACTTACTTATCAAATCCCCACATTCTTTGGGGCACACGTGAGGAACACAAATGCAAACAAGCCTGAACGGTATCCAGGCATATATATAACTGAAAACTCACACCCCAGAAGTGACTCGAACCCCATCCTGCCAGGAGCACTCTGCTGGCATACAGGATCCCTTAACCTGTACGTAACGTGTGGCGTTGGTCGAGCGGTTAAGGGATCCTGTACGCCAGCAGAGTGCTCCTGGCAGTATGGGTTCGAGTCACTTCTGGGGTGTGAGTTTTCAGTTGCATATAGTCCTGGGGACCATTCAGGTTTGTTTGCATTTGTGTTCCTGACATGTTCCCCAAAGAATGAGGTGATTTGATAAAATACCATGCCCAAGATTACCAACCGAGTGCCGGCGGGGGGATGGAAATAGCCTCGGCTACCATCCTCTTTTGTCATGTCGTGTTGGTCGAGCGGGTAAGGGATCCTGTACGCCAGCAGAGTACTCCTAGCAGTATGGGTTCGAGTCACTTCTGGGTTGTGAGTTTTCAGTTGCATATAGTCCTGGGGCCCATTCAGGCTTGTTCGCATATATATATATATATATATATATATATATGCAATTGACGATCACAAAACACTGATCATTTTATGCGGAAAATCCACAGAGAAATATGAAATGAGGTGAACGTTTCGGCTTTGTTAAAGCCTTTGTCAACACCAGACTGACTCAAACTGACTGACTGTCAGTCTGGTGTTGACAAAGGCTTTAACAAAGCCGAAACGTTCACCTCATTTCATATTTCTCTGTGGATTTTCCGCATATATATATATATATATATATATATATATATATATATATATATATATATATATATATATATATATATATATATATATATATATATATATATATATATATATATATATATATATATATATATATATATATATATTAATATACTTTGGTTGCAGTCTTTCTTGTAAACATATATTACTAAATATGACCGAAAAAGTAAGATTGATAATTCTAACTCCAATTTTCTCAATATTTCTTGTGTTTCTTTTCACTGTCGATGGTAATTGAAAAATCAATTCTCCAAAATTCAATTTTATTTCTAGTCTGACGCGACACTTGAACGTGTTTCGTAATAACTTATTACATTTTCAAAGACTTTAGTTTACACACACACACCTATAACCTGTAAACACTAAACAGAGTTCTATGCTATCTTTTAAACAGCTTTAATCTTATATACCCGCATTTGGATGAGATGATATGCTAGAACAGTTTTGGATGAGGTGAAATAAACTTTCAACACAAGAGAGAACACGAAACAATGGGTATAAATTGGGTAAATTAAATGGAAGGATGGAAGTAACTGCAAAGGGCCTATTGGCCAATATTTCTTTATTCTTCAATATTGGTGCGGAGTCTTGAAGTGGGTAGAATATAGTTGTGCATTAATTGGCTGTTGATTGTTGGTGTTGACTTCTTGATATGTAGTGCCTTGCAGATGTCAAGTCGCCTGCTATCGCTGTATCTATCGATGATTTCTTTGTTGTTTGTTACGATTTCTCTGGTGATGGTCGGGTTGTGGGAAGAGATTATATGTTCCTTAATGGAGCCCAGTTGCTTTGCATCATTAATCGCCTAAAAAGAGATGTTGTTGTCTTGCCTATATATGCCCATGATTACCATCCGAGTGCCGGCGGGGTAGTGGTTCAAATAGCTTCGGCTATCACTTCCTTTTGTCCGTTCGTGATGGTCAAGCGGATTAAGGCGTCCTGTAGATACCAGTTGCGTTGCTCCTGGCAGTATGGGTTCGAGTCACTTCTGGGTTGTGAGTTTTCAGTCCCATGTAGTCCTGGGGACCATTCAGGCTTGTTTGCATTTTTGTTCCTCACTTGTGCCCCAAAGAATGAGGTGATTTGATAAAATGCTATGCCCAAGATTATCATCCGAGATTACCATCCGAGTGCCGGCAGGGAAGTGGTTCAAATAGCTTCGGCTATTACTTCCTTTTTTTCCAGTTGTGATGGTCAAGAGCATTAAGGCGTCCTGTAGATACCAGTTGCGTTGCTCCTGGCAGTATGGGTACAAGTCACTTCTGGGGTGTGAGTTTTCAGTCGCTTATAGTCCTGGGGACCATTCAGGCTTGTTCGCATTTGTGTTCCTCACGTGTGCCCCAAAGAATGAGGTGATTTGATAAAATGCTATGCCCAGGATTACCATCCGAGTGCTGGCGAGAGAGTGATTCAAATAGCTTCGGCTATCACTTCCTCTTGTCTGGTCATGATGGTCAAGTGGATTAAGGCGTCCTGTAGATACCAGTTGTGTTGCTCCTGGCAGTATGGGTTCGAGTCACGTCATGGGTGTGAGTTTTCAGTTGCATATAGTCCTGGGGACCATTCAGGCTTGTTCGCATTTGTGTTCCTCACGTGTGCCCCAAAGAATGAGGTGATTTGACAAAATGCTATGCCCAGGATTACCATCCGAGTGCCGGTGGGGAAGTGGTTCAAATAGCTTTGGCTATCACTTCCTTTTGTCTGGTCGTGATGGTCAACCGGATTAAGGCGTCCTGTAGATACCAGTTGCGTTGCTCCTGGCAGTATTGGTTCGAGTCACTTCTGGGGTGTGAGTTTTCAGTCGCATATAGTCCTGGGGACCATTCAGGCTTGTTCGCATTTGTGTTCCTCACATGTGCCCCAAAGAATAAGGTGATTTGATAAAATGCTATGCCCAAGATTACCATCTGAGTGCCGGTGGAAAAGTGGTTCAAATAGCTTCGGCTATCACATCCTTTTGTCCAGTTGTGATGGTCCAGCGGATTAAGGCGTCCTGTAGATACCAGTTGCGTTACTCCTGGCAGTATGGGTTCGAGTCACTTCTGGGGTGTGAGTTTTCAGTCGCATATAGTCCTGGGGACCATTCAGGCTTGTTCGCATTTATGTTCCTCCGTGTCTCCCACCCACCTATTCACCGCCCACACAGTGCTTGTGGCAGGGATGTGCTACCCTCCATGCACCCAGATATGGCACAGGTCACAGCAGGCATTCAGGTTCCTCCCAAAATGGAGGGAGACACAAGTACTCATAGGAGTGGTGAGTGTGAGGGACAGCTAGCCACCCCTCCTGCCACCACCCGTGTCCACCCCTGCCGCCACCACCCCTGTCATCCCTCCCACGCCGGCCGCCCGGGGGATGGAGGGGACTCCATCAACAAACCAGGAACCCCTCAGCCAAGAACAGGGTCCTGGGAACAGTGCACCCAGACGTGCAACCAGAGGACCCAGACTCAGAGGAACGTGTCGGGTGTGTGACGAATCACACAGCCTTAGAAACGATGGAACCCTACGTCAACACAACGGCTGTGAGGGTGTATGGACGGAACCTGTAGAGAGAGAAGGCCCACAGTTCACCCCAGCACCCCCACACATCCCAGCAAACTTCATGTCATCAGATGACCTCCTGGGGGCCATCAAAGCATTCACCACCAGAACTCTTCCCCACATTCCTAAAGCAGCGCGTCCATTTGCAGCAGGGAAATATGCAGACCTTTTAAGGAAAGTAAATGAACGGTCTGAAAATCTTAATGCTGCGGCCACCATCAAAGCATGGCATAATTTGCTCCTGTTTGGCAATATTTGCTTAGGCGTACCTGCAAGAGGAGGCAAGTCGCTAGCCTCATCAGTCACTAGGGCAATAAATAATTTCCCCAGAGCTGACAACTTGATCCCCATCCCTCCTCAACGCAAAAACCGTCGTGGCAGACCCAAGAGTTCCAATGATAATTTTAAACTAGGAACACAAGTGACCAAAAAAAATTAAGAGGGCAACACAGTAGGGGCAATTAGGTTACTTACCAGCGAAGACACAATCGCCCCTAGAAATACCGCTGCCGCCAACTCGCTGAGAGAGAAGCACCCTCCTAGAGTACCATGGGAACCCACTGCTCAGGACACAAATGTCCCAGACATGGGACCTCTATTCCTCCAAGCGTCAGAGGTATACAAAGCCATCATGTCATTTCCGCCAGGCTCGGCAGGGGGATACACTGGAGTAAGACCTCAGCACCTCAAGGAGATGGTAAACCTAGTTCTCGGAGAAGTTGCCGAGACACTATTGTCAGAGGTCACGAAGTTTGTCAGCGACTGCCTCTCTGGGTTGATCCCAGGTACAATTAAACCTTTTTACTTTGGAGCATCCCTTTGTGCCCTCAAGAAGAAAGATGGTGGAGTCAGACCCATTGCCGTGGGTAACACTTCGGCGCCTTGTTGCTAGGGCAGCTGTCAGAAAAATTAGCATAGACGCTGCGACGATGCTTCGACCCCATCAGCTAGGTTTTGGTGTCCCCCATGGCTTTGAAGCAGCAGCTCATGCAGCACGAGCCTATATCAAGCACCTCCCAGAAAATAAGGCATTAATTAAATTAGACTTTAAAAATGCCTTCAACCAGGTAAAAAGGGATGTGGTACTGGAAGCAGTTCGAACAAGCTTTCCTTCTCTACTCCCCTTCGTCTCAGCAGGGTACAGTAGGGAATCGACGCTGCTGTTTGGGGAACATGAAGTTGTTTCTGCAGAAGGTGTCCAGCAGGGAGACCCACTTGCCCCTTTTCTTTTTTGCATGGCTGTTAAAGAGGTCACAAGCAGGTTGACCAGCGAACTCAACATATGGTTCCTTTACGATGGCACCCTGGCAGGGACACAGGAGTCCCTGCTAGAAGATCTACAGCTGGTGAAATCTAAGGGAGAGGAGTTAGGACTCACCCTAAACCCATTGAAGTGTGAAATCATCTCATCTAGCCAACCAACCATAGATGCAGTGCGAACCATATTGCCAGGAGCCCAAGTGATCGCTCCCACCGACAGTGTGCTGCTAGGGGCACCTCTGGGCTCGAACGCCATTGAGGTAGTCCTCGAAAAAAAGCTGAACGACCTGAGGAGGATGGAGGGAAGAATAGGGGCTTTGGACGCCCACGATGCTCTGTACCTTCTCACAAGGTGCCTGGCTTTGCCCAGACTGACCTATTTCCTAAGGTGTGCTCCCTCCTTCGACAGCCCAAAATTAACAGAATATAACACACTCCTAAGGTCAATAACCGTGAAAGTGTTAAACCTTTCCCTGCAAGATGACCAATGGGACCAAGCAACGCTCCCAGTTAGACTCGGGAGAATAGGTATTCGCAAGGCGACACAGTTAGCATTGCCAGCATTCTTATCCTCGACCAGTGCAACAGGTGAATTAGTTAAGGAAATACTACCGGAACACCTAAGAGACTCCATTGGGATTCATGATCCCAAATTCGGGGAAGGAGCCGGTCAGTGGGACACTCTCGTCAACTCTCATCCTCGACCGACTTTTCCAAATGACTGCAAACAGTCCAAATGGGATAGCCCCATAGTGGAGAACATCGCCACATCATTGCTGGAGGCAGCTTCCAGGAAGGACAAAGTGCGTCTACTAGCTGTGCAAGCGCCCCATGCCGGGGACTTCCTGTTGGCAGTCCTTAATTCCGCCTTGGGCACCCGCCTGGACCATCGGACCCTAAGTATTGGTGTTGCTCTGCGCCTTGCCGCCCCTATCTCCACCGAGCACCGGTGTATTTGCGGCCATGCACGGGCAGACCAATACGGCAGCCATGGTCTCATCTGTCGTAAGACACAAGGGAAAGATTGCCAGTCATGAAGCAGTCAATGACATCATCAAGAGAAGTTTGGCTTCAGCTGGGTGCCCAGCACAAAGGGAACCTCAGTTGTGCAGACCAGACAACAGCCAAAAACGCCCAGATGGAGTCACCCTGCAGCCGTGGAGGGAAGGTAAACAGGTCGTGTGGGACTACACGTGTGCATCCACATTGTCTGATACCTATCTACCTTACAGCGCAGTTGAGGGAGGCGGGGCGGCCACCTTCAGGGAGACCCAGAAAACTAACAAGTACAGGGACCTAGAACGTTGTTACAGGTTCGTGCCAATAGGCTCTGAGACTCTGGGCGCCTGGGGTAAATGTGCACTTAAGTTCCTGAAGGAGGTGGGCGAGGAACTCATTGGGAAGACTAGAGACCTAAGAGCGGCCAGTTTTATGTTCCAGCGCCTCAGTGTCGCTGTTCAGAGGGTGAAATACCTGCTGTATCTTGGGTACGCACCCGACCCCCTTGGAGCTGGACGAGGTCTTCGAACACTGATTGGTATATTGTTATATTGTTATATAAGTGTGTGTTTTCTGTAAACTGTAGCATTGCAATAAAATCAAATAAAAAAAATAATAGGGGTGGTAGGAAAGGAAAAGATTAAAGTATTCAGTGAGAATCCACAAGGTCTTCTCTGAACGCTACTTATTTTCTTCTTCGAGGATGTGGGTCCCTTTAATTAAACCAGTGGTGGTACCCCTAAATATATATATATATATATATATATATATATATATATATATATATATATATATATATATATATATATATATATATATATATATATATATATATATATATATATATATATATATATATATATATGTATATATATGCGAACAAGCCTGAATGGTCCCCAGGACAATATGCAACTTTTACTCCTATGTATATATATATATATATATATATATATATATATATATATATATATATATATATATATATATATATATATATATATATATATATATATATATATATATATATATATATATATATATATATATATTGGTGTATACTGGCAGCAGGTTTTCTTTCAAACATGTTTCATTGAATATGACCGCATATTCTGTATTTATTATTTTCTGGTTTAGGGCTTCTATCCCTCTAACTATTTTCTTAGCATCAGGGCTTAATTGGAATAGGAGTTCTCCAAAACTCATTTTCGTACTTTTAAGGTGAAGAAAAGAAGTGATTTACTATAGAGTGTATTACACTTATTTGTATAATTTGCACGACGTTTCGAACCTCCATGGTTCATTCTCAAGTGAACAGATCTTACAATACTAGTTGATTTTATACCCGCATTAGGTCAGGTGATAATACAATGAAGGTGAAAAACATGGGGGGATACATAAGGGATAAACATAGGGGCTGCAGAAGGCGTATTGGCCCATACGAGGCATCTCCTATCTAAACACAAAGATTAATCCAGTGTAATTGGCCTGTTATGTTGGACATTGTCTTCTGTGTTGGCATCGATATGTTCTTGTCTTGTCCTTACTCTCATGGTGGGTAGAGTAAATAGTTCCGTGATTTGGGTGTTCATGGTAGGTCGCTCTATTCTTATGTGAATTGCCTCAAGAATTTGTAATCTTCTTGAATCTTGGGTTTTGTCTATTATGCAAGTATTCTTGTTCAACATTTCTCTTGTTAGAGTAATGTCATGGGCTTGTCTCATGTGATTCCTAGGGGCACCAGATTGAAGATGGCATGTCAAACGCCTCGTCAGCTTGGTCGACGTCATACCTATGTACTTACATTGAAGGTTACATCCTTCGTGGGGGCAAGTGTACATGTATACAACGCTTGACTGCTGCAGAGGGTTCTCCGTCGGCTTCGGGCTGTTTTTGATAAGGAGTTCGGAAGTCTTCTTGGTTTTGTAGAATATTATCAGGTTTATGTTTTGGTTAGGAGTAGTGCTTTTTACTCCTTTACGGATTATTTCTTTCATTATTCTTTCCTCTTTTATATGTTCACTGTGCATGGTAGATTTGTAATATAATTTTATTGGGGGTGTTGTGGTTTCTGTTCTAGGTTCTGAATTATACCAACGGTCCAAGTGTCTTCTTATAGCAGCGTTTATTTCCGCGTTGCTATATCCGTTGTTCACCAATACCTGAGTTACTCTTTCAAACTCTCTACTCACGTTGCTCCATTCAGAGCAGTGGGTAAGCGCTCGACGAATATAAGCATTGAGAACACTGGCTTTGTATCTTTGGGGGCACTCACTTCTACCGTTCAGGCATAATCCTGAACTGAATCCATTCAGGCATAACGGTAGAAGTGAGTGCCCCCAAAGATACAAAGCCAGTGTTCTCAATGCTTATATTCGTCGAGCGCTTACCCACTGCTCTGAATGGAGCAACGTGAGTAGAGAGTTTGAAAGAGTAACTCAGGTATTGGTGAACAACGGATATAGCAACGCGGAAATAAACGCTGCTATAAGAAGACACTTGGACCGTTGGTATAATTCAGAACCTAGAACAGAAACCACAACACCCCCAATAAAATTATATTACAAATCTACCATGCACAGTGAACATATAAAAGAGGAAAGAATAATGAAAGAAATAATCCGTAAAGGAGTAAAAAGCACTACTCCTAACCAAAACATAAACCTGATAATATTCTACAAAACCAAGAAGACTTCCGAACTCCTTATCAAAAACAGCCCGAAGCCGACGGAGAACCCTCTGCAGCAGTCAAGCGTTGTATACATGTACACTTGCCCCCACGAAGGATGTAACCTTCAATGTAAGTACATAGGTATGACGTCGACCAAGCTGACGAGGCGTTTGACATGCCATCTTCAATCTGGTGCCCCTAGGAATCACATGAGACAAGCCCATGACATTACTCTAACAAGAGAAATGTTGAACAAGAATACTTGCATAATAGACAAAACCCAAGATTCAAGAAGATTACAAATTCTTGAGGCAATTCACATAAGAATAGAGCGACCTACCATGAACACCCAAATCACGGAACTATTTACTCTACCCACCATGAGAGTAAGGACAAGACAAGAACATATCGATGCCAACACAGAAGACAATGTCCAACATAACAGGCCAATTACACTGGATTAATCTTTGTGTTTAGATAGGAGATGCCTCGTATGGGCCAATACGCCTTCTGCAGCCCCTATGTTTATCCCTTATGTATCCCCCCATGTTTTTCACCTTCATTGTATTATCACCTGACCTAATGCGGGTATAAAATCAACTAGTATTGTAAGATCTGTTCACTTGAGAATGAACCATGGAGGTTCGAAACGTCGTGCAAATTATACAAATAAGTGTAATACACTCTATAGTAAATCACTTCTTTTCTTCACCTTAAAAGTACGAAAATGAGTTTTGGAGAACTCCTATTCCAATTAAGCCCTGATGCTAAGAAAATAGTTAGAGGGATAGAAGCCCTAAACCAGAAAACAATAAATACAGAATATGCGGTCATATTCAATGAAACATATATATATATATATATATATATATATATATATATATATATATATATATATATATATATATATATATATATATATATATATATATATATATATATATATATATATATATATATATATTGTGACGATAATCTCCTTCAAGAGATTGAGCCTGCTCTTCGCTCCAAAAGACGTCGATATAAACATCTATATAAAACAAGTATGGAAGAAAAATCCAACAACGACAACACCAGCAAGGTTTGCCAGAGCGCAAAACGTATGCAGCCAGGAACACCTGCTCCACCTCAAACTGCCAAACTACCTGTCTTGTCGCCGGCTCATCGCTGATTGGCGGCCGGTCCAGCTGCAACTGCACTCTACCCACCATACTACTTGATGTCTGGGGCCGCCACGACCTCAGTCTTCAGAATATCCCGTGCTTTCGATAGGTTAACACGTCTCGTTGGTAGACTAAAGCCCCAGGCTTACGTGTACTAAGAGAAGTGATAGCTTGAAGCCAATATTCTGGCACCTATTTCCATTGTTTGCCATACTCTTGTTATTTGTTCATTTGTCTTAACGTAACTTTTCATTTTACCATTTAATTATTCTTATTACTTTGATTGCTTTTATTATACGAATTTGTGTGTCCATTTTATTTATGTTTTGCTTTCTTTAACGTAATTAAAATTTCATTGTTAAAATTTACTTGTGTTTTGTGTGTCTTCTCCTTACCTTACCACAGACGAAGATCCAGATTTTCTATTTTTTTTTCTATATGTGACGAGGCCATACCCCTAGCTTTTGAACAGCCGAACACCAACGCGTTACCGTCACATATTATATGGGGGCCTGTCCTAGGAGCTTCACTCAGGTACTGGTGCCAAGTGGTAATTAATGGTAAGCGTATTTAACTTTGTTAACGTAGCTTTTACTATTTTTCATATTCAACTTTATTTTTATATGGTGCGGTGTATTGTGCATTACGAGAGTAACATATGGTGAAGGTGAGACAACTTTGGATTACGTGGTGACTGTAGGCCGCAGTCATACTCTTAATTGGTCATCTCTCCCTCCGTGTTATTACTCGTGTTTACCATCTTTGTCCCTTGGATATTTCTCATTTTTGACAGATCATCATATTGGTACCCTGGTACTGTGGTCTGCCCCGGGTCAAGTGCACCCAATCTTCTGCAATCTGACTGTAGGAGGACAAAGAGGGCCATAGTTCCTCTAGCTCGAACTTTAGTTGCTGAATTGAGACCTCAGCAGCAGTTCTCGTCACCAGTTGACACCTCGCACCCCTACACGTCAGTCAGAGATGATGATACATACAACGGTAGGGAATTAGCTTACTTTTTCAGAGCACAAAAGTTCGCTAATTCTGTAAGTATCATATTAAATTCAGTAGGAAAAACTTGCTTTATGTCCTATAGAGACTCGGCAAGGTATGCCTACATCCTTGGACTACCAATTTTACTTTTGAGGCAATTAACTGTTTCATTTGTTTTCGAAACTCTGTTTCATTTGTTAGTAGGATTTTCTTGCCCTTATCCTCTTACATGAGTACCGGGTACAAGATTTCCTGCCCCCTTGATTTAAATTAATCATTTAACACCTTGTACTTAACTTTAATTGTTAAAGATCCCACAGGATAGGTACCAGTTGCCACGTTGTCCTGTTTCTGACATTCACTATAACTGAATATTCGTTGTACCTTTATTTGCTAATTTCACCATGTTTTGTCTCCAAGCTTTCCGTGCAGATCCAGCAGGTGCAATAGGGACTTTAAGTCATGCCAAGAAGACTGAATTACAAACTCTTGCACATGAGTATCAACTAAAAGTTCCCTACCAAGCCAACAAGAGTGAAATACACAACCTGTTGCTGGATCATTTCTTAGAGCAAGGTAAGATAGACTCTGAAACTCATGAAACTTACTATAGTGCAGATAAAACTGATTTGGCGACGATGAAACTCAAACTAGAGCTTGCCAAGATTGAACGCGAGCAGCAAAGGGAAGCCATCGAACAACAAGAACGAGCAGCTGCCATACGAAGGGAAGAACACGAACGCGAAGCTGCTTTGAGGAGGGAAGAGCACGAACGAGAAATCGCCCTCAGGGAACGTGAAACTGCCTTAAGAAGGGAAGAAATCGCCCTCAAAGAACGTGAAGCTGCCTTGAGGAGAGAAGAACAAGAACGTGAGGTTGCAATGCTCCAGGAGCGGGAACGCGTACAGCTTGAAACACTCCAGGAGCGGGAACGCGTACAGCTTGAAACCAAACAACGCGAGTTGGAGATGCAACGCGAACATGACAAGCAACAAGCGACTCTGGCTCTAGAGTGTCGTCAACGAGAATACACGTTGGAAACTTCACACCTCGCTCAACGCCAGCAAGCTACTGCCAATCTTCCCGTCAGTTTTAATATATCACATGCAAGTAAGTTAATGCCATCCTTTGTAGAAGCAGAAGTTGATGTGTTTTTCACCACCTTTGAAACCCTTGCTAATCAACTCAGTTGGCCTGTCGACCAATGGGCCACACTTCTCAGAGTCCATCTTACAGGTAGAGCTGCAGTCACACTCAGTACTCTGGCGTCTGAGAATGACTACCAGACTCTGAAACAAGCAGTGTTGGACGCCTACCTCCTTTCCACAGAAAGTTATAGAAGGAAATTCCGTGACCACCTGAAGGCAAGTACCACTACCTTCCTCGAGTTCGCTAACACAAAACGGAGGTATTTCATGAAATGGCTGGAAGCAGCACATGTCTCTACTTTTAGAGAACTCGTCAACCTGATGCTAGTTGAAGAATTCTTGAGGCGTGTGCCGCCTCCTGTCCGTCTCTACTTAGCAGATAAAGAAGAAACCGACTACCTGAAGTGTGCTAAGTCGGCTGATACTTACAGCCTCATCCACCGGCTGACACCAGAACCATCCTCCAGTAAGAAGTCGTGGTACAGTTACGAGAAAGCGAGCACCGATCAAGCTGGCTCGCAATTGTACTGCAAATATTGTAGACTCTATGGACATACCATAGACAAGTGTGGTAAGTCTCAATACAAGGGAACCACTGACCCACAGAAACCCAAACCAACTCCTCCTAAGTCCGGTAAGCCTGTGATGAATGTTGGTGTTAATGTTAATGATCTTTCTCTTTTCAGTAACCACCTGTATACTGGAACTGTCTCTGCCAACGGTTCAAATCCGGAGGGACGTTTCAAATTGAAGATCTTGAGGGACACAGCGGCTCTTCAATCGATCATCTTGAAGTCGGCTGTGCCCAACCTCGCCTACACCGGAGAAACTGTCTTCATCACTGACCTCACTGCTACCACTCCATACCCTCTCGCCAGAGTCCACCTGGATTGTCCCTACGTGAACGGAGAAGTCCAAGTCGCCGTCAGGGAAAAGCCTTTTCCTATGCCTGGAGTGCAACTTCTCCTAGGCAACGACTTGGCAGAAGACCTGCAACCGACCAACCTGATCGTCATGGACAAACCCCAGGTGTGTAACTCTGTGCCAAGTAACCCTATTCTAGCGTATGTTCCAGCAGAGGTTCAAGAGAGTGATGAAGTTTCTCCTCCGGTTCTCGTGACCACCCGTGCACAAGCCGCACGTCCACAGCCAGCTGACTCTACTGCTACCGCTGTCCCTCAAGACCCTCAGAAACTACCCCCGCATCTGACCAAGTTGGAGTTCCGTAATTTTACGTAACTTCCGTAAAGTTTACTTTAACACCATTGTTTTTCCAGGCTGAGACTCAACCCGACAGTATTCCTGGGTTCTTCCTAGAGAACGACTTGCTCTACCGCAGATATAGACCCAGTAAACTGAAGGAGGAGGACGATTGGGCCAACATCGAACAACTTGTGATTCCTACCAGCCTGCGGCCCACTATTCTACACCTGGCCCACGGAGCACTCTCCCACTACGGCTTCAACAAGACTTACCATGGAATTCGTCAAGACTACTACTGGCCAGGTATGGTAAATAGCGTCAAACAGTACGTAAAACAGTGTCATACATGTCGGATGGCAGGCAAACCGAACATCTCCATTCCCAGAGCGCCACTGATTCCCATACAGGTGCCTGCGGAACCTTTCCACAGACTCATAATAGACTGTGTTGGTCCTTTACCTCGGACCAGTTCGGGTAACGCCTATATCTTAACCATCCTGTGTCCTACCACCAGATTTCCCATAGCAGTTCCAGTGAAGAACATCACGGCTGCTACGGTTGTAAAACATCTATTGAAGATCTTCACTCAATACGGATTTCCCAGGGAGATTCAGAGCGACTGTGGTACCAACTTCACCAGTGATCTCTTCAAAAGGACACTGGAGGAGTTCGACATCAAACAGGTATTGTCCAGCCCCTATCATCCTGCTTCACAGGGTTCTCTTGAACGTAGTCATCAGACTATCAAAGCACTCTTGAAAAAGTTTTGTAGTGAAACCTCTAAGGATTGGGATAAGCAAATCGACCTTATAATGTGTATTTACAGAAGTCTTCCCAATGAGTCCCTAGGAGTATCTCCTTATGAGATGCTCTACGGCCGTAAGTGCCGTACTCCCCTTAAGGCTTTGAAAGACTCTCTCCAAGATGCCACCTTCAGTGAGCATCAGAATGTGCCCCAGTTTCTTCAAAACCTTCAACACATTCTAGAGAGAGTCCACCGTTTTGCCCATGATAATCTATTGAAAGCCCAGGAGAGGATGAAGACTCATTACGACCAGATCAGCAAAGTACGAAAATTTAAGCCAGGAGACTTCATTCTAGCATACTTCCCTATCCCAGGTTCACCTTTACAAAACAGGTTTTCAGGATCCTACCGCGTCAAAGAGTGCAGAAATAACAACAACTCCGTCATAGAGACTCCAGATAGGCGGCGGAAGACCCAGCTGTGCCACGTCAACCTCCTGAAGCAATATAATGGTACTCCTCCCACTGTCCTGATTAACTGTTCTACCTTCACAGAACCCTACATCCACAGTGAGACCTTCCCAGCTTCTCCTCCCGAAAGCACTGACAAGGAGTCGGCGCTTTCTAATTCCGAAATCCTTAATGATCTTCCCAAATACTTTCAGGATAATAATCGTGCTCCTTTGCCATATTCTAATTCCACTCTCACCTCGTCAGATAAGCCCTTCATCCTCCATGTCGACGCCAGTGGTACCGACGTTGGTGGTGTCGTGATGCAACAACTAGGCGAGGAGAATACACCTGTCAGCGACTACTGCTACAAGGAACTACGGAACAATTGGCAAGGAGCTACTCTTCATCATCCTGAAGCTCCAGCACTTCACTCCACACCTGAAAAGTGCTCGGTCCACCATCAACACGGACCACACCACCCTACACCTCCTGCAGCACGCCCACTTCTCATCTCAACGTCTTCTACTATGGGCTTGCTAACTGCAGAAATTCAACCTGGAGACACACTGTATCAAGATTCCGACAACATCTTAGCCGATGATCTCTCCAGAGTTTATGAAGTAGAAGCAACTCCATCTATTACTCCACCACATAACGACGTACTTCTTCCAGAACCGCAGGCTTCGGGGGAGAGTTGTGACGATAATCTCCTTCAAGAGATTGAGCCTGCTCTTCCCTCCAAAAGACGTCGATATAAACATCTATATAAAACAAGTATGGAAGAAAAATCCAACAACGACAACACCAGCAAGGTTTGCCAGAGCGCAAAACGTATGCAGCCAGGAACACCTGCTCCACCTCAAACCGCCAAACTACCTGTCTTGTCGCCGGCTCATCGCTGATTGGCGGCCGGTCCAGCTGCAACTGCACTCTACCCACCATACTACTTGATGTCTGGGGCCGCCACGACCTCAGTCTTCAGAATATCCCGTGCTTTCGACAGGTTAACACGTCTCGTTGGTAGACTAAAGCCCCAGGCTTACGTGTACTAAGAGAAGTGATAGCTTGAAGCCAATATTCCGGCACCTATTTCCATTGTTTGCCATACTCTTGTTATTTGTTCATTTGTCTTAACGTAACTTTTCATTTTACCATTTAATTATTCTTATTACTTTGATTGCTTTTATTATACGAATTTGTGTGTCCATTTTATTTATGTTTTGCTTTCTTTAACGTAATTAAAATTTCATTGTTAAAATTTACTTGTGTTTTGTGTGTCTTCTCCTTACCTTACCACAGACGAAGTTCCAGATTTTCTATTTTTTTTTCTATATGTGACGAGGCCATACCCCTAGCTTTTGAACAGCCGAACACCAACGCGTTACCGTCACAATAAATATATATATATATATGTATATATATATATATATAACTGAAAACTCACACCCCAGAAGTGACTCGAACCCATACTCCCAGAAGCAACGCAACTGGTATGTACAAGACGCCTTAATCCACTTGACCATCACGACCGGACATAATGAGGAGATAGCCGAGGCTATTTGAACCACCCCACCGCCGGCACTCGGATAGTAATCTTGGGCATAGCATTTTACCAAATCACCTCATTCTTTGGGGCACACGTGAGGAACACAAATGCGAACAAGCCTGAATGGTCCCCAGGACAATATGCAACTGAAAACTCACACCCCAGAAGTGACTCGAACCCATACTCCCAGAAGCAACGCAACTGGTATGTACAAGACGCCTTAATCCACTTGACCATCACGACCGGACATAATGAGGTGATAGCCGAGGCTATTTGAACCACCCCACCGCCGGCACTCGGATAGTAATCTTGGGCATAGCATTTTACCAAATCACCTCATTCTTTGGGGCACACGTGAGGAACACAAATGCGAACAAGCCTGAATGGTCCCCAGGACAATATGCAACTGAAAACTCACACCCCAGAAGTGACTCGAACCCATACTCCCAGAAGCAACGCAACTGGTATGTACAAGACGCCTTAATCCACTTGACCATCACGACCGGACATAATGAGGTGATAGCCGAGGCTATTTGAACCACCCCACCGCCGGCACTCGGATAGTAATCTTGGGCATAGCATTTTACCAAATCACCTCATTCTTTGGGGCACACGTGAGGAACACAAATGCGAACAAGCCTGAATGGTCCCCAGGACAATATGCAACTGAAAACTCACACCCCAGAAGTGACTCGAACCCATACTCCCAGAAGCAACGCAACTGGTATGTACAAGACGCCTTAATCCACTTGACCATCACGACCGGACATAATGAGGTGATAGCCGAGGCTATTTGAACCACCCCACCGCCGGCACTCGGATAGTAATCTTGGGCATAGCATTTTACCAAATCACCTCATTCTTTGGGGCACACGTGAGGAACACAAATGCGAACAAGCCTGAATGGTCGCCAGGACAATATGCAACTGAAAACTCACACCTCAGAAGTGACTCGAACCCATACTCCCAGAAGCAACGCAACTGGTATGTACAAGACGCCTTAATCCACTTGACCATCACGACCGGACATAATGAGGTGATAGCCGAGGCTATTTGAACCACCCCACCGCCGGCACTCGGATAGTAATCTTGGGCATAGCATTTTACCAAATCACCTCATTCTTTGGGGCACACGTGAGGAACACAAATGCGAACAAGCCTGAATGGTCCCCAGGACAATATGCAACTGAAAACTCACACCCCAGAAGTGACTCGAACCCATACTCCCAGAAGCAACGCAACTAGTATGTACATGACGCCTTAATCCACTTGACCATCACGACCGGACATAATGAGGTGATAGCCGAGGCTATTTGAACCACCCCACCGCCGGCACTCGGATAGTAATCTTAAGCATAGCATTTTACCAAATCACCTCATTCTTTGGGGCACACGTGAGGAACACAAATGCGAACAAGCCTGAATGGTCGCCAGGACAATATGCAACTGAAAACTCACACCCCAGAAGTGACTCGAACCCATACTCCCAGAAGCAATGCAACTGGTATGTACAAGACGCCTTAATCCACTTGACCATCACGACCGGACATAATGAGGTGATAGCCGAGGCTATTTGAACCACCCCACCGCCGGCACTCGGATAGTAATCTTGGGCATAGCATTTTACCAAATCACCTCATTCTTTGGGGCACACGTGAGGAACACAAATGCGAACAAGCCTGAATGGTCGCCAGGACAATATGCAACTGAAAACTCACACCCCAGAAGTGACTCGAACCCATACTCCCAGAAGCAACGCAACTGGTATGTACAAGACGCCTTAATCCACTTGACCATCACGACCGGACATAATGAGGTGATAGCCGAGGCTATTTGAACCACCCCACCGCCGGCACTCGGATAGTAATCTTGGGCATAGCATTTTACCAAATCACCTCATTCTTTGGGGCACACGTGAGGAACACAAATGCGAACAAGCCTGAATGGTCCCCAGGACAATATGCAACTGAAAACTCACACCCCAGAAGTGACTCGAACCCATACTCCCAGAAGCAACGCAACTGGTATGTACAAGACGCCTTAATCCACTTGACCATCACGACCGGACATAATGAGGTGATAGCCGAGGCTATTTGAACCACCCCACCGCCGGCACTCGGATAGTAATCTTGGGCATAGCATTTTACCAAATCACCTCATTCTTTGGGGCACACGTGAGGAACACAAATGCGAACAAGCCTGAATGGTCCCCAGGACAAATCACCCCAAAGAATGAGGTGATTTGGTAAAATGCTATGCCCAAGATTACTATCCGAGTGCCGGCGGTGGGGTGGTTCAAATAGCCTCGGCTATCACCTCATTATGTCCGGTCGTGATGGTCAAGTGGATTAAGGCGTCTTGTACATACCAGTTGCGTTGCTTCTGGGAGTATGGGTTCGAGTCACTTCTGGGGTGTGAGTTTTCAGTTGCATATTGTCCTGGGGACCATTCAGGCTTGTTCGCATTTGTGTTCCTCACGTGTGCCCCAAAGAATGAGGTGATTTGGTAAAATGCTATGCCCAAGATTACTATCCGAGTGCCGGCGGTGGGGTGGTTCAAATAGCCTCGGCTATCACCTCATTATGTCCGGTCGTGATGGTCAAGTGGATTAAGGCGTCTTGTACATACCAGTTGCGTTGCTTCTGGGAGTATGGGTTCGAGTCACTTCTGGGGTGTGAGTTTTCAGTTGCATATTGTCCTGGGGACCATTCAGGCTTGTTCGCATATATATATATATATATATATATATATATATATATATATATATATATATATATATATATATATATATATATATATATATATATATATATGTATATATATATATATATTTATATATTTATATATAATATATATATTATTAAATATGACCGAAAAAGTAAGATTAATAATTCTAACACGAATTTTCCCAATCTTTCGTACATTTCTTTTCACTGTTCGAGGTATATCAAAAATCAATTCTCCAAAATTCATTTTTATTTCTAGTCTGACACGACACGAGCGCGTTTCGTAAAACTTATTACATTTTCAAAGACTTTTAGTTTACAAATACACAACTGAATAGAACTTACACATCTCCTGGTTTCGTTTATATCTACATTTGAGTGACGTGGATGGGGTGAGGTGGCATTAATAGGGTATTAATTTCATCAACACAAGACAGAACAAGAGGTGGTATTAATAGGGTATTAATTTCATCAACACAAGACAGAACAAGAGGTGGCATTAATAGGGTATTAATTTCATCAACACAAGACAGAACACGAAATAATGGGTATTGAAATGGAAGTGATTGTAGAAAGCCTATTGGTCCATATTTCTTGATGCTTCTATATTGGAGCGGAGTCTTGAGGTGGGTAGAATGTAGTTGTGCATTAATTGGCTGTTGATTGCTGGTGTTGACTTCTTAATGTGTAGTGCCTCGCAAACGTCAAGCCGCCTGCTATCGCTGTATCTATCGATGATTTCTCTGACCGTGCTCTAAGCCACAGCTCAGAATGGAAGCAAGTCGACGAAGAACTCTGTAGGGTAAGGCAGGTCCTAGTCAACAATGGCTTCTCCAATGGTTTCGTCGAAGACATCATAAGAAGGAAAGTGAAACGCCATGCAACCTCTGAAGAGACAACTAACACAACACCTATACCCCCTATTAGACTATTTTACAGGAACTTCTTTTCCACAGCTCATAAAACAGAGGAAAGGGTCCTGAAAGATATTGTTAATAGAAACATTATCCCTAAAGACAAAAATCAGAGGATACAACTGACGATTTACTATAAAACCAGAAAAACGGCCAGCCTACTCATGAGAAACTCTCCAGACACAAAGCAGAACGCTTTAAAAGAGACCAACGTCGTCTATGTCTTCAAATGCCCACTTGGTTACTGTAAGCTCCAAAAAACCCAGTATATAGGCAAGACAACAACATCTCTTTCTAGGCGTTTAACGATGCATAAACAACTGGGCTCCATTAAGGAACATATAATCTCTTCCCACAACCAAACCATCGCCAGAGAAATCCTAGTAAACAACACAGAAATCATCGATAGATACAGCGATAGCAGGCGGCTTGACGTTTGCGAGGCACTACACATTAAGAAGTCAACACCAGCAATCAATAGCCAAATAATGCACAACTACATTCTACCTACCTCAAGACTCCGCTCCAATATAGAAGCATCAAGAAATATGGACCAATAGGCTTTCTACAATCACTTCCATTTCAATACCCATTATTTCGTGTTCTGTCTTGTGTTGATGAAATTAATACCCTATTAATGCCACCTCTTGTTCTATCTTGTGTTGATGAAATTAATACCCTATTAATACCACCTCTTGTTCTGTCTTGTGTTGATGAAATTAATACCCTATTAATGCCACCTCACCCCATCCACGTCACTCAAATGCAGATATAAACGAAACCAGGAGATGTGTAAGTTCTATTCAGTTGTGTATTTGTAAACTAAAAGTCTTTGAAAATGTAATAAGTTTTACGAAACGCGCTCGTGTCGCGTCAGACTAGAAATAAAAATGAATTTTGGAGAATTGATTTTTTATTTACCTCCAACAGTGAAAAGAAATGTACGAAAGATTGAGAAAATTCGTGTTAGAATTATTAATCTTACTTTTTCGGTCATATTTAATAATATATGTCTACAGGAAAGACTGCTACCAAAATATACTAATATATATATATATATATATATATATATATATATATATATATATATATATATATATATATATATATATATATATATATATATATATATATATATATATATATATATATATATATATATATATATATATATATATAAAGTTTGTGAGGGTACCACCTCTGGTGCCAATGTGGGGACCCATAGCCTCGGAGAAGAAAATAAAAAGTATTCAGAGGGGACCTTGTGGTCTCTCACTGAACACTAATATTATCTTCTACCACCCCCATTCTTTTGTATGTACACATATATATTTGCTTTATTTGAACTTTGTTACAAAAAAGGAGTTACATATAGGTTACAAAGATGGTTATCATAGGTTGTCGAGTTCCTCCAGCTCCTCAGATGGCAGGCAGGAACCCTGGATGCAGTGCGCATTTCCCCTCTGTATCACCACGCTGAGGCGCTGGAAAAGAAAGCTGGCAGCTCTAGGGTCCCTTGTTGTTTCAATGAGCCTAGAACCCCATTCCTTAAAAAAACTGGTAGCACTTTTACCCCAGGCGCCGAGTGTCTCAGAAGCAATGGGCACAAAATTGTAGTGGTGATCCAGTTCTCTATACTTACAGGATTTGGCTGCTTCCCTGTGGGTGGCAGCACCACCTGGTTTTGCAACACTGAGGTCAATGTAGGTGTTAGTTAGGGTTGATACGCATGTGTAGTCCCATACCAACTGCTTGCCATTCTTCCAGGGGTTCACTGTGATACCATCTGGGCGACCAATAAGGGCATCAGAGTTACAGGGCGTTAGGTAACGGGGCTCTCTTTCAGCTGGGCATCCAGCTGTGGCGAGGCTCCTCTTGATGATGTAGTTAACTTCACTGTACCACGAGTGCCATCCCCCTGTGCTTTGGCAGAGTAGGCCATGGTGGCCGTGCCTGTCAGCCACCACCTCGCCGCAAATACACCTATATCTGGTGTGGATTGGGGCACCAAGGCGGAGGGCCACAGGAATTCGGAGGGCGTGTGGTGTGAGACGCGTGCCAGTTGCCGACATTGGGGTTGCTAACAGGAAATCCCCTGCATGTGGGGCTGCTACTGCTGTGAGGCGAGCAATGTCGTTTTGTGTTGTGCAGCACCCAGGCACTCTGCAGCAACTTGATCTACAATGGGGCCATCCCAGCCGGATTGCTTGTGGGCTTTTGGGGATGGTGGTTGAGGCGATGGGCCTGCACGAGAGGCCCACTCTGTGGCACAGTGTGCAAAATTGGGATCATGTACACCTGCCAGCTGATGTAAGTGGGCAGGTAGAATTTCCTTCACAAGGTCGTCGGATGCTGATTGGGAGGACAGGAAGGCTGGAACAGCGATTTGCGTTGCTGTTCGAACTCCGAGGCCCCCAAGTCTTACGGGAAGAGAGGCTTGTTTCCACTGAAGGTCATCAAGAGAGAGGTGTATATATATATATATATATATATATATATATATATATATATATATATATATATATATATATATATATATATTTATATATATATATATATATATATATATATATATATATATATATATATATATATATATATATGTATATATATATATATATATATATAAATATATATATATATATATATATATATATATATATATATATATATATATATATATATATATATATATATGTATATATATATATATATATATATATATATATATATATATATATATATGTATATATATATATATATATATATATATATATATATATATATATATATATATTTATATATATATATTGTGACGGTGTTCTCCCCCTTATATCCTTATATTTCTCCAACGCCAGCTGTAAGAGTCATATCCACGTTTCCGGAACGTTCTCTATGTCACGGGGAACAGTTTGACATGAGTGGGAGCGTGGAGTGTTCTCGCGTTGCCGAGAAATTCGCGAAAGAATAGTATTTTGGCTAGTGGTATAGGCCCTTTAGGACGCCAATATGGCGCCGGTCCCTCCGTTTTGCCACCAAAACGGTAAGACGTCAGTGGCACCAGATTGGTCAGGAACAGTGACGTGGCACAGGGAGCCAATAAGAAACGTCCCTGACAAGTATGACGTCACGAGAGCAAGAGGGTCCGGACATCGCGCCCCGGTGGCGCCAGCAGTTTGACACGACACGTCGAGGTGGTCGGACGTGTGAGAGGAGGTCCTGTCAATTTGACAGTTTACCCCATTCTGGTGGATTTTACGCGTCACCCAGTAATCTGAAAGCACCCTGTGGGGTCTTCCTTCATTCCATGTGTTGGACCGAAGAAGGAATCGACGAGAATTGAGCAGCAAGTGCTCCAGTGACAGGCGCTTTGCAAGAAGTGAAGTCTGCAGTAACGTACGGAACGTCTGAGCAGGTTCACCCGTTTAGTGACGACGTAGCGGCTGGGCCAATCCACCAAGAGTCAGGAGAGGAACGAAACTAGCTGGGAATCAGGACGACTGCAGCCGAGAGAAAGGTCTGCAGCCGTAGTTGTGAGGAGAAGTCGACGGCCAAGAGACCGACTCCAACCCTTCAGGAAGTTGTGGAGGAGCACGGGCTTGCAGAGGATAGAGCACGGTGAAAACGTGTTTTTTGAGGTGTTGAAGAGGTTCCTGGAGAGAGCATCAGTTTGTGTGTGGGGGCGTTACCTACAACGAGTCGAGAGCCGGGACCAGGAGCTTCAGTTCAACTCTAAACAGAGGGCGAGTCCACATCAGTGAGGTGGAAGTATGTAATTTAGTTTTCCCTCCCATTCCCCTTTAGTCAGCTATTTTAGCCAGGGTATCTTCTATGTCGTAGGCAGGGCTCACCAATGTCTATGTCATAGTAAGGCACAGTTGTGCAGAGTGAGGCTGTAGAGAGCTCTCACTAAATATATGGGTGGTGTGTGAGTGCACCAGTGATTTATTGAAGAGTTTGCTGTGTCAAGGACATTTATACTCATGTGATATTATTATGATAAGTTTGTGTCAAAGAATTTATATATATAAATGTACCATTTATTAGTGTAAGGCTGTGTGCCCTGTATTGATTCATTATTGCTCATATTGATGAAGTGATCTATATATATGCTGGAGTATTGAAAAACATATTCATGTGTTCGGTGATTTGCTGTTTCATTGCCATTGAAGTAACTTACGGTGCTTAAGGACAGTACAGTGACTTAATTGCATTTATTACAATTACTGTGATATATGGTGTTCAATGCCTTTACTGTGAGTTACTGTGTTAATCGCCATTGAAATGATTTATTGAGCATTAAGGCAAGTACAGTGATCATAGAGTTTATCGCCATTATAGCAAGTTATTGTGTTGATTGCCAGCATTGTGTTTACTGTGAATTTAAAGAAATAGGCGCTTAACGCCAGAGAAACAAGTACAGAGAGAGATCACACAGCGAGGGGGCGTGGTGGCTGTGAATGACAGGAAAGGGGAGTGTTGCTGTCTGATTGCGCTCCAGTTTATGAAGAGGGAGTATTCTCCTGTCATGTATTTCTTCGCTTTTTTGCGGATATAGAGATATAATACTTTAATGTTTTAAGTAAAATACAAAACTACCTTCGCGTTTGCATTATCCCTCCATTTGCTTGTTGCTACAGAGACCATAGAAAGAGTGAGAGTGAAAGAGATACATACCTGCCTGATACCAGATTTATTTTGTGTGCATTCTTGACACTATTGCCACAATCCCACGATACCACTGACGTGTTACTGGACACGGGAAACACCAGTTGGCGGCTTTTCAGTTAGCAGTAGAGCCCTCTGTCGGGGCGGGCACACGATCGAGAGAGTAGATTGTGTTCTCACTCCTCTTTGGATAGAAGGCCAGCTGGAGTTTGCATGGGAAACTCTCCAGGTGAACAGTGGCACCTCGAGGATGGAGTGAAGACCTGCAGGGCTACAGTAAGTAACAGTTACCATTACTAGTACTTGGTAGTGGCTGGTGAGAGGTAAGGAAACCCCGACATTGGCGACCTTGCCAGGATTCTAAGTACGATTACTTACTGGGACTGAAACGCCAACAATATATATATATATATATATATATATATATATATATATATATATATATATATATATATATATATATATATATATATATGTATATATATATGTATATATATATATATATATATATATATATATATATATATATATATATATATATATATATATATATATATATATATATATATATATATATATATTAGTATATTTTGGTAGCAGTCTTTCCTGTAGACACATATTAAATATGACCGAAAAAGTAAAATTAATAATTCTAACACGAATTTTCTCGATCTTTCGTACATTTCTTTTCACTGTTGATGGTAATTCAAAAATCAATTCTCCAAAATTCATTTTTATTTCTAGTCTGATGCGACACTTGAGCGCGTTTCGTAAAACTTATTACATTTTCAAAGACTTTAGTTTACACATACAAAACTGAATAGAACTTACACATCTCCGATTTGTTTATATCTACATTTGAGTGAAGTGGATGGGGTGAGGTGGCATTAATAGGGTATTAATTTCATCAACACAAGACAGAACACGAAACAATGGGTATTGAATGGAAGTGATTGTAGAAAGCCTATTGGTCCATATTTCTTGATGCTTCTATATTAGATCGGAGTCTTGAGGTGGGTAGAATATAGTTGTGCATTAATTGGCTGTTGATTGCTGGTGTTGACTTTTTAATGTGTAGTGCCTCGCAAACGTCAAGCCGCCTGCTATAGCTGTATCTACCGATTATTTCTGTGTTGTTTACTAGGATTTCTCTGGCGATGGTTTGGTTGTGGGAAGAAATTATATGTTCCTTAATGGAGCCCTGTTGCTTATGCATCGTTAAACGCCTAGAAAGAGATGTTGTTGTCTTGCCTATATACTGGGTTTTTTGGAGCTTACAGTCCCCAAGAGGGCATTTGAAGGCATAGACGACGTTGGTCTCTTTTAAACCGTTCTGCTTTGTGTCTGGAGAGTTTCTCATGAGTAGGCTGGCCGTTTTTCTGGTTTTATAGTAAATCGTCAGTTGTATCCTCTGATTTTTGTCTGTAGGGATAACGTTTCTATTAACAATATCTTTCAGGACCCTTTCCTCCGTTTTATGAGCTGTGGAAAAGAAGTTCCTGTAAAATAGTCTAATAGGGGGTATAGGTGTTGTGTTAGTTGTCTCTTCAGAGGTTGCATGGCGTTTCACTTTCCTTCTTATGATGTCTTCGACGAAACCATTGGAGAAGCCGTTGTTGACTAGGACCTGCCTTACCCTATAGAGTTCTTCGTCGACTTGCTTCCATTCTGAGCTGTGGCTGAGAGCACGGTCGACATATGCGTTAACAACACTCCTCTTGTACCTGTCTGGGCAGTCGCTGTTGGCATTTAGGCACATTCCTATGTTCGTTTCCTTAGTGTAGACTGCAGTGTGGAAACCTCCGCTCTTTTCCATGACTCTTACATCTAGAAAGGGCAGCTTCCCATCCTTTTCCATCTCGAAAGTGAAACGTAGCACGGAACTCTGCTCAAACGCCTCCTTCAGCTCCTGCAGATGTCTGACATCAGGTACCTGTGTAAAAATGTCGTCAACATACCTGCAGTATATGGCCGGTTTCAAGTTCATGTCGACTAAGACTTTTTGCTCGATGGTACCCATGTAGAAGTTTGCAAACTTATACATATATAATAAATATATATATGTATATATATATATATATATATATATATATATATATATATATATATATATATATATATATATATATATATATATATATATATATATATATATATATATATATATATATATATCACAAGAGATATCTTAACAAACAACATAGAAATCATCGATAGATACGGCGATAGTAGGCGGCTTGACATAAGTAAGGCACTACACATCAAAAAGTCACCACCAGCAATCAACAGCCAATTAATGCACAACTATATTTTACCTACTTCAAGACCCGGAACCAATATGGAAGCAGCAAGAGGAAGTATGGGCCAATAGACCTTCTGCAGTTACTTCCATTCATATGTTCACTTATCCAATTTATACCCATTGTTCCGTGTTCTGTCTTGTGTTTGTCACCTCACCCAAAACTTTTGTACCATATCACCTCATCCAATAGAGTATAAGTACGAAGAATTTGTGTGTAAATTAAGTCTTTGAAAATGTAATACGAATTACGAAACGCGTTCAGGCATCAGACAATTAAAAAAATGAATTTCAGAGAATTGTTATTTTTTATTACCACCGACAGTGAAGAAAAACATAAGAATAAGATATATTGAGTAGATTCGTGTTAGAATTATTAATCTTACCTTTTCGTTCATATTCAACAACATATATATATATATATATGTATATATATATAGGGGGGTACCACCTCTGGAACCCAAGCCCAGAGGTCAGTCAAGCGTAGTGTTGATGGTAGTTAGGCTAGTGGGTAATGGGAGACTATATATATATACGGGCTCACCATAGCCTGTGCTACTTGGAACTTGGAACCTCTGGAACAATTATAGGGACCCACAGCCTCAAAGAAGGGAAAACAGAGCATTCAGAGAAAAACTTGCCATTTCACTGTGAATACGTAGGAGTGTTCACTTCTCCAACCACCCCCTTTTTTATGGTGGACACTTTATTATGCAAGGCTATACAGTTACATATCTGATTTTATACAAAAAATGAACATTGAGAAGACACAAGAAAAGTTCGCTTCCTAGAGGCTGTAGATTTCCTCGAACTCCTCAAACGCCGGGCAGGAACCGAGGATGATATATACATATATATATATATATACATATATATATATATATATATATATATATATATATATATATATATATATATATATATATATATATATATATATATATATATATATTAGTATATTTTGGTAGCAGTCTTTCCTGTAGACATATATTATTAAATATGACCGAAAAAGTAAGATTAATAATTCTAACACGAATTTTCTCAATCTTTCGTACATTACACTTCACTGTTGGAGGTAAATAAAAAATTAATTCTCCAAAATTCATTTTTATTTCTAGTCTGACGCGACACGGGCGCGTTTCGAAAAACTTATTACATTTTCAAAGACTTTAGTTCACAAATACACAACTGAATAGAACTTACGTATCTCCGATTTTATATCTACATTTGAGTGAGGTGGGAGGGGTGATGTGGCATTAACACAAGACAGAACAAGAGGGGATATTAATAGGGTATTAAAAGTATCAACACAAGACAGAACACAAACAATGGGTATTGAATAGAAGTGTTTGTAGAAAGCCTATTGGTCCATATTTCTTGATGCTTCTATATTGGAGCGGAGTCTTGAGGTGGGTAGAATATAGTTGTGCAATAATTGGCTGTTGATTGCTGGTGTTGACTTCTTGATGTGTAGTGCCTCGCAAACGTCAAGCCGCCTGCTATCGCTGTATCTATCGATGATTTCTGTGTTGTTTACTAGGATTTCTCTGGCGATGGTTTGGTTGTGGGAAGAGATTATATGTTCCTTAATGGAGCCCTGTTGCTTATGCATCGTTAAACGCCTAGAAAGAGATGTTGTTGTCTTGCCTATATACTGGGTTTTTTGGAGCTTACAGTCCCCAAGTGGGCATTTGAAGGCATAAACAACGTTAGTCTCTTTTAAAGCGTTCTGTTTTGTGTCTGGAGAGTTTCTCATGAGTAGGCTGGCCGTTTTTCTGGTTTTATAGTAAATCGTCAGTTGTATCCTCTGATTTTTGTCTGTAGGGATAACGTTTCTATTAACAATATCTTTCAGGACCCTTTCCTCCGTTTTATGAGCTGTGGAAAAGAAGTTCCTGTAAAATAGTCTAATAGGGGGTATAGGTGTTGTGTTAGTTGTCTCTTCAGAGGTTGCATGGCTTTTCACTTTCCTTCTTATGATGTCTTCGACGAAACCATTGGAGAAGCCGTTATTGAGTAGGACCTGCCTTACCCTACAGAGTTCTTCGTCGACTTGCTTCCATTCTGAGCTGTGGCTGAGAGCACGGTCGACATATGCGTTAACAACACTCCTCTTGTACCTGTCAGGGCAGTCGCTGTTGGCATTTAGGCACATTCCTATGTTTGTTTCCTTAGTGTAGACTGCAGTGTGGAAACCTCCGCCCTTTTCCATGACTGTTACATCTAGAAAGGGCAGCTTCCCATCCTTTTCCATCTCGTAAGTGAAACGCAGCACGGAACTCTGCTCAAATGCCTCCTTCAGCTCCTGCAGATGTCTGACATCAGGTACCTGTGTAAAAATGTCGTCAACATACCTGCAGTATATGGCCGGTTTCAAGTTCATGTCTACTAAGACTTTTTGCTCGATGGTACCCATATAGAAGTTTGCAAACAGGACACCTAGGGGAGAACCCATGGCGACCCCATCTACTTGCTTATACATGTGCCCATCCGGGCTCAAGAAGGGTGCCTCTTTAGTACAAGCTTGGAGTAGTTTCCTCAGAATATTTTCTGGTATGTCAAGAGGAGTACAGGCTGGATCACGATACACTCTGTCGGCTATCATTCCGATTGTCTCGCCCACAGGTACGTTGGTAAACAGCGATTCTACGTCCAACGAGGCTCTTATCCCTGTGGCCCGTGTGCCCCGCAGTAAGTCAACAAATTCCTTTGGAGACTTCAGGCTGAAGGCGCAAGGAACATAAGGAGTCAGCAGGCCGTTGAGTCGCTTCGCCAGTCTGTACGTGGGTGTGGGTATCTGGCTAATGATTGGCCGAAGTGGGTTTCCAGGCTTGTGCGTCTTGACATTTCCATACGCATATCCAGGTTTATATTCCCCAATGATCTTTGGCAGGTGGAGTCCGGATTTCTTGGCGTTCACAGTTTCGATCAGTTTCGAAGCAAAGGTCAACAAAATGAATTTTGGAGAATTAATTTTTGATTTACCTCCAACAGTGAAGCGTAATGTACGAAAGATTGATAAAATTCGTGTTAGAATTATTAATCTTACTTTTTCGGTCATATTTAATAATATATATATATATATATATATATATATATATATATATATATATATATATATATATATATATATATATATATATGTATATATATATATGTATATATATATATATATATATATATATATATATATATATATATATATATATATATATATATATATATATATATATATATACATATATATATACATATATATATATATATATATATATATATATATATATATATATATATATATATATATATATATATATATATATACATATATATATATATATATATATATATATATATATATATATATATATATATATATATATATATATATATATATATAAATAAATAAAATTGGAAATGTTCGTTTGTTCAAAATCGCTAATCTCCGAAAATTCTTCACCGATTGCTTTGAAATTTTCACACAACGTTCCATTCACTTCCGAGCGGGTTTTTATGTACATATTATATAGATGTTACATCTGTGACGATAAAACATAGGTTTTTTGAAAAACTGTGTTTTTCATATGTTTTTCATGAGAGGGAGATCTTCGAAACCTCTTTACCGATTGCTTTAAAATTTTGACACATTGTTGCATTCGAATAGGCGCATGCTTTTATATACCTACTATATGAATGCCTTACCTGTAAGGAAAAAACATGCATTTTTTTTTAAAAACAGCGCCATCTGTTGGACAACAGATGGCGCTGTATGAAATAGCAACATACGCTGTAATCTTCATACGTTCTTCACCAATTGCTTTGAAATTTTAACACAACATTCCATTTGAATACGTGCATGTTTTTAGATACCTACTATATAGATGCCACACCTGTGACAGGTTAAAACATGTTTTGATGAAAAACAGCGTCATCTATTGCATGAAAGAGCAACACACACGCAATACTAAATATATAACAATTCCATTTAAATGTTTCCGATTGCATTGATCAATAGAATTTTCATAGATATCGAATTATTTTCATTTTTATTTAATTATGTTGGTGACATTGCGTTGGAATTGAGCTGTGTTGTTTACCATACCGTTCATTTTGTGAGTATTGTTTATTTTTTCAGTGTTTTTCCTTAGGTTTTTTAACTGTTTTTATTTTTCAGTGATGGGAACATCAGATAATTTGATGATCCCTATTTTCTTATGGGAACATCAGATCATTTGGGAATGCATCAGACGAGGGAGTTGGGAATGGTTGAGGAGGATGAGGGGACGGGGAAGTTGGGAATGGTGGGGATGATGGGACGGGGCAATGGAAAATTGTGTGGAGGAAAAGGGGACAGGGGATTGGGGGGATGGTGAGGAGGATGAGGGGACAGGGGAGAGGATAATAGTAAGAAGAACAATGGGATGGGGGAGTGGGAGATGGTGGCGTGGGGAATGGTGGGGAGGATGATGGGACGATGGAGTAGGGCATGGTGCAGAAGACAAGGGGACGGGGGAGGGGAAAATTTTGGGGAGGACGAGGGGATGGATGAGTGGAAAATGGTTTGGAGGACGAGGGGATGGGGGAATGGGGAATAGTTGGGAGGACGAGGGGACTGAGGATAGGGGAATGGTGGGAAGGACTGGGGGACAGGGGAAGGTTGCCAGGGAAAGGTTGCTGTGGCTCAGCAACGCGTGGCCGGGTACAGCTGGTATATAAATAAAAATGTAAATGTTTGTTCAGTAACGCTAATCTCCGAAAGTTCTTCACCGATTGCTTTGAAATTTTCACACAATGTTCCGCTCACATTCGAGCAGGTTTTTATATACATATTTAAAGTCGCCACGTCTATGTCGGTAAAAAAAAACACGTTTTTTGGAAAAATTCTGTTTTCATGTGATGGAAATCTTTGAAACCGTTGTACCTATTGCTTTGAAATTTTGACAGAACGTTGCATTCGAATAGAAGCGTGTTTTTATATACTTACTACATCCACACCTCACCTGTGACAGGAAAAAAACATGTTTTGTTTTTAAACAGCACTATCTGTTGGACGTAAGAGCAACACTTGCTCTAATCTCCGAAACTTCTTCACCAAGTGCTTTAAAATTTTGACACAACGTTCCATTCGAATACGCACGTGTTTATGTGGTTTTTGTATACCTACTATATAGATGCCATACCTGTGACTGGTAAAAACATATATTTTTTTTAAAACAGAGCCATCTTTTGCACGTAATAGCAACACACATATAAGCTATACTAAATACGTTATGATTCCATTTCAATGTTTCCAATTGCATTGACAAATTTAAATTTCATAGATTTTGATTTATATTCATTTCCATTTAATTATTTTGTATGACATTGCATTAGAATTGAGCTGTGTTGTGTACCACACAGTAAAATTGTCTTTTTTTTTAAGAAACAGCACCATATGTTGCACGTAATAGCAACACACACACAAGCTACTCTAAATACGTTATGATGAAATTTCAATGTTTCCAATTGAAGTGATAAATTGAATTTTCATAGATTTCGCTTTGTTTTCATTTTGATTGAATTATTTTGTGTGACATTACGATAGAAGTGAACTGTTTTGTTTACCATACGGTTAATTTCGTAAATATAAGAATAGATGATGTTACGAATCCATATATTTGACTTTAACATTCAGTTGATAAATATGTATGTCAATTATTTTCTTTCCTCAGTAAATTAAATAAACATTGTATCCAGTTATGTCCCAGTATATATATAAGTTTGATTTAAATGTAGCATGCTGTAGTGTGCCTGTATTGAATATTTGTTAATGCTATTGCATGTTCATTCCGGTTGGGGGGAGACAGTGGCGTCTCATGGGGGGATGACCATATTTGGGATGTTCCAGGAAAGCATGCAGTGTATCCAGCTAGTGTCACTGATTCACCCTTGTAATTATTCCTGCTTATTGGTTGTACTTAATTTCTTATTTACACATTAGCAATGTTATATACATATTAGTTATAATTATGTTCTTTAGTATTACTCTCTGTTAGCAGAGTATTCTAGAGGTTCATGTGGGTTTTTTAGTTGGTAACTTGTAGACGCCACGCCGTGCATGCTCGAGCAACGCAGTCGCCTTGGTGGAACTGGCTGGTGTGGAGATTTTGTGGAGTTAAGTCCGTGTCCCTGTTATTGTTCAGTAACAATAGTTGATTTTCTGGTTAGACCATTATGTGCTTTACCCATCTATCCATTTAAGTTGTAATATATTGATCTGTGTTTGTATAAGGATATTGTGTTGTATTCTGATGCATTAATATTTCTGGCTGCCTGTATTTCCATTTATATATGTGTATGTTCTTGCTATCCTTACTTTAAGTATATTGCTTTGTTAAATAAGCAGTGGCTTCATTTATTTCCCCTAGACGGGTAAGTAGTCAAGGCCGTATTATCTTATATTTTCTAACCTCTGCAACAGAGGAACCATACCCAGAGGTCAAGGGACTTAACAGATGCCACAATTGTGACAGGTAATTATTTTTTTTAAGTAACAGCGCCATCTGTCGCACATAGGGGCAACACATGCTATTTTATGTATGTTACGATTCCATTTGAATATGTCCAATTGCACTGACAAATAGAATTTTCATAGATTTTAATTTATTTTCATTTTGATTTCATTATTTTGCGTGACATTGCGTTGGTATTGAGATGTGTTGTTTACCATTCTGTTCATTTCGTGAGTATAGTTTATTTTTGTATTTTTTAAATTTTTGTTAATTTAGTTTTTTAATTGTTTTTCTTATATTTCAGTGATGGGAACATATGATGATTTGATGTTCCCAATTTTCTGATGGGAACATCAGATCATTTGGGAATGCATCAGACAAGGGGGATGAGGGAGGGGGGTGATGGTGGGGAGGCCAAGGAAAGAGGGGGAGGGGAGAATGGATGGATGATGGGACAGGAGTAGTCTATAGTACAGGGGAGGGGGTAATGGAGAGGAGGACAAGGGGATGGAGGATTTGGGAATAGTTGGGACGAGGGGACGTGGGAGGGGGAAGTGATGGGGAGGACTGGGAAACAGAGGAAGGTTGCTGTGATATGATTATAAGATTATATGTTGGAACATATAATCTCTTCCCACAACCAAACCATCGCCAGAGAAATCTTAGCAAACAACACAGAAATCATCGATAGATACAGCGATAGCAGGCGGCTTGACATCTGCTAGGCACTACACATCAAGAAGTCAACACCAGCAATCAACAGCCAATTAATGCACAACTATATTCTACCCACTTCAAGACTCCGCTCCAATATAGAAGCATCAAGAAATATGGGCCAATAGGCCCTCTGCAATTACTTCCATTCTTACCTTCAATACCCATTATTTCGTGTTCTGTCTTGTGTTGAAAGTTAGTTTTCACCTCATCCAAAACTGTTGTAACATATCACCTCACCCAAATGCAGGTATAAAAAATCGAAGATGTTTAAGCTCTATTCAGTTATAGTTCAGTTGTGTGTCTTCATTTTCAAAGACTAAAGTCTTTGAAAATGTAATAAGTTTTATGAAACGCGCTCAAGTGTTGCGTCAGACTAGAAATAAAAATGAATTTTGGAGAATTGATTTTTCAATTACCATCAACAGTGAAAACAAACATAATAAAGATCGAGAAAATTCGTGTTAGAATTATTAATCTTTCTTTTTCGGTCATATTTAATAATATATGTCTACAGGAAAGACTGCTACCAAAATAAATATATATATATATATATATATATATATATATATATATATATATATATATATATATATATATATATATATATATATATATATATATATATATATATATATATAAGGCACAACTCTCCTAAACACGAGAGTGAAGTATACAACTTTAGAACACTTTCCCACCAGGAGACTCGAACCCTAGCCAGCACAGAAGCCTTCCAGCAACTGGCATAACAGGTACGCCTTAACCCTCTCCACCACCTGCTCAGACCCTTAAAAGAGATGGTAATTTCGGAGTATTTAAATACACCAAAGATCAACACCTCCCAAGAGCACTAGAGCAAGTGAGGGGTCATTTAGACGTTAATTTCATCAAGTCCCTGTTAATATGGGAAGACACAGTGTCTATGCTTAAGGCACAACTCTCCTAAACACGAGAGTGAAGTATACAACTTTAGAACACTTTCCCACCAGGAGACTCGAACCCTAGCCAGCACAGAAGCCTTCCAGCAACTGGCATAACAGGTACGCCTTAACCCTCTCCACCACCTGCTCAGACCCTTAAAAGAGATGGTAATTTCGGAGTATTTAAATACACCAAAGATCAACACCTCCCAAGAGCACTAGAGCAAGTGAGGGGTCATTTAGACGTTAATTTCATCAAGTCCCTGTTAATATGGGAAGACACAGTGTCTATGCTTAAGGCACAACTCTCCTAAACACGAGAGTGAAGTATACAACTTTAGAACACTTTCCCACCAGGAGACTCGAACCCTAGCCAGCACAGAAGCCTTCCAGCAACTGGCATAACAGGTACGCCTTAACCCTCTCCACCACCTGCTCAGACCCTTAAAAGAGATGGTAATTTCGGAGTAATTTAAATACACCAAAGATCAACACCTGGTGGGAAAGTGTTCTAAAGTTGTATACTTCACTCTCGTGTTTAGGAGAGTTGTGCCTTAAGCATAGACACTGTGTCTTCCCATATTAACAGGGACTTGATGAAATTAACGTCTAAATGACCCCTCACTTGCTCTAGTGCTCTTGGGAGGTGTTGATCTTTGGTGTATTTAAATACTCCGAAATTACCATCTCTTTTAAGGGTCTGAGCAGGTGGTGGAGAGGGTTAAGGCGTACCTGTTATGCCAGTTGCTGGAAGGCTTCTGTGCTGGCTAGGGTTCGAGTCTCCTGGTGGGAAAGTGTTCTAAAGTTGTATACTTCACTCTCGTGTTTAGGAGAGTTGTGCCTTAAGCATAGACACTGTGTCTTCCCATATTAACAGGGACTTGATGAAATTAACGTCTAAATGACCCCTCACTTGCTCTAGTGCTCTTGGGAGGTGTTGATCTTTGGTGTATTTAAATACTCCGAAATTACCATCTCTTTTAAGGGTCTGAGCAGGTGGTGGAGAGGGTTAAGGCGTACCTGTTATGCCAGTTGCTGGAAGGCTTCTGTGCTGGCTAGGGTTCGAGTCTCCTGGTGGGAAAGTGTTCTAAAGTTGTATACTTCACTCTCGTGTTTAGGAGAGTTGTGCCTTAAGCATAGACACTGTGTCTTCCCATATTAACAGGGACTTGATGAAATTAACGTCTAAATGACCCCTCACTTGCTCTAGTGCTCTTGGGAGGTGTTGATCTTTGGTGTATTTAAATACTCCGAAATTACCATCTCTTTTAAGGGTCTGAGCAGGTGGTGGAGAGGGTTAAGGCGTACCTGTTATGCCAGTTGCTGGAAGGCTTCTGTGCTGGCTAGGGTTCGAGTCTCCTGGTGGGAAAGTGTTCTAAAGTTGTATACTTCACTCTCGTGTTTAGGAGAGTTGTGCCTTAAGCATAGACACTGTGTCTTCCCATATTAACAGGGACTTGATGAAATTAACGTCTAAATGACCCCTCACTTGCTCTAGTGCTCTTGGGAGGTGTTGATCTTTGGTGTATTTAAATACTCCGAAATTACCATCTCTTTTAAGGGTCTGAGCAGGTGGTGGAGAGGGTTAAGGCGTACCTGTTATGCCAGTTGCTGGAAGGCTTCTGTGCTGGCTAGGGTTCGAGTCTCCTGGTGGGAAAGTGTTCTAAAGTTGTATACTTCACTCTCGTGTTTAGGAGAGTTGTGCCTTAAGCATAGACACTGTCTTCCCATATTAACAGGGACTTGATGAAATTAACGTCTAAATGACCCCTCACTTGCTCTAGTGCTCTTGGGAGGTGTTGATCTTTGGTGTATTTAAATACTCCGAAATTACCATCTCTTTTAAGGGTCTGAGCAGGTGGTGGAGAGGGTTAAGGCGTACCTGTTATGCCAGTTGCTGGAAGGCTTCTGTGCTGGCTAGGGTTCGAGTCTCCTGGTGGGAAAGTGTTCTAAAGTTGTATATATATATATATATATATATATATATATATATATATATATATATATATATATATATATATATATATGTGTGTGTGTACCATTTATTGGTATAAGGCTAAGGCTGTGTGCCCCGTATTGACTCATTATTATTAATATTGATGAAATGATCTATATATATATATATGCTGGAGTATTGAATAATATTTTCATGTGTACAGTGATTTACTGTGTTTATTGCCATCGAAGTAATTTACTGTGTTTATTTGCCATTATTGTGATCTATTGTGTTTAATGCCATTACAGTGAGTTACTGTATTTATTGCCATGGAAGTAATTTACTGTGCTTAAGGCCAGTACAGTGATTTATTGTGTTTACTACCATTGTAGTAATTTACTGTGTTGATTGCCAGTATTGTGTTTACTGTGAATTTGATGAAATAGGCGCTTAACGCCAGGACAACAAGTACAGAGCGAGTATACATGTTCGGCGGAGGGGGAGTATTGCCATAGTGTAGTGTTCCAGATTATGAAGAGGGAGTGATTTACTGCCATGTACTTCGTTGCCTTGTTGTTGATCCAGAGCGATAATACTTTAATATTTTAAGTAAAATATAAAGCCACCTTCGTGTTTGCATTATATCTCAATTACTTGTTGCTATTGAGATTATTGAGTCCATTGAAAGAGAGAGAGTGACTGAGATATATACCTGCCTGTTACCAGATTTATTTAGTGTGCTCTCTGCCACTACTAACACAATTCCACGATACCACTGACGTGTTACTGGACACGGAGAACACCATTTGGCAACCTTTCAGTTAGCAGTAGAGTCCTTTGTCGTGGCGGGTGTTACGAACCTTACACCCTGTGGAGGTTGGTTTCGGTTGTAAAATGTTGGTGAACACAGGGAGAGTGTATATTAGTATAAATCCCCAGCTGAGATCAGAGAGGCCGCGAGTCACCATTATTACTCCGCCCAGTAAAGTAGTGCCTTCTCAGCTGGAGATCATCAGAAATAATGTGAACTTGAATAGCTTTACTATGTAAGGGAAAAATGGACTCTATAAAAAAGTATGCATGGGGGAATATAGTAAATAAAATCATGAATGTGTTTGATAGCATATGTAAAGAGTAGAGTATTAAGGGGCGATGAGGCAAGACAGGTGGACGCCAACTTGACTGAAGGGGGAGGTCTATCGCTGCCGACCGTTCCTGCTGTTTGAGGGGTTTTCTCCGGCCTTTCAGTCAGATAATCCTATCCTTGTCTATATCCAGGGTTGCAAGATTGAGTAGAGTAATATTACAGAAGTTGGAGAGGTTTTATAACAGTCCAGGTTTCCTAGAGGCAAAAATATATGTCGTTGGATGATAGCGGTTTGTGGCTGGGTGCATGACACCAGGAATGGGACAGTGAGCCATGGGGTGGTGAGAGCCACTTGAGTTTACAATACATAGTGATCTTATGTTGTAAGGAAAACGCCTTGTTAAATGTAATCCTGTGTGACTTGTACGTATAAATTTGTAACTTGTGTACTAGGATGTTTCTCTTACTCCTCATACTCCCTAGACAACATTGTAAGGACCACCACCACCAAATTCTCACTAGCTCTCTATGACAACAAAAAGTATCACTGCCGATAACATCAGTAAGACACAGGCCCCGTGATAGCGGTCACACGATCCAGAGAGTAGATGGTGTTCCCACTCGCCTTCAGGCTATAAGGCCGGCCGGAGGTAGACTGGGAGACGCTCCAAGTGAACAGTGGCATCTTGAGGATGGAGTGAAGACCCGCAGGGCTACAGTAAGTAACAGTTGTCGCTACTACTACTTGGTAGTGACTGTTGAGATTTAGAGTAACCCCGACATTGCCAGGATAGTAAGTACTGTTACTTACGCAAAACCCCGACATTGGGGACCTTGCCAGGATAACGATCAAGGATAACGATTAAGATTGTGGTATTTAATAGTGGCCAGAGGTATCAGGTACAAGTTACATATTCACTCATAGCACAAGTATAAGGTGGCAAAGTTTATTGATACTAGGGATGAGCAGGTGCTGGAGGATTGCACCAAGACTCAGCTGCAGTCGATAGCTGACCACTTTGGGATAAAGTTGAGATCCTCCAAAGTGGGAGAGAGGAGGTTCGAGATTGTGGCACAGCTCAGGGCCCAAGATGAGGCTTTGAGGGAGGAACGACCACAGACACCTGCCAGTGCAGGGGAGAACTTGAGCATTGGTGGAAGCAGTAGGGGGTCCAGCGGCAGCAGGCGCAGCGTCAAGCTGGAGATAATGAAGCTGCAACTGGAGGCACAGCTGAAGCGTGAAGAAGCACAGCTGAAGCGTGAAGAACGAGAGGCACAGCTGAGACGGGAAGAGCGTGAGCACGAAGTACAGCTGAAGCGTGAAGAAGCAGAAGCACAGCTGAAGCAGGAAGAACGAGAAACACAGCTGCGGCGTGAAGAAGCACAGCTGAAACGGGAGGAGCGCGAGCTGGAAGCCAAGCTGAAGCCGCAAGAAATTGAAGCTAACAAAGAGGTTGAGCTGAAGCGGGCTGAGCTAGGGCTAGCCCCACCTGCTCCCCCACAGCAAGAAGACCGCCGGGTGCGTGAACGAAATTTACCGGTCTTTGTGCCTAATGAAGCTGAGGGCTTCTTTGACCACTTCGAAAGGGTCGCTACCTTGAAGGAGTGACCAAGAGCAGAGTGGGCAGAGCTGGTCCAGGGTAGGCTCACCGGCGAAGCTCGCGAGGCCTATAACATGTTTGACCTCAGGGAATGCACCAATTATGATGTTGTGAAGAGAGCAGTGCTCCACTCTTTCAAGCTGACACCAGAATGCTATAGGAAAAGATTCAGAGAATGTACCCGTTCACCAGGAAAATCTTATGCAGAGACAGCGAGGGACATGGAGAGAAAATTCCTGAAGTGGTTGGAATCTGAAGGGGCTAAGTCAGCTGAGGATGTCAAACGGCTCATGGTCATGGAGAAAGTTATGTCCGTGCTCTCTCCTGAGATCAGGATTAGAGTCAAGGAGGCGGACATAAAGGACCTGAGGGCTGCTGCTGACAGAGCTGACATGTTGGAGGAAGCCTTGCGACCACGCAGAGAGGGACCGCACCGACCGCCAGTATACTCCGGATATGTGGGAAGTTTCAGGAAGACGGACGGATGGAGGACAGGAACGAGTTCTCCCAAGTCCCACCTCTCGAGTGGAGACGGTAGCGGATCGAAGAGTTCTGTGGAACCGGCCAAGAAGCCCCTAGCTGAGAGTGCAGGAGTTGTTGCTGTGACGAGAGACGCTGCGAAGGAGACGACGGAAGGCGCGAGGAAGACCCACGGAGCGGCAGCCTCTGGAGGCGTTGCCAGGGCGAGCGGTGGTGGAAGGTCACCGCCAACGAGAGTCTGCTGCTGCAACTGTGGAGGATTTGGACACTTCTCGCGGGAATTCAGACGCTCTAAGCAGCGGGGAAACGTTGCTTTCGTTCGGGTGGAGGACCAGATGGCCGAGAGGGTGCGGGATGAGCCCGTACCAAGTGGGGAGAAAAGAGTTCACCCGTTTGTGTGTGAGGGGACAATAAGGATGGGGGAGGGAGACCCCATTCCTATGAAGATATTGAGAGACACTGGGGCTGATTTTACCCTGGTGAGTAGAACCCTGTTCCCCGAGGGTTATGAGAGTACCAGTGTGGGGGGTGACAATTGTGACCACTGTGGGAGGCCCAGTGAGGATGCCCCTGCACGAGGTGACTTTAGATTCTGATTATGGCTGCCAGACCCTAGTGGTAGGGGTCTGTTCCTCGATGCCCAAGATGGAGGCGCAAGTCATCCTTGGGAATGACGCCTGTGGAGGAGGTGTCCTCCCTAACCTCATGAAGAGCGAAGAGTGCTTGGAGCACTACAAAGAGAAAGGCGGAGTATTGGATGCCAGTGGGAACGTGAAGGAAATCGCCGAAGTGGCGTTCCCTGTGTGTGCTGTGATCCCAAGACGGTACAATGAACACGAAGTAAGTGGATCTGATGGGGCTGAAGAAGAGACGTCTGACAGCCTAGGAGTCGATCACCGCTTCGTGGAACCCGGAGAACAAGTGGAGGGCGATGGCAACCCGGATGGTGAGCTACAGATGACCCTCTCCAGTTCTCTTGGAGTGGACCGCACTCGTCTGGGGGAGTTGCAGCAGGTGGAGTTCTTAGATTTGATTCAGGAGGCCAAAGGAGGTCGTGTTGGTCCCGAGAGGGCCACTCATTTTTATTTGCAGGACGGAATGCTGATGAGACAATGGAGGCCGGGGAAGAATCACTAGGTAGGAGGCACCAGGTAGTGTTGCCGGCCCAGTGCAGAGCGGCAGTGCTGGATCTGTCGCACTCTGTGGATTCTGCGGGTCACCTGGGGGTGACCAAGACTTTGCGCAAGATCAGGGACCATTTTTACTGGCCGGGTATGGACGCCGACGTAAGGCGTCACGGTAAGACTTGCTTACCTTGTCAGAGGGCAGGGAAGAGCCAACCCGCGATAACAAGGGACCCCGTTAGTCCCTGTTCCTGCATTTGGGCCTGCGTTTGAGCGTCTGTTGGTCGACGGGGTAGGACCGTTGCCACGGACGAGGAAGGGAAATATCTACCTGATGACCATCATGTGTGCGGCAACGAGGTTCCCGGAAGCTGTTCCGATGCGACGTTTGACGTCGAAAGGTGTAGCTAGGCAGTTGCAACGATTTTTCTCTTGGGTGGGAATGCCCAGGGAAATTCTCACGGACTGTGGGAGTGTGTTCCAGTCCAAATGGCTCAGACAGAACGTGACAAATTGGGGAGTGACTCAGATTCGGTCGTCGCCCTACCGACCGCAGTCGCAAGGGGCGATCGAAAGGTTTCACTCCACTCTGAAAACTATTCTGAGAGTGTTCTGTGCTGAACAAAGAGCTGAGTGGGATGAGGCAGTGTACCTTGCGTTGTTTGCCATACGAAACGCTATGGTAGAGTCGTTAGGTTTCTCACCGTTCCAGCTGGTATTTGGACATGAGGTACGGAGTCCTCTGTCCATGCTGAAAGAGCAATGGGCACCCGGAGTGACCGTAGGAATGGTCAACGAGTATGTTCAGAAGTTTAAGGAACGTCTCGCTTTGGCAAAGGAACTAGTAGGAAAACATTTGAAGGAGGCACAGCGCAAGATGTCGGAGTGGTATGACAAGAAGGCTACGCCAAGAGAGTTCCAGGTTGGGTCCCAGGTTATGGTGTTGCTGCCAGGGAAGAGCCGTGTAACCGAGTTACGATTCGAGGGACCATACAAGGTGCTACGACGGTTGGGCCCAGTGAACTATGAAATCAACAAGCCGGACAGACCCCGCAAGACACAGGTGTGTCATATTGACCGCCTGAAGCCTTTCTTCCCTGAGGAAGCAGGAGCCGCCGTGCAGGACGGAGCGATGACTCGAGATCCCCAGCAGAGAGTGGACTTGTGCATGCAGGTGGATCAAGAACTTCCAGCGGAGGAAGGAAAGTGGTCTAGGGCGGACGGCACCCATCTCTCCAATTCGGAGAGTATGGCGAATATGGAAGACAAGTTACAACACCTGGAAGGACGAGAGAGGGCGGACCTGACGGACCTGTTGAGAGAGAATGCCTCTCTCTTTACCGACGTGCCCCGATGCCACAAGAGTGTGACGCACGAGGTAGAGGTGAGGGATGCCAAGCCCATTAAGCAGAGTGCTTATAGGGTCAGCCCTGAGAAGCGAGATTGATGAGGAAGGAGGTAGAGTACCTTCTTGAGAACGACCTTGCAGAGCCTAGCAACAGTGAGTGGAGTTCCCCGTGCTTGTTAGTAAAGAAAAGCGATGGTACATTCCGCTTTTGTACAGACTACAGAAAGGTGAACTCCATCACTGTGGCAGATTCCCACCCCATGCCTAGGGTGAGTGATTGCACCGATCAGGTGGGTAGTGCCCGGTACGTGTCCAAGGTCGACCTGCTCAAGGGGTACTACCAGATCTCGTCGACTCCCGAGGCCCGAAAGATATCGGCTTTCGTAACACCGGACGGGCTGTATCAGTACAAAGTGTTACCCATCGGCATGAAGAACAGCGGTAGTTGTTTCCAACGCATGATGAACGAGTTGCTGAGGGGAGCTGAAGGCTGCACGGTGTGCATTGATGACATAGTAGTGTACTCCGACGATTGGGAGTCGCACCTAGAGCGACTCAGAGAGCTATTCAGGAGGCTGGAAGATGTTAACCTGACCGTGAACCTAGCCAAGAGTGAGTTTGGGAAGGGCTATTTGGAGTACCTAGGCTTCGTCATCGGCCAAGGAGAGGTTACCCCTGTGGACCATAAAGGTTCAGCCATTAGGGAGTACCCAGTGCCCAGGACACGTAAGGAACTGCTGAGATATCTTGGGATGATCGGATACTATCGTGGTTTCTGCAAGAACTTTTCCACGGTAGCGCATCCCCTGACCGAATTACTCTCTAAGAATGTACGATGGAAGTGGGGAGTGGCCTGTCAGGAGTCTTTTGAGAAGACGAAGAACCTGTTGACATGACAGAGGCCCCAGTATTGATATCCCCCAGATTTTTCAGCCAGATTCATTCTGTACGTAGATGCCAGAGATGTTGGGATAGGAGCCATGTTGGCCCAGGAAAGGAGCGAGGTACATAGGCCTGTCGCCTTTTACTCCAAGAAAGTGAAGTACCAGCGTGCCTATAGTACCGTCTAGAAGGAGGCTTTGGCTTTAGTAATGACCCTAAAGCACTTCGACGTGTACGTGGGAGGATGGGTGAGACCTGTTCTTGTCTTTACAGATCACAACCCCCTGACCTTCCTGTACAAGATGAGGAACTCCAACCAGAGGCTGACGAGGTGGGCATTACTACTGCAGGAATACTGGTTGGAAATCAAGCACATCAGAGGGAAGGACAACGTGATAGCGGATGCCCTGTCACGAGTACACTAAACCGATATGACTCTTATTTTAAGGGGAGGGGTATGTGACGGTGTTCCTCCCCCTTATATTTCTCCCACGCCAGCTGTAAGAGTCATATCCACTTTACCCGAACGTTCTCTACGTTCCGGGGAACAATTTGACATATGTGGGAGCATTAGGTGTTCTCGCGTTGGCGAGAAATTCGCAAAAGAAGAGTGTTTTGGCAAGTGGTTTAGACCCTTTAGGACGCCAAGATGGCGCCGGGCCCTACGTTTTCCCGCCAAGACGTTGTGACATCAGTGGCACCAGATTGGTCAAGAACAGTGAAGTGGCACAGGGAGCCAATGAGAAACGCCCCTGGCAAGTATGACGTCACGAGTGCAGGGAGGTCCAGACGGCGCGGGCGGTGGCGCCCAGGAGTTTGACACGACATGTCGAGGTCGGACGTGCAATAGGGGGTCCTGTCAGTCTGACAGTTTTGCCCCGTTCCGGTGGATTTACGCGTCACCCAGTAGTCTGCAAGCACCCTGTGAGGTTTTCCTATATTCCATGTGTCGGACCGAAAAAGGAATTGACGAGAAATGAGCAGCAAGTTCTCCAGTGACAGGTGTGTTGCAAGAAGTGAAGTCTGAGCAGTGACGTCTGGGACGACTGTGCAGTTTCACCAGTTTAGGTGACGACGTAGCGGCTGGGCCAATCCACCGAGAGGCAGAAGAAGAACGAAACTAGCTGGGAATCAGGACGACTGCAGCCGAGAGAAAGGACTGCAGACGTAGTTGTGAGGAGAAGTCGACGGCCAGGAGACCGACACCAACCCTTCAAGAAGTTGTTGAGGAGCACGGGCTTGCAGAGGATAGAGCACGGTGACGATGCGTTTTTGGGTGTTGACGAGGTTCCTGGAGAGAGCATCAGGGTGTGTGGGGGCGTTCCCTACAACGAGTCGAGAGCCGGGACCAGGAGCTTCAATTCAACTCTCAACAGAGAGCAAGTCCACATCATTGAGGTGGAAGTAGGTAATTCAGTTTTCCCTCCCCATTCCCCTTTAGTCAGCTATTTAGCCAGAGTATCTTCTATGTCGTGAGCAGGGCTCAACAATGTCTATGTCATAGAAAGGCACAGTTGTGCAGAGAGGTGCTGTAGAGAGCTCTCACGAAATATATGTGGTGTGTGAGTACACCTGTGATTTATTGAAGAGTTTGCTGTGTCGAGCAAATTTACATTCACATGACATTAATATTATAAGTTTGTGTCAGAATATATATATATATATATATATATATATATATATATATATATATATATATATATATATATACATATATATATATATATATATATATATATATATATATATATATATATATATATATATATATATATATATATATATATATATTATTAAATATGACCGAAAAAGTAAGATTAATAATTCTAACACGAATTTTCTCAATCTTTCGTACATTTCTTTTCACTGTTGGAGGTAAATCAAAAATCAATTCTCCAAAATTCATTTTTATTTCTAGTCTGACGCGACACGAGCTCGTTTCGTAAAATTTATTTAATTTTCAAAGACTTTACTTTACAGATACACAACTGAATAGAACTTACGCATCTCCGATTTTATATCTACATTTGAGTGAGGTGGATGGGGTGAGGTGGCATTAATAGGGTATTAATTTCATCAACACAAGACAGAACAAGAGGTGGCATTAATAGGGTATTAATTTCATCAACACAAGACAGAACACGAAACAATGGGTATTGAATAGAAGTGTTTGTAGAAAGCCTATTAGTCCATATTTCTTGATGCTTCTATATTGGAGTGGAGTCTTGAGGTGGGTAGAATATAGTTGTGCATTAATTGGCTGTTGATTGCTGGTGTTGACTTCTTGATGTGTAGTGCCTCGCAAACGTCAAGCCGCCTGCTATCGCTGTATCTATCGATAGATACAGCGATAGCAGGCGGCTTGACATTTGTTTAATACCCTATTAATGCCACCTCACCCCATCCACCTCACTCAAATGTAGATATAAAATCGGAGATGCGTAAGTTCTATTCAGTTGTGTATTTGTAAACTAAAGTCTTTGAAAATGTAATAAGTTTTACGAAACACGCTCGTGTCGCGTCAGACTAGAAATAAAAATGAATTTTGGAGAATTGATTTTTGATTTACCTCCAACAGTGAAAAGAAATGTACGAAAGATTGATAAAATTCGTGTTAGAATTATTAATCTTACTTTTTCGGTCATATTTAATAATATATGTCTACAGGAAAGACTGCTACCAAAATATACTAATATATATATATATATATATATATATATATATATATATATATATATATATATATATATATATATATATAATAAGCCAAGTTTTCATGAATTAATATATTTTCTCTAATTTTTTTCTTATGAAATGATAAAGCTTCCTATTTCATTATGTATGAGGTCAATTTTTTTTTTGGAGTTAAAATTAACGTAGATATATGACCGAACCTAACCAACCCTACCTAACCTAACCTAACTATCTTTATAGGTTAGGTTAGGTTAGGTAGCCGAAAAAGTTAGGTTAGGTTAGGTTAGGTAGGTTAGGTAGTCGAAAAAACATTAATTCGTGAAAACTTGGCTTATTAGGCAAATCGGGCCTTACATAGTAGGCTGAGAAGTGCGTTCTGGCTACTAGGTACGATATATATATATATATATATATATATATATATATATATATATATATATATATATATATATATATATATATATATATATATATATATATATATATATATATATATATATATATATATATATGTACCATTTATTGGTATAAGGCTAAGGCTGTGTGCCCCGTATTGACTCATTATTGTTAATATTGATGAAATGATCTATATATATATGCTGGAGTATTAAATAGTATTTTCATGTGTACAGTGATTTACTGTGTTTATTGCCATCGAAGTAATTTACTGTGTTTATTTGCCATTATTGTGATCTATTGTGTTTAATGCCATTACAGTGAGTTACTGTATTTATTGCCATGGAAGTAATTTACTGTGCTTAAGGCCAGTACAGTGATTTATTGTGTTTACTACCATTGTAGTAATTTACTGTGTTGATTGCCAGTATTGTGTTTACTGTGAATTTGATGAAATAGGCGCTTAACGCCAGGACAACAAGTACAGAGCGAGTATACATGTTCGGCGGAGGGGGAGTATTGCCATAGTGTAGTGTTCCAGATTATGAAGAGGGAGTGATTTACTGCCATGTACTTCGTTGCCTTGTTGTTGATCCAGAGCGATAATACTTTAATATTTTAAGTAAAATACAAAGCCACCTTCGTGTTTGCATTATATCTCAATTACTTGTTGCTATTGAGATTATTGAGTCCATTGAAAGAGAGAGAGTGACTGAGATATATACCTGCCTGTTACCAGATTTATTTAGTGTGCTCTCTGCCACTACTAACACAATTCCACGATACCACTGACGTGTTACTGGACACGGAGAACACCAGTTGGCAACCTTTCAGTTAGCAGTAGAGCCCTTTGTTGAGGCGGGCACATGATCAAGAGGATGGTGTTCCCACTCGCCTTCAGGCTATAAGGCCGGCCGGAGGTAGACTGGGAGACTCTCCAGGTAAACAGTGGCACCTTGAGGATGGAGTGAAGACCCGCAGGGCTACAGTAAGTAACAGTTGTCGCTACTACTACTTGGTGGTGACGACATTTAGAGTAACCCCGACATTGCCAGGATATTAAGTACTGTTACTTACGCGAAACCCCGACAATATATATGTCGTACCTAGTAGCCAGGACGCACTTCTCGGCCTACTATGCAAGTCCCGATTTGCCTAATAGACCGAGTGATTTTCTTTATTTTCAATAAATTGTGTCCTATTAGTTTATTTGAATTACTAATATTTTATTATATTAAGAACATAAATTATTGATTAGTTGGGTTAGTTTAGGTTAGGTTAAGATAGGTTAAGTTAGGGGAGGTAGGGTTGGTTAGGTTCGGTCATATATCTACATTAGTTTTAACTCAAATTTGAAAAAAATTAACTCATACATCATGAAATGGATAGCTTTAGCATTTCATCAGAAAAAAATGTGAAAAACATATAAATTCAGGAAAACTTGCTTATTAGGCAAGTCGGGCCTTAAATAGTAGGCCGAGTACTGCGTTCAGGCTACTAAGTAAAACATACATATATATATATATATGAATAATGAAAACTCACACCCCAGAAGTGACTCGAACCCATACTCCCAGAAGCAACGCAACTGGTAACTACAGGGCGCCTTAATCCGCTTGACCATAACGGCCGTCAAAAGGAAGTGATAGCCGAGGCTATTTGAGCCACTTCCCCGACGGCAACTCGGATGGTAATCTTGGGCATAGCATTTCACCAAATCACCTCATTCTTTGGGGCACACGTGAGGAACACAAATGCGAACAAGCCTGAATGGTCCCCAGGACTATATGCGAATGAAAACTCACACCCCAGAAGTGACTCGAACCCATACTCCCAGAAGCAACGCAACTGGTAACTACAGGGCGCCTTAATCCGCTTGACCATCACGGCCGTCAAAAGGAAGTGATAGCCGAGGCTATTTGAGCCACTTCCCCGACGGCAACTCGGATGGTAATCTTGGGCATAGCATTTCACCAAATCACCTCATTCTTTGGGGCACACGTGAGGAACACAAATGCGAACAAGCCTGAATGGTCCCCAGGACTATATGCGAATGAAAACTCACACCCCAGAAGTGACTCGAACCCATACTCCCAGAAGCAACGCAACTGGTAACTACAGGGCGCCTTAATCCGCTTGACCATCACGGATTAAGGCGCCCTGTAGTTACCAGTTGCGTTGCTTCTGGGAGTATGGGTTCGAGTCACTTCTGGGGTGTGAGTTTTCATTCGCATATAGTCCTGGGGACCATTCAGGCTTGTTCGCATTTGTGTTCCTCACGTGTGCCCCAAAGAATGAGGTGATTTGGTGAAATGCTATGCCCAAGATTACCATCCGAGTTGCCGTCGGGGAAGTGGCTCAAATAGCCTCGGCTATCACTTCCTTTTGACGGCCGTGATGGTCAAGCGGATTAAGGCGCCCTGTAGTTACCAGTTGCGTTGCTTCTGGGAGTATGGGTTCGAGTCACTTCTGGGGTGTGAGTTTTCATTCGCATATAGTCCTGGGGACCATTCAGGCTTGTTCGCATTTGTGTTCCTCACGTGTGCCCCAAAGAATGAGGTGATTTGGTGAAATGCTATTGCCCAAGATTACCATCCGAGTTGCCGTCGGGGAAGTGGCGCAAATAGCCTCGGCTATCACTTCCTTTTGACGGCCGTGATGGTCAAGCGGATTAAGGCGCCCTGTAGTTACCAGTTGCGTTGCTTCTGGGAGTATGGGTTCGAGTCACTTCTGGGGTGTGAGTTTTCATTCGCATATAGTCCTGGGGACCATTCAGGCTTGTTCGCATATATATATATATATATATATATATATATATATATATATATATATATATATATATATATATATATATATATATATATATATATATATATATATATATATATATATATGTCGTACCTAATAGCCAGAACGCACTTCTCAGCCTACTATGCAAAGCCCGATTTGCCTAATAAGCCAAGTTTTCCTGAATTAATATATTTTTCCTAATTTTTTTCTTATGAAATGATAAAGCTACCCATTTCATTATGTATGAGGTCAATTTTTTTTTATTGGAGTTAAAATTAACGTAGATATATGACCGAACCTAACCAACACTACCTAACCTAACCTAACCTATCTCTATCGGTTAGGTTAGGTTAGGTAGCAGAAAAAGTTTGGTTAGGTTGGGTTAGGTAGGTTAGGTAGTCGAAAAAACATTAATTCATGAAAACTTGGCTTATTAGGCAAATTGGGCCATGCATAGTTGGCTGAGAAGTGCGTTCTGGCTATTAGGTACGACATATATATATATATATGTCGTACCTAGTAGCCAGAACGCACTTCTCAGCCTACTATGCAAGGCCTGATTTGCCTAATAAGCCAAGTTTTCATGAAGTAATTTTTTTTCGGCAACCTAACCTACCTAACCTAACCTAACCTAACTTTTTCTGCTACCTAACCTAACCTAACCTATAACGATAGGTTAGGTTAGGTTAGGTAGGGTTGGTTAGGTTCGGTCATATATCTACGTTAATTTTAACTCCAATAAAAAAAAATTGCCCTCACACATAATGAAATGGGTAGCTTTATCATTTCATAAGAAAAAAATTAGAGAAAATATATTAATTCAGGAAAACTTGGCTTATTAGGCAAATCGGGCCTTGAATAGTAGGCCGAGAAGTGCGTTCTGGCTACTAGGTACGACATATATATATATATATATATATATATATATATATATATATATATATATATATATATATATATATATATATATATATATATATATATGTCGTACCTAATAGCCAGAACGCACTTCTATGCCTACTATTCAAGGCCCGATTTGCCTAATAAGCCAAGTTTTCATGAATTAATTGTTTTTCGACTACCTAACCTACCTAACCTAACCTAACCTAACTTTTTCGGCTACCTAACCTAACCTAACCTATAAAGATAGGTTAGGTTAGGTTAGGTAGGGTTGGTTAGGTTCGGTCATATATCTACGTTATTTTTAACTCCAATAAAAAAAAATTGACCTCATACATAATGAAATGGGTAGCTTTATCATTTCATAAGAAAAAAATTAGAGAAAATATATTAATTCATGAAAACTTGGCTTATTAGGCAAATCGGGCCTTGAATAGTAGGCATAGAAGTGCGTTCTGGCTATTAGGTACGACATATATATATATATATATATATATATATATATATATATATATATATATATATATATATATATATATATATATATATATATATATATATATATATATATATATATGTCGTACCTAGTAGCCAGAATGCACTTCTCAGCCTACTATGCAAGGCCCGATTTGCCTAATAAGCCGAGTTATCCTGAATTAATGTATTTTCTCAAATTTTCTTCTTATGAAATGAAAAAGCTATCCATTTCATTATGTATGAGGTCAATTTTTTTTTATTGGAGTTAAAATTAACGTAGATATATGACAGAACCTAACCAACCCTACCTAACCTAACCTAACCTATCTTTATAGGTTAGGTTAGGTTAGGTAGCCGAAAAAGTTAAGTTAGGTTAGGTTAGGTAGGTTAGGTAACCGAAAAACAATTAATTCATGAAAACTTGGCTTATTAGGCAAATCGGGCCTTGCATAGTAGGCTGAGAAGTGCGTTCTGGCTACTAGGTACGACATATATATATATATATATATATATATATATATATATATATATATATATATATATATATATATATACTGAAACTCACACCCCAGAAGTGACTCGAACCCATACTGCCAGGAGCAACGCACCTGGTATCTACAGGACGCCTTAAACCGCTTGACGATCACGACCGGACATACAGAAGTGATAGCCGAAGCTATATGAACCACTTCCTCGCCGGCACTCGGATGGTAATCTTGTGCATAGCATTTTGTCAAATCACCTCATTCTTTGGGGCACACGTGAGGAACACAAATGCGAACAAGCCTGAATGATCTCCAGGACTAAATGCGACTGAAAACTCACACCCCAGAAGTGATTCGAATCCATACTCCAAGGAGCAACGCAATTGGTATCTACAGGACGCCTTAATCCGCTTGACCATCACTACCGGACATACGGTAGTGATAGCCGAAGCTATATGAACCACTTCCCCGCCGGCGCTCAGATGGTAATGTTGTGCATAGCTTTTTATCAAATTACCTCATTCTTTGGGGTAAACGTGAGGAACACAAACGCGAAGAAGCCTGAACGGTCCCCAGGACTAAATGCGACTGAAAACTCACACCCCAGAAGTGACTCGGACCCATACTGCCAGGATCAACGCAAATGGTATCTACAAGATGCCTTAATCCGCTTGACCATCATGACCGGTCATAAGAAAGTGATAGCCAAAGCAATTTGAACCGCTTCCCCGCCGGCACCCGGATGGTAATCTTGGGCATAGCATTCTATCAAATCACCTCATTCTTTGGGGCACACGTGAGAAACACAAATGCGAACAAGCCTGAATGGTCCCCAGGACTATATGCGACTGAAAACTCACACCCCAAAAGTGACTCGAACCCATTCTGCCAGGAGTAACTCAACTGGTATCTACAGGACGCCTTAATCCGCTTGACCATCACGACTGGACATGAGGAAGTAATAGCCGAAGCTATTTGAACCACTTCCCCGCCGACACTCGGATGGTAATCTTGTGCATAGCATTTTATCAAATCACCTCATTCTTTTAGGGCACACGTGAGGAACACAAATGCGAACAAGCCTGAATGGTCCCCAGGACAATATGCGACTGAAAACTCACACCCCAGAAGTGACTCGAACCCATACTGCCAGGAGCAACGCAACTGGTATCTAAAGGACGCCTTAATCGCTTGACCATCACGACCGGACATAAATAAGTGATAGCCAAAGCTCTTTGAACCACTTCACCGCCGGCACTCCCATGGTAATCTTGGCCAAAACATTTTATCAAATCATCTTATTCTTTGGAGGCACACGTGAGGAACACAAATGCGAACAAGCTTGAATGGTCCCCAGGACTATATGCAACTGAAAACTCACACCCCAGAAGTGACTCGAACCCATACTGCCAGAAGCAACGCAACTGGTATCTACAGGACGCCTTAATCCGATTGACCATCATGACCGGACGTAAGGAAGTGATAGCTGAAGCTATTTGAACCACTTCCCTGCCGGCACTCGGATGGTAATCTAGGGCATAGCATTTTGTCAAATCACCTCATTCTTTGGGGCACAAGTGAGGAACACAAATGCGAACAAGCCTGAATGGTCCCCAGGACTATATGCGACTGAAAACTCACACCCCAGAAGTGAATCGAACCCATACTGACATGAGCAATGCAACTGGTATCTACAGGACGCCTTAATCCGCTTGACCATCATGACCAGACATACGGAAGTGATAGCTGAAGCTATACGAACCACTTCCCCACTGGCACTCGGATGGTAATCTTGTGCATATCATTTTATCAAGTCACCTCATTCTTTCGGGCACACGTGAGGAACACAAATGCGAACAAGCCTGAATGGTCCCCAGGACTATATGCGACTGAAAACTCACTCCCCAGAAGTGACTCGAACCCATACTGCCAGGAGCAACGCAACTGGTATCTACAGGATGCCTTATTTGCTTGACCATCACGACCGGACATAAGGAAGTGATAGCCAAAGCTCTTTGAATCACTTCACCGGCGGCACTCGGATGGTAATCTTGGTCATAGCATTTTATCCAATCACCTCATTCTTTGGGGCACACGTGAGGAACACAAATGTCAACAAGCCTGAATGGTCCCCAGGACTATATGTGACTGAAAACCCACACCCCAGAAGTGACTCAAACCCATACTGCCAGGAGCAACGCAACTGGTATCTATAGGACGCCTTAATCGCTTGACCATTACAACCGGACATAAGGAAGTGATAGCCAAAGCTCTTTGATCCACTTCACCGCCGGCACTCGGATGGTAATCTTGGGCATAGCATTTTATCAAATCACCTCATTCTTTGGGGCACACGTGAGGAACACAAATGCAAACAAGCTTGAATGGTCCCCAGGACTATATGCAACTGAAAACTACCACCCCAGAAGCGACTCGAACCCATACTGCCAGGAGCAACGCATCTGGTATCTACAGGACGCCTTAATCCGCTTGACCATCACAACCGGACATACGGAAGTGATAGCCGAAGCTATATGAACCACTTCCCCGCCGGCACTCGGATGGTAATCTTGTGCATAGCATTTTGTCAAATCACCACATTCTTTGGGGCACACGTGAGGAACACAAATGCGAACAAGCCTGAATGATCCCCAGGACTAAATGCGACTGAAAACTCACACCCCAGAAGTGATTCGAATCCATACTCCAAGGAGCAACGCAATTGTTATCTACCGGACGCCTTAATCCGCTTGACCATCACTACCGGACATATAGAAGTGATAGCCGAAGCTATATGAACCACTTCCCCGCCGGCGCTCGGAGGGTAATCTTGTGCATAGCTTTTTATCAAATTACCTCATTCTTTGGGGCAAACGTGAGGAACACAAATGCGAAGAAGCCTGAACGGTCCCCAGGACTAAATGCGACTGAAAACTCACACCCCAGAAGTGACTCGGACCCATACTGCCAGGATCAACGCAAATGGTATCTACAAGATGCCTTAATCCGCTTGACCATCATGACCGGACATAAGGAAGTGATAGCCGAAGCTATTTGATCCACTTCCCCGCCGGCACCTGGATGGTAATCTTGGGCATAGCATTCTATCAAATCACCTTATTCTTTTAGGGCACACGTGAGGAACACAAATGCGAACAAGCCTGAATGGTCCCCAGGACTATATGCGACTGAAAACTCACACCCCAGAAGTGACTCGAACCCATACTGCCAGGAGCAACGCAACTGGTATCTACAGGACGCCTTAATCGCTTGACCATCACGACCGGACATAAGTAAGTGATAGCAAAAGCTCTTTGAACCACTTCACCGCTGGCACTTGCATGGTAATCTTGGGCCAAGCATTTTATCAAATCACCTTATTCTTTGGAGGCACACGTGAGGAACACAAATGCGAACAAGCTTGAATGGTCCCCAGGACTATATGCAACTGAAAACACACACCCCAGAAGTGACTCGAACCCATACTGCCAGCAGCAACGCAACTGGTATCCACAGGACGCCTTAATCCGATTGACCATCACGACCGGACATAAGGAAGTGATAGCCGAAGCTATTTGAACCACTTCCCTGCCGGCAATCGGATGGTAATCTAGAGCATAGCATTTTGTCAAATCACCTCATTCTTTGGGGCACAAGTGAGGAACACAAATGCGAACAAGCCTGAATGGTCCCCAGGACTATATGCGACTGAAAACTCACACCCCAGAAGTGAATCGAAACCATACTGACATGAGCAACGCAACTGGTATCTACAGGACGCCTTAATCCGCTTGACCATCATGACCGGACATACGGAAGTGATAGCTGAAGCTATATGAACCACTTCCCCACTGGCACTCGGATGGTAATCTTGTGCATAGCATTTTATCAAGTCACCTCATTCTTTCGGGCACACGTGAGGAACACAAATGCGAACAAGCCTGAATGGTCCCCAGGACTATATGCGACTGAAAACTCACACACCAGAAGTGACTCGAACCCATACTGCCAGGAGCAACGCAACTGGTATCTACAGGACGCCTTATTTGCTTGACCATCACGACCGGACATAAGGAAGTGATAGCCAAAGCTCTTTGAACCACTTCACCGCGGGCACTCGGATGGTAATCTTGGGATAGCATTTTATCAAATCACCTCATTCTTTGGGGCAAACGTGGGAAACACAAATGCAAACATGCCTGAATGGTCCCCAGGACTATATGCGACTGAAAACTCACTCCCCAGAAGTGAATCGAACCCATACTGCCAGGAGCAACACAACTGGTATCTACAGGATGCCTTATTTGCTTGACCATCACGACCGGACATAAGGAAGTGATAGCCAAAGCTCTTTGAACCACTTCACCGCTGGCACTCGGATGGTAATCTTGGTCATAGCATTTTATCAAATCACCTCATTCTTTGGGGCACACGTGAGGAACACAAATGTGAACAAGCCTGAATGGTCCCCAGGACTATATGCGACTGAAAACCCACACCCCAGAAGTGACTCAAACCCATACTGCCAGGAGCAACGCAACTGGTATCTACAGGACGCCTTAATCCGCTTGACCATAACGACCGGACATACGGAAGTGATAGCCGAAGCTATATGAACCACTTCCCCGACGGCACTCGAATGGTAATCTTGTGCATAGCATTTTATCAAGTCACCTCATTCTTTGGGGCACACGTGAGGAACACAAATGCGAACAAGCCTGAATGGTCCCCAGGACTATATGCGACTGAAAACTCACACCCCAGAAGTGACTCGAACCCATACTCCAAGGAGCAACGCAATTGGTATCTACAGGACGCCTTAATCTGCTTGACCATCACTCCTGGACATACGGAAGTGATAGCCGAAGCTATATGAACCACTTCCCCGCCGGCGCTCGGATGGTAATCTTGTGCATGGCTTTTTATCAAATTACCTCATTCTTTGGGGCAAACGTGAGGAACACAAATGCGAAGAAGCCGTTCAGGCTTCTCCAGTACTAAATGCGACTGAAAACTCACACCCCAGAAGTGACTCGAACCCATACTGCCAGGATCAACGCAAATGGTATCTACAAGATGCCTTAATCCGCTTGACCATCATGACCGGACATAAGGAAGTGATAGCCGAAACTATTTGAACCGCTTCTCCGCCGGCACCCGGATGGTAATCTTGGGCATAGCATTCTATCAAATCACCTCATTCTTTGGGGCACACGTGAGGAACACAAATGCGAACAAGCCTGAATGGTCCCCAGGACTATATGCGACTGAAAACTCACACCCCAGAAGTGAATCGAAACCATACTGACATGAGCAACGCAACTGATATCTACAGGACGCCTTAATCCGCTTGACCATCATGACCGGACATACGGAAGTGATAGCTGAAGCTATATGAACCACTTCCCTACTGGCACTCGGATGGTAATCTTGTGCATAGCATTTTATCAAGTCACCTCATTCTTTCGGGCACACGTGGGAAACACAAATGCAAACATGCCTGAATGGTCCCCAGGACTATATGCGACTGAAAACTCACTCCCCAGAAGTGACTCGAACCCATACTGCCAGGAGCAACGCAACTGGTATCTACAAGATGCCTTATTTGCTTGACCATCACGACATGACATAAGGAAGTGATAGCCAAAGCTCTTTGAACCACTTCACCGCCGGCACTCGGATGGTAATCTTGGTCATAGCATTTTATCAAATCACCTCATTCTTTGGGGCACACGTGAGGAACACAAATGCGAACAAGCCTGAATGGTCCCCAGGACTATATGCATCAGAAAACTACCACCCCAGAAGTGACTCGAACCCATACTGCCAGGAGCAACGCATCTGGTATCTACAGGATGCCTTAATCCGCTTGACCATCACGACCGGACATACGGAAGTGATAGCCAAAGCTATATGAAGCACTTCCCCGATGGCACTCGAATGGTAATCTTGTGCATAGCATTTTATCAAGTCACCTCATTCTTTGGGGCACACGTGAGGAACACAAATGCGAACAAGCCTGAATGGTCCCCAGGATTATATGCGACTAAAAACTCTCACCCCAGAAGTGACTCGAACCCATACTCCAAGGAGCAATGCAATTGGTATCTACAGGACGCCTTAATCCGCTTGACCATCACTACCGGACATACGGAAGTGATAGCCGAAGCTATATGAACCACTTCCCCGCCGGCGCTCGGATGGTAATCTTGTGCATAGCTTTTTATCAAATTACCTCATTCTTTGAGGCAAACGTGAGGAACACAAATGCGAAGAATCCTGAACGGTCCCCAGGACTAAATGCGACTGAAAACTCACACCCCAGAAGTGACTCGAACCCATACTGTCAGGATCAACGCAAATGGTATCTACAAGATGCCTTAATCCGCTTGACCATCATGACCGGACATAAGGAAGTGATAGCCGAAGCTATTTGAACCGCTTCCCCGCCGGCACCCGGATGGTAATCTTGGGCATAGCATTTAATGAAATCACCTCATTCTTTGGGGCACACGTGAGGAACACAAATGCAAACAAGCCTGAATGGTCCCCAGGACTATATGCGACTGAAAACTTACACCCCAGAAGTGACTCGAACCCATACTGCCAGGAGCAACGCAACTGGTATCTACAGGACGCCTTAATCGCTTGACCATCACGACCGGACATAAGTAAGTGATAGCCAAAGCTATTTGAACCACTTCATCGCCGGCACTCGCATGGTAATCTTGGGCAAAGCATTTTATCAAATCACCTTATTCTTTGGGGGCACACGTGAGGAACACAAATGCGAACAAGCTTGAATGGTCCCCAGGACTATATGCAACTGAAAACTCACACCCCAGAAGTGACTCGAACCCATACTGCCAGCAGCAACGCAACTGGAATCTACAGGACGCCTTAATCCGATTGACCATCACGACCGGACATAAGGAAGTGATAGCCGAAGCTATTTGAACCACTTCCATGCCGGCACTCGGATGGTAATCTTGGGCATAGCATTTTGTCAAATCACCTCATTCTTTTAGGGCACACGTGAGGAACACAAATGCGAACAAGCCTGAATGGTCCCCAGGACTATATGCGACTGAAAACTCACACCCCAGAAGTGACTCGAACCCATACTGCCAGGAGCAACGCAACTGGTATCTACAGGACGCCTTATTTGCTTGACCATCACGACCGGACATAAGGAAGTGATAGCCAAAGCTCTTTGAACCACTTCACTGCCGGCACTCGGATGGTAATCTTGGGATAGCATTTTATCAAATCACCTCATTCTTTGGGGCACACGTGGGAAACACAAATGCAAACATGCCTGAATGGTCCCCAGGACTATATGCAACTGAAAACTCACACCCCAGAAGTGACTCGAACCCATACTGCCAGCAGCAACGCAACTGGTATCTACAGGACGCCTTAATCCGATTGACCATCATGACCGGACGTAAGGAAGTGATAGCTGAAGCTATTTGAACCACTTCCCTGCCGGCACTCGGATGGTAATCTAGGGCATAGCATTTTGTCAAATCACCTCATTCTTTGGGGCACAAGTGAGGAACAAAAATGCGAACAAGCCTGAATGGTCCCCAGGACTATATGCGACTGAAAACTCACACCCCAGAAGTGAATCGAACCCATACTGACATGAGCAACGCAACTGGTATCTACAGGACGTCTTAATCCGCTTGACCATCATGACCGGACATACGGAAGTGATAGCTGAAGCTATACGAACCACTTCCCCACTGGAACTCAGATGGTAATCTTGTGCATATCATTTTATCAAGTCACCTCATTCTTTCGGGCACACGTGAGGAACACAAATGCGAACAAGCCTGAATGGTCCCCAGGACTATATGCGACTGAAAACTCACTCCCCAGAAGTGACTCGAACCCATACTGCCAGGAGCAACGCAACTGGTATCTACAGGATGCCTTATTTGCTTGACCATCACGACCGGACATAAGGAAGTGATAGCCAAAGCTCTTTGAACCACTTCACCGCCGGCACTCGGATGGTAATCTTGGTCATAGCATTTTATCAAATCACCTCATTCTTTGGGGCACACGTGAGGAACACAAATGCGAACAAGCCTGAATGGTCCCCAGGACTATATGCATCAGAAAACTACCACCCCAGAAGTGACTCGAACCCATACTGCCAGGAGCAACGCATCTGGTATCTACAGGATGCCTTAATCCGCTTGACCATCACGACCGGACATACGGAAGTGATAGCCAAAGCTATATGAAGCACTTCCCCGATGGCACTCGAATGGTAATCTTGTGCATAGCATTTTATCAAGTCACCTCATTCTTTGGGGCACACGTGAGGAACACAAATGCGAAGAATCCTGAACGGTCCCCAGGACTAAATGCGACTGAAAACTCACACCCCAGAAGTGACTCGAACCCATACTGCCAGGATCAACGCAAATGGTATCTACAAGATGCCTTAATCCGCTTGACCATCATGACCGGACATAAGGAAGTGATAGCCGAAGCTATTTGAACCGCTTCCCCGCCGGCACCCGGATGGTAATCTTGGGCATAGCATTTAATGAAATCACCTCATTCTTTGGGGCACACGTGAGGAACACAAATGCAAACAAGCCTGAATGGTCCCCAGGACTATATGCGACTGAAAACTTACACCCCAGAAGTGACTCGAACCCATACTGCCAGGAGCAACGCAACTGGTATCTACAGGACGCCTTAATCGCTTGACCATCACGACCGGACATAAGTAAGTGATAGCCAAAGCTATTTGAACCACTTCATCGCCGGCACTCGCATGGTAATCTTGGGCAAAGCATTTTATCAAATCACCTTATTCTTTGGGGGCACACGTGAGGAACACAAATGCGAACAAGCTTGAATGGTCCCCAGGACTATATGCAACTGAAAACTCACACCCCAGAAGTGACTCGAACCCATACTGCCAGCAGCAACGCAACTGGAATCTACAGGACGCCTTAATCCGATTGACCATCACGACCGGACATAAGGAAGTGATAGCCGAAGCTATTTGAACCACTTCCATGCCGGCACTCGGATGGTAATCTTGGGCATAGCATTTTGTCAAATCACCTCATTCTTTTAGGGCACACGTGAGGAACACAAATGCGAACAAGCCTGAATGGTCCCCAGGACTATATGCGACTGAAAACTCACACCCCAGAAGTGACTCGAACCCATACTAACATGAGCAACGCAACTGGTATCTACAGGACGCCTTAATCCGCTTGACCATCATGACCGGACATACGGAAAAGATAGCTGAAGCTATATGAACCACTTCCCCACTGGCACTCGGATGGTAATCTTGTGCATAGCATTTTATCAAGTCACCTCATTCTTTCGGGCACACGTGAGGAACACAAATGCGAACAAGCCTGAATGGTCCCCGGGACTATATGGGACTGAAAACTCACACCCCAGAAGTGACTCGAACCCATACTGCCAGGAGCAACGCAACTGGTATCTACAGGACGCCTTATTTGCTTGACCATCACGACCGGACATAAGGAAGTGATAGCCAAAGCTCTTTGAACCACTTCACCGCCGGCACTCGGATGGTAATCTTGGGATAGCATTTTATCAAATCACCTCATTCTTTGGGGCACACGTGGGAAACACAAATGCAAACATGCCTGAATGGTCCCCAGGACTATATGCGACTGAAAACTCACTCCCCAGAGGTGAATCGAACCCATACTGCCAGGAGCAACACAACTGGTATCTACAGGATGCCTTATTTGCTTGACCATCACGACCGGACATAAGGAAGTGATAGCCAAAGCTCTTTGAACCACTTCACCGCTGGCACTCGGATGGTAATCTTGGTCATAGCATTTTATCAAATCACCTCATTCTTTGGGGCACACGTGAGGAACACAAATGCGAACAAGCCTGAATGGTCCCCAGGACTATATGCGACTGAAAACTCACACCCCAGAAGTGACTCGAACCCATACTCCAAGGAGCAACGCAATTGGTATCTACAGGACGCCTTAATCTGCTTGACCATCACTACCGGACATACGGAAGTGATAGCCGAAGCTATATGAACCACTTCCCCGCCGGCGCTCGGATGGTAATCTTGTGCATGGCTTTTTATCAAATTACCTCATTCTTTGGGGCAAACGTGAGGAACACAAATGCGAGGAAGCCGTTCAGGCTTCTCCAGTACTAAATGCGACTGAAAACTCACACCCCAGAAGTGACTCGAACCCATACTGCCAGGATCAACGCAAATGGTATCTACAAGATGCCTTAATCCGCTTGACCATCATGACCAGACATAAGGAAGTGATAGCCGAAGCTATTTGAACCGCTTCCCCGCCGGCACCCGGATGGTAATCTTGGGCATAGCATTCTATCAAATCACCTCATTCTTTGGGGCACACGTGAGGAACACAAATGCGAACAAGCCTGAATGGTCCCCAGGACTATATGCGACTGAAAACTCACACCCCAGAAGTGACTCGAACCCATACTGCCAGCAGCAACGCAACTGGTATCCACAGGACGCCTTAATCCGATTGACCATCACGACCGGACATGAGGAAGTGATAGCCGAAGCTATTTGAACTACTTCCCCGCCGACACTCGGATGGTAATCTTGTGCATAGAATTTTATCAAATCACCTCATTCTTTTAGGGCACACGTGAGGAACACAAATGCGAACAAGCCTGAATGGTCCCCAGGACTATTTGCGACTGAAAACTCACACCCCAGAAGTGACTCGAACCCATACTGCCAGGAGCAACGCATCTGGTATCTAAAGGACGCCTTAATCGCTTGACCATCACGACCGGACATAAGTAAGTGATAGCCAAAGCTCTTTGAACCACTTCACCGCCGGCACTCGCATGGTAATCTTGGGCAAAGCATTTTATAAAATAACCTTATTCTTTGGGGGCACACGTGAGGAACACAAATGTGAACAAGCTTGAATGGTCCCCAGGACTATATGCAACTGAAAACTCACACCCCAGAAGTGACTCGAACCCATACTGACATGAGCAACGCAACTGGTATCTACAGGACGCCTTAATCCGCTTGACCATCATGACCGGACATACGGAAGTGATAGCTGAAGCTATATGAACCACTTCCCCACTGGCACTCGGATGGTAATCTTGAGCATAGCATTTTATCAAGTCACCTCATTCTTTCGGGCACACGTGAGGAACACAAATGCGAACAAGCCTGAATGGTCCCCAGGATTATATGCGACTGAAAACTCACACCCCAGAAGTGACTCGAACCCATACTGCCAGGAGCAACGCAACTGGTATCTACAGGACGCCTTAATCCGCTTGACCATCACAACTGGACATAAGGAAGTGATAGCTGAGACTATTTGAACCACTTCCCTGCCTGCATTCAGATGGTAATCTTGGTCATAGCATTTTATCAAATCACCTCATTCTTTGGGGCACACATGAGGAACACAAATGTGAACAAGCCTGAATGGTCCCCAAGACTATATGCAACTGAAAATTCACACCCCAGAAGTGACTCGAACCCATACTGCCAGGAGCAACGCAACTGGTATCTACAGGACGCCTTATTTGCTTGACCATCACGACTGGACATAAGGAAGTGATAGCCAAAGGTCTTTGAACCACTTCACCGCCGGGACTCGGATGGTAATCTTGGGATAGCATTTTATCAAATCACCTCATTCTTTGGGGCACACGTGGGAAACACAAATGCAAACATGCCTGAATGGTCCCCAGGACTATATGCGACTGAAAACTCACTCCCCAGAAGTGACTCGAACCCATACTGCCAGGAGCAACGCAACTGGTATCTACAGGATGCCTTATTTGCTTGACCATCACGACCGGACATAAGGAAGTGATAGCCAAAGCTCTTTGAACCACTTCACCGCCGGCACTCGGATGGTAATCTTGGTCATAGCATTTTATCAAATCACCTCATTCTTTGGGGCACACGTGAGGAACACAAATGCGAACAAGCCTGAATGGTCCCCAGGACTATATGCATCAGAAAACTACCACCCCAGAAGTGACTCGAACCCATACTGCCAGGAGCAACGCATCTGGTATCTACAGGATGCCTTAATCCGCTTGACCATCACGACCGGACATACGGAAGTGATAGCCAAAGCTATATGAAGCACTTCCCCGATGGCACTCGAATGGTAATCTTGTGCATAGCATTTTATCAAGTCACCTCATTCTTTGGGGCACACGTGAGGAACACAAATGCGAAGAATCCTGAACGGTCCCCAGGACTAAATGCGACTGAAAACTCACACCCCAGAAGTGACTCGAACCCATACTGCCAGGATCAACGCAAATGGTATCTACAAGATGCCTTAATCCGCTTGACCATCATGACCGGACATAAGGAAGTGATAGCCGAAGCTATTTGAACCGCTTCCCCGCCGGCACCCGGATGGTAATCTTGGGCATAGCATTTAATGAAATCACCTCATTCTTTGGGGCACACGTGAGGAACACAAATGCAAACAAGCCTGAATGGTCCCCAGGACTATATGCGACTGAAAACTTACACCCCAGAAGTGACTCGAACCCATACTGCCAGGAGCAACGCAACTGGTATCTACAGGACGCCTTAATCGCTTGACCATCACGACCGGACATAAGTAAGTGATAGCCAAAGCTATTTGAACCACTTCATCGCCGGCACTCGCATGGTAATCTTGGGCAAAGCATTTTATCAAATCACCTTATTCTTTGGGGGCACACGTGAGGAACACAAATGCGAACAAGCTTGAATGGTCCCCAGGACTATATGCAACTGAAAACTCACACCCCAGAAGTGACTCGAACCCATACTGCCAGCAGCAACGCAACTGGAATCTACAGGACGCCTTAATCCGATTGACCATCACGACCGGACATAAGGAAGTGATAGCCGAAGCTATTTGAACCACTTCCATGCCGGCACTCGGATGGTAATCTTGGGCATAGCATTTTGTCAAATCACCTCATTCTTTTAGGGCACACGTGAGGAACACAAATGCGAACAAGCCTGAATGGTCCCCAGGACTATATGCGACTGAAAACTCACACCCCAGAAGTGACTCGAACCCATACTAACATGAGCAACGCAACTGGTATCTACAGGACGCCTTAATCCGCTTGACCATCATGACCGGACATACGGAAAAGATAGCTGAAGCTATATGAACCACTTCCCCACTGGCACTCGGATGGTAATCTTGTGCATAGCATTTTATCAAGTCACCTCATTCTTTCGGGCACACGTGAGGAACACAAATGCGAACAAGCCTGAATGGTCCCCGGGACTATATGGGACTGAAAACTCACACCCCAGAAGTGACTCGAACCCATACTGCCAGGAGCAACGCAACTGGTATCTACAGGACGCCTTATTTGCTTGACCATCACGACCGGACATAAGGAAGTGATAGCCAAAGCTCTTTGAACCACTTCACCGCCGGCACTCGGATGGTAATCTTGGGATAGCATTTTATCAAATCACCTCATTCTTTGGGGCACACGTGGGAAACACAAATGCAAACATGCCTGAATGGTCCCCAGGACTATATGCGACTGAAAACTCACTCCCCAGAGGTGAATCGAACCCATACTGCCAGGAGCAACACAACTGGTATCTACAGGATGCCTTATTTGCTTGACCATCACGACCGGACATAAGGAAGTGATAGCCAAAGCTCTTTGAACCACTTCACCGCTGGCACTCGGATGGTAATCTTGGTCATAGCATTTTATCAAATCACCTCATTCTTTGGGGCACACGTGAGGAACACAAATGCGAACAAGCCTGAATGGTCCCCAGGACTATATGCGACTGAAAACTCACACCCCAGAAGTGACTCGAACCCATACTCCAAGGAGCAACGCAATTGGTATCTACAGGACGCCTTAATCTGCTTGACCATCACTACCGGACATACGGAAGTGATAGCCGAAGCTATATGAACCACTTCCCCGCCGGCGCTCGGATGGTAATCTTGTGCATGGCTTTTTATCAAATTACCTCATTCTTTGGGGCAAACGTGAGGAACACAAATGCGAGGAAGCCGTTCAGGCTTCTCCAGTACTAAATGCGACTGAAAACTCACACCCCAGAAGTGACTCGAACCCATACTGCCAGGATCAACGCAAATGGTATCTACAAGATGCCTTAATCCGCTTGACCATCATGACCAGACATAAGGAAGTGATAGCCGAAGCTATTTGAACCGCTTCCCCGCCGGCACCCGGATGGTAATCTTGGGCATAGCATTCTATCAAATCACCTCATTCTTTGGGGCACACGTGAGGAACACAAATGCGAACAAGCCTGAATGGTCCCCAGGACTATATGCGACTGAAAACTCACACCCCAGAAGTGACTCGAACCCATACTGCCAGCAGCAACGCAACTGGTATCCACAGGACGCCTTAATCCGATTGACCATCACGACCGGACATGAGGAAGTGATAGCCGAAGCTATTTGAACTACTTCCCCGCCGACACTCGGATGGTAATCTTGTGCATAGAATTTTATCAAATCACCTCATTCTTTTAGGGCACACGTGAGGAACACAAATGCGAACAAGCCTGAATGGTCCCCAGGACTATTTGCGACTGAAAACTCACACCCCAGAAGTGACTCGAACCCATACTGCCAGGAGCAACGCATCTGGTATCTAAAGGACGCCTTAATCGCTTGACCATCACGACCGGACATAAGTAAGTGATAGCCAAAGCTCTTTGAACCACTTCACCGCCGGCACTCGCATGGTAATCTTGGGCAAAGCATTTTATAAAATAACCTTATTCTTTGGGGGCACACGTGAGGAACACAAATGTGAACAAGCTTGAATGGTCCCCAGGACTATATGCAACTGAAAACTCACACCCCAGAAGTGACTCGAACCCATACTGACATGAGCAACGCAACTGGTATCTACAGGACGCCTTAATCCGCTTGACCATCATGACCGGACATACGGAAGTGATAGCTGAAGCTATATGAACCACTTCCCCACTGGCACTCGGATGGTAATCTTGAGCATAGCATTTTATCAAGTCACCTCATTCTTTCGGGCACACGTGAGGAACACAAATGCGAACAAGCCTGAATGGTCCCCAGGATTATATGCGACTGAAAACTCACACCCCAGAAGTGACTCGAACCCATACTGCCAGGAGCAACGCAACTGGTATCTACAGGACGCCTTAATCCGCTTGACCATCACAACTGGACATAAGGAAGTGATAGCTGAGACTATTTGAACCACTTCCCTGCCTGCATTCAGATGGTAATCTTGGTCATAGCATTTTATCAAATCACCTCATTCTTTGGGGCACACATGAGGAACACAAATGTGAACAAGCCTGAATGGTCCCCAAGACTATATGCAACTGAAAATTCACACCCCAGAAGTGACTCGAACCCATACTGCCAGGAGCAACGCAACTGGTATCTACAGGACGCCTTATTTGCTTGACCATCACGACTGGACATAAGGAAGTGATAGCCAAAGGTCTTTGAACCACTTCACCGCCGGGACTCGGATGGTAATCTTGGGATAGCATTTTATCAAATCACCTCATTCTTTGGGGCACACGTGGGAAACACAAATGCAAACATGCCTGAATGGTCCCCAGGACTATATGCGACTGAAAACTCACTCCCCAGAAGTGACTCGAACCCATACTGCCAGGAGCAACGCAACTGGTATCTACAGGATGCCTTATTTGCTTGACCATCACGACCGGACATAAGGAAGTGATAGCCAAAGCTCTTTGAACCACTTCACCGCCGGCACTCGGATGGTAATCTTGGTCATAGCATTTTATCAAATCACCTCATTCTTTGGGGCACACGTGAGGAACACAAATGCGAACAAGCCTGAATGGTCCCCAGGACTATATGCATCAGAAAACTACCACCCCAGAAGTGACTCGAACCCATACTGCCAGGAGCAACGCATCTGGTATCTACAGGATGCCTTAATCCGCTTGACCATCACGACCGGACATACGGAAGTGATAGCCAAAGCTATATGAAGCACTTCCCCGATGGCACTCGAATGGTAATCTTGTGCATAGCATTTTATCAAGTCACCTCATTCTTTGGGGCACACGTGAGGAACACAAATGCGAACAAGCCTGAATGGTCCCCAGGATTATATGCGACTAAAAACTCTCACCCCAGAAGTGACTCGAACCCATACTCCAAGGAGCAACGCAATTGGTATCTACAGGACGCCTTAATCCGCTTGACCATCACTACCGGACATACGGAAGTGATAGCCGAAGCTATATGAACCACTTCCCCGCCGGCGCTCGGATGGTAATCTTGTGCATAGCTTTTTATCAAATTACCTCATTCTTTGGGGCAAACGTGAGGAACACAAATGCGAAGAATCCTGAACGGTCCCCAGGACTAAATGCGACTGAAAACTCACACCCCAGAAGTGACTCGAACCCATACTGCCAGGATCAACGCAAATGGTATCTACAAGATGCCTTAATCCGCTTGACCATCATGACCGGACATAAGGAAGTGATAGCCGAAGCTATTTGAACCGCTTCCCCGCCGGCACCCGGATGGTAATCTTGGGCATAGCATTTAATGAAATCACCTCATTCTTTGGGGCACACGTGAGGAACACAAATGCAAACAAGCCTGAATGGTCCCCAGGACTATATGCGACTGAAAACTTACACCCCAGAAGTGACTCGAACCCATACTGCCAGGAGCAACGCAACTGGTATCTACAGGACGCCTTAATCGCTTGACCATCACGACCGGACATAAGTAAGTGATAGCCAAAGCTATTTGAACCACTTCATCGCCGGCACTCGCATGGTAATCTTGGGCAAAGCATTTTATCAAATCACCTTATTCTTTGGGGGCACACGTGAGGAACACAAATGCGAACAAGCTTGAATGGTCCCCAGGACTATATGCAACTGAAAACTCACACCCCAGAAGTGACTCGAACCCATACTGCCAGCAGCAACGCAACTGGAATCTACAGGACGCCTTAAACCGATTGACCATCACGACCGGACATAAGGAAGTGATAGCCGAAGCTATTTGAACCACTTCCATGCCGGCACTCGGATGGTAATCTTGGGCATAGCATTTTGTCAAATCACCTCATTCTTTTAGGGCACACGTGAGGAACACAAATGCGAACAAGCCTGAATGGTCCCCAGGACTATATGCGACTGAAAACTCACACCCCAGAAGTGACTCGAACCCATACTGCCAGCAGCAACGCAACTGGTATCCACAGGACGCCTTAATCCGATTGACCATCACGACCGGACATGAGGAAGTGATAGCCGAAGCTATTTGAACTACTTCCCCGCCGACACTCGGATGGTAATCTTGTGCATAGAATTTTATCAAATCACCTCATTCTTTTAGGGCACACGTGAGGAACACAAATGCGAACAAGCCTGAATGGTCCCCAGGACTATTTGCGACTGAAAACTCACACCCCAGAAGTGACTCGAACCCATACTGCCAGGAGCAACGCATCTGGTATCTAAAGGACGCCTTAATCGCTTGACCATCACGACCGGACATAAGTAAGTGATAGCCAAAGCTCTTTGAACCACTTCACCGCCGGCACTCGCATGGTAATCTTGGGCAAAGCATTTTATAAAATAACCTTATTCTTTGGGGGCACACGTGAGGAACACAAATGTGAACAAGCTTGAATGGTCCCCAGGACTATATGCAACTGAAAACTCACACCCCAGAAGTGACTCGAACCCATACTGACATGTGCAACGCAACTGGTATCTACAGGACGCCTTAATCCGCTTGACCATCATGACCGGACATACGGAAGTGATAGCTGAAGCTATATGAACCACTTCCCCACTGGCACTCGGATGGTAATCTTGAGCATAGCATTTTATCAAGTCACCTCATTCTTTCGGGCACACGTGAGGAACACAAATGCGAACAAGCCTGAATGGTCCCCAGGATTATATGCGACTGAAAACTCACACCCCAGAAGTGACTCGAACCCATACTGCCAGGAGCAACGCAACTGGTATCTACAGGACGCCTTAATCCGCTTGACCATCACAACTGGACATAAGGAAGTGATAGCTGAGACTATTTGAACCACTTCCCTGCCTGCATTCAGATGGTAATCTTGGTCATAGCATTTTATCAAATCACCTCATTCTTTGGGGCACACATGAGGAACACAAATGTGAACAAGCCTGAATGGTCCCCAAGACTATATGCAACTGAAAATTCACACCCCAGAAGTGACTCGAACCCATACTGCCAGGAGCAACGCAACTGGTATCTACAGGACGCCTTATTTGCTTGACCATCACGACTGGACATAAGGAAGTGATAGCCAAAGGTCTTTGAACCACTTCACCGCCGGGACTCGGATGGTAATCTTGGGATAGCATTTTATCAAATCACCTCATTCTTTGGGGCACACGTGGGAAACACAAATGCAAACATGCCTGAATGGTCCCCAGGACTATATGCGACTGAAAACTCACTCCCCAGAAGTGACTCGAACCCATACTGCCAGGAGCAACGCAACTGGTATCTACAGGATGCCTTATTTGCTTGACCATCACGACCGGACATAAGGAAGTGATAGCCAAAGCTCTTTGAACCACTTCACCGCCGGCACTCGGATGGTAATCTTGGTCATAGCATTTTATCAAATCACCTCATTCTTTGGGGCACACGTGAGGAACACAAATGCGAACAAGCCTGAATGGTCCCCAGGACTATATGCATCAGAAAACTACCACCCCAGAAGTGACTCGAACCCATACTGCCAGGAGCAACGCATCTGGTATCTACAGGATGCCTTAATCCGCTTGACCATCACGACCGGACATACGGAAGTGATAGCCAAAGCTATATGAAGCACTTCCCCGATGGCACTCGAATGGTAATCTTGTGCATAGCATTTTATCAAGTCACCTCATTCTTTGGGGCACACGTGAGGAACACAAATGCGAACAAGCCTGAATGGTCCCCAGGATTATATGCGACTAAAAACTCTCACCCCAGAAGTGACTCGAACCCATACTCCAAGGAGCAACGCAATTGGTATCTACAGGACGCCTTAATCCGCTTGACCATCACTACCGGACATACGGAAGTGATAGCCGAAGCTATATGAACCACTTCCCCGCCGGCGCTCGGATGGTAATCTTGTGCATAGCTTTTTATCAAATTACCTCATTCTTTGGGGCAAACGTGAGGAACACAAATGCGAAGAATCCTGAACGGTCCCCAGGACTAAATGCGACTGAAAACTCACACCCCAGAAGTGACTCGAACCCATACTGCCAGGATCAACGCAAATGGTATCTACAAGATGCCTTAATCCGCTTGACCATCATGACCGGACATAAGGAAGTGATAGCCGAAGCTATTTGAACCGCTTCCCCGCCGGCACCCGGATGGTAATCTTGGGCATAGCATTTAATGAAATCACCTCATTCTTTGGGGCACACGTGAGGAACACAAATGCAAACAAGCCTGAATGGTCCCCAGGACTATATGCGACTGAAAACTTACACCCCAGAAGTGACTCGAACCCATACTGCCAGGAGCAACGCAACTGGTATCTACAGGACGCCTTAATCGCTTGACCATCACGACCGGACATAAGTAAGTGATAGCCAAAGCTATTTGAACCACTTCATCGCCGGCACTCGCATGGTAATCTTGGGCAAAGCATTTTATCAAATCACCTTATTCTTTGGGGGCACACGTGAGGAACACAAATGCGAACAAGCTTGAATGGTCCCCAGGACTATATGCAACTGAAAACTCACACCCCAGAAGTGACTCGAACCCATACTGCCAGCAGCAACGCAACTGGAATCTACAGGACGCCTTAAACCGATTGACCATCACGACCGGACATAAGGAAGTGATAGCCGAAGCTATTTGAACCACTTCCATGCCGGCACTCGGATGGTAATCTTGGGCATAGCATTTTGTCAAATCACCTCATTCTTTCGGGCACACGTGAGAAACACAAATGCGAACAAGCCTGAATGGTCCCCAGGACTATATGCGACTGAAAACTCACACCCCAGAAGTGACTCGAACCCATACTGCCAGGAGCAACGCAACTGGTATCTACAGGACGCCTTATTTGCTTGACCATCACGACCGGACATAAGGAAGTGATAGCCAAAGCTCTTTGAACCACTTCACCGCCGGCACTCGGATGGTAATCTTGGGATAGCATTTTATCAAATCACCTCATTCTTTGGGGCACACGTGGGAAACACAAATGCAAACATGCCTGAATGGTCCCCAGGACTATATGCGACTGAAAACTCACTCCCCAGAAGTGAATCGAACCCATACTGCCAGGAGCAACACAACTGGTATCTACAGGATGCCTTATTTGCTTGACCATCACGACCGGACATAAGGAAGTGATAGCCAAAGCTCTTTGAACCACTTCACCGCTGGCACTCGGATGGTAATCTTGGTCATAGCATTTTATCAAATCACCTCATTCTTTGGGGCACACGTGAGGAACACAAATGCGAACAAGCCTGAATGGTCCCCAGGACTATATGCGACTGAAAACTCACACCCCAGAAGTGACTCGAACCCATACTGCCAGCAGCAACGCAACTGGTATCCACAGGACGCCTTAATCCGATTGACCATCATGACCGGACATAAGGAAGTGATAGCCGAAGCTATTTGAACCACTTTCCTGCCGGCACTCGGATGGTAATCTAGGGCATTGCATTTTGTCAAATCACCTCATTCTTTGGGGCACGAGTGAGGAACACAAATGCGAACAAGCCTGAATGGTCCCCAGGACTATATGCGACTGAAAACTTACACCCCAGAAGTGAATCGAAACCATACTGACATGAGCAACGCAACTGATATCTACAGGACGCCTTAATCCGCTTGACCATCACGACTGGACATAAGGAAGTGATAGCTGAGACTATTTGAACCACTTCCCTGCCTGCATTCAGATGGTAATCTTGGTCATAGCATTTTATCAAATCACCTCATTCTTTGGGGCACACATGAGGAACACAAATGCGAACAAGCCTGAATGGTCCCCAAGACTATATGCAACTGAAAATTCACACCCCAGAAGTGACTCGAACCCATACTGCCAGGAGCAACGCAACTGGTATCTACAGGACGCCTTATTTGCTTGACCATCACGACTGGACATAAGGAAGTGATAGCCAAAGGTCTTTGAACCACTTCACCGCCGGGACTCGGATGGTAATCTTGGGATAGCATTTTATCAAATCACCTCATTCTTTGGGGCACACGTGGGAAACACAAATGCAAACATGCCTGAATGGTCCCCAGGACTATATGCGACTGAAAACTCACTCCCCAGAAGTGACTCGAACCCATACTGCCAGGAGCAACGCAACTGGTATCTACAGGATGCCTTATTTGCTTGACCATCACGACCGGACATAAGGAAGTGATAGCCAAAGCTCTTTGAACCACTTCACCGCCGGCACTCGGATGGTAATCTTGGTCATAGCATTTTATCAAATCACCTCATTCTTTGGGGCACACGTGAGGAACACAAATGCGAACAAGCCTGAATGGTCCCCAGGACTATATGCATCAGAAAACTACCACCCCAGAAGTGACTCGAACCCATACTGCCAGGAGCAACGCATCTGGTATCTACAGGATGCCTTAATCCGCTTGACCATCACGACCGGACATATGGAAGTGATAGCCAAAGCTATATGAAGCACTTCCCCGATGGCACTCGAATGGTAATCTTGTGCATAGCATTTTATCAAGTCACCTCATTCTTTGGGGCACACGTGAGGAACACAAATGCGAACAAGCCTGAATGGTTCCCAGGATTATATGCGACTAAAAACTCTCACCCCAGAAGTGACTCGAACCCATACTCCAAGGAGCAACGCAATTGGTATCTACAGGACGCCTTAATCCGCTTGACCATCACTACCGGACATACGGAAGTGATAGCCGAAGCTATATGAACCACTTCCCCGCCGGCGCTCGGATGGTAATCTTGTGCATAGCTTTTTATCAAATTACCTCATTCTTTGGGGCAAACGTGAGGAACACAAATGCGAAGAATCCTGAACGGTCCCCAGGACTAAATGCGACTGAAAACTCACACCCCAGAAGTGACTCGAACCCATACTGCCAGGATCAACGCAAATGGTATCTACAAGATGCCTTAATCCGCTTGACCATCATGACCGGACATAAGGAAGTGATAGCCGAAGCTATTTGAACCGCTTCCCCGCCGGCACCCGGATGGTAATCTTGGGCATAGCATTTAATGAAATCACCTCATTCTTTGGGGCACACGTGAGGAACACAAATGCAAACAAGCCTGAATGGTCCCCAGGACTATATGCGACTGAAAACTTACACCCCAGAAGTGACTCGAACCCATACTGCCAGGAGCAACGCAACTGGTATCTACAGGACGCCTTAATCGCTTGACCATCACGACCGGACATAAGTAAGTGATAGCCAAAGCTATTTGAACCACTTCATCGCCGGCACTCGCATGGTAATCTTGGGCAAAGCATTTTATCAAATCACCTTATTCTTTGGGGGCACACGTGAGGAACACAAATGCGAACAAGCTTGAATGGTCCCCAGGACTATATGCAACTGAAAACTCACACCCCAGAAGTGACTCGAACCCATACTGCCAGCAGCAACGCAACTGGAATCTACAGGACGCCTTAATCCGATTGACCATCACGACCGGACATAAGGAAGTGATAGCCGAAGCTATTTGAACCACTTCCATGCCGGCACTCGGATGGTAATCTTGGGCATAGCATTTTGTCAAATCACCTCATTCTTTTAGGGCCCACGTGAGGAACACAAATGCGAACAAGCCTGAATGGTCCCCAGGACTATATGCGACTGAAAACTCACACCCCAGAAGTGACTCGAACCCATACTAACATGAGCAACGCAACTGGTATCTACAGGACGCCTTAATCCGCTTGACCATCATGACCGGACATACGGAAGTGATAGCTGAAGCTATATGAACCACTTCCCCACTGGCACTCGGATGGTAATCTTGTGCATAGCATTTTATCAAGTCACCTCATTCTTTCGGGCACACGTGAGGAACACAAATGCGAACAAGCCTGAATGGTCCCCAGGACTATATGCGACTGAAAACTCACACCCCAGAAGTGACTCGAACCCATACTGCCAGGAGCAACGCAACTGGTATCTACAGGACGCCTTATTTGCTTGACCATCACGACCGGACATAAGGAAGTGATAGCCAAAGCTCTTTGAACCACTTCACCGCCGGCACTCGGATGGTAATCTTGGGATAGCATTTTATCAAATCACCTCATTCTTTGGGGCACACGTGGGAAACACAAATGCAAACATGCCTGAATGGTCCCCAGGACTATATGCGACTGAAAACTCACTCCCCAGAAGTGAATCGAACCCATACTGCCAGGAGCAACACAACTGGTATCTACAGGATGCCTTATTTGCTTGACCATCACGACCGGACATAAGGAAGTGATAGCCAAAGCTCTTTGAACCACTTCACCGCTGGCACTCGGATGGTAATCTTGGTCATAGCATTTTATCAAATCACCTCATTCTTTGGGGCACACGTGAGGAACACAAATGCGAACAAGCCTGAATGGTCCCCAGGACTATATGCGACTGAAAACTCACACCCCAGAAGTGACTCGAACCCATACTCCAAGGAGCAACGCAATTGGTATCTACAGGACGCCTTAATCTGCTTGACCATCACTACCGGACATACGGAAGTGATAGCCGAAGCTATATGAACCACTTCCCCGCCGGCGCTCGGATGGTAATCTTGTGCATGGCTTTTTATCAAATTACCTCATTCTTTGGGGCAAACGTGAGGAACACAAATGCGAGGAAGCCGTTCAGGCTTCTCCAGTACTAAATGCGACTGAAAACTCACACCCCAGAAGTGACTCGAACCCATACTGCCAGGATCAACGCAAATGGTATCTACAAGATGCCTTAATCCGCTTGACCATCATGACCGGACATAAGGAAGTGATAGCCGAAGCTATTTGAACCGCTTCCCCGCTGGCACCCGGATGGTAATCTTGGGCATAGCATTCTATCAAATCACCTCATTCTTTGGGGCACACGTGAGGAACACAAATGCGAACAAGCCTGAATGATCCCCAGGACTATATGCGACTGAAAACTCACACCCCAGAAGTGACTCGAACCCATACTGCCAGCAGCAACGCAACTGGTATCCACAGGACGCCTTAATCCGATTGACCATCATGACCGGACATAAGGAAGTGATAGCCGAAGCTATTTGAACCACTTTCCTGCCGGCACTCGGATGGTAATCTAGGGCATTGCATTTTGTCAAATCACCTCATTCTTTGGGGCACAAGTGAGGAACACAAATGCGAACAAGCCTGAATGGTCCCCAGGACTATATGCGACTGAAAACTCACACCCCAGAAGTGAATCGAAACCATACTGACATGAGCAACGCAACTGATATCTACAGGACGCCTTAATCCGCTTGACCATCACGACTGGACATAAGGAAGTGATAGCTGAGACTATTTGAACCACTTCCCTGCCTGCATTCAGATGGTAATCTTGGTCATAGCATTTTATCAAATCACCTCATTCTTTGGGGCACACATGAGGAACACAAATGCGAACAAGCCTGAATGGTCCCCAAGACTATATGCAACTGAAAATTCACACCCCAGAAGTGACTCGAACCCATACTGCCAGGAGCAACGCAACTGGTATCTACAGGATGCCTTATTTGCTTGACCATCACGACTGGACATAAGGAAGTGATAGCCAAAGGTCTTTGAACCACTTCACCGCCGGGACTCGGATGGTAATCTTGGGATAGCATTTTATCAAATCACCTCATTCTTTGGGGCACACGTGGGAAACACAAATGCAAACATGCCTGAATGGTCCCTAGGACTATATGCGACTGAAAACTCACTCCCCAGAAGTGACTCGAACCCATACTGCCAGGAGCAACGCAACTGGTATCTACAGGATGCCTTATTTGCTTGACCATCACGACCGGACATAAGGAAGTGATAGCCAAAGCTCTTTGAACCACTTCACCGCCGGCACTCGGATGGTAATCTTGGTCATAGCATTTTATCAAATCACCTCATTCTTTGGGGCACACGTGAGGAACACAAATGCGAACAAGCCTGAATGGTCCCCAGGACTATATGCATCAGAAAACTACCACCCCAGAAGTGACTCGAACCCATACTGCCAGGAGCAACGCATCTGGTATCTACAGGATGCCTTAATCCGCTTGACCATCACGACCGGACATACGGAAGTGATAGCCAAAGCTATATGAAGCACTTCCCCGATGGCACTCGAATGGTAATCTTGTGCATAGCATTTTATCAAGTCACCTCATTCTTTGGGGCACACGTGAGGAACACAAATGCGAACAAGCCTGAATGGTCCCCAGGATTATATGCGACTAAAAACTCTCACCCCAGAAGTGACTCGAACCCATACTCCAAGGAGCAACGCAATTGGTATCTACAGGACGTCTTAATCCGCTTGACCATCACTACCGGACATACGGAAGTGATAGCCGAAGCTATATGAACCACTTCCCCGCCGGCGCTCGGATGGTAATCTTGTGCATAGCTTTTTATCAAATTACCTCATTCATGGGGGCAAACGTGAGGAACACAAATGCGAAGAATCCTGAACGGTCCCCAGGACTAAATGCGACTGAAAACTCACACCCCAGAAGTGACTCGAACCCATACTGCCAGGATCAACGCAAATGGTATCTACAAGATGCCTTAATCCGCTTGACCATCATGACCGGACATAAGGAAGTGATAGCCGAAGCTATTTGAACCGCTTCCCCGCCGGCACCCGGATGGTAATCTTGGGCATAGCATTTAATGAAATCACCTCATTCTTTGGGGCACACGTGAGGAACACAAATGCAAACAAGCCTGAATGGTCCCCAGGACTATATGCGACTGAAAACTTACACCCCAGAAGTGACTCGAACCCATACTGCCAGGAGCAACGCAACTGGTATCTACAGGACGCCTTAATCGCTTGACCATCACGACCGGACATAAGTAAGTGATAGCCAAAGCTATTTGAACCACTTCATCGCCGGCACTCGCATGGTAATCTTGGGCAAAGCATTTTATCAAATCACCTTATTCTTTGGGGGCACACGTGAGGAACACAAATGCGAACAAGCTTGAATGGTCCCCAGGACTATATGCAACTGAAAACTCACACCCCAGAAGTGACTCGAACCCATACTGCCAGCAGCAACGCAACTGGAATCTACAGGACGCCTTAATCCGATTGACCATCACGACCGGACATAAGGAAGTGATAGCCGAAGCTATTTGAACCACTTCCATGCCGGCACTCGGATGGTAATCTTGGGCATAGCATTTTGTCAAATCACCTCATTCTTTTAGGGCACACGTGAGGAACACAAATGCGAACAAGCCTGAATGGTCCCCAGGACTATATGCGACTGAAAGCTCACACCCCAGAAGTGACTCGAACCCATACTAACATGAGCAACGCAACTGGTATCTACAGGACGCCTTAATCCGCTTGACCATCATGACCGGACATACAGAAGTGATAGCTGAAGCTATATGAACCACTTCCCCACTGGCACTCGGATGGTAATCTTGTGCATAGCATTTTATCAAGTCACTTCATTCTTTCGGGCACACGTGAGGAACACAAATGCGAACAAGCCTGAATGGTCCCCAGGACTATATGCAACTGAAAACTCACACCCCAGAAGTGACTCGAACCCATACTGCCAGGAGCAACGCAACTGGTATCTACAGGACGCCTTATTTGCTTGACCATCACGACCGGACATAAGGAAGTGATAGCCAAAGCTCTTTGAACCACTTCACCGCTGGCACTCGGATGGTAATCTTGGGATAGCATTTTATCAAATCACCTCATTCTTTGGGGCACACGTGGGAAACACAAATGCAAACATGCCTGAATGGTCCCCAGGACTATATGCGACTGAAAACTCACTCCCCAGAAGTGAATCGAACCCATACTGCCAGGAGCAACACAACTGGTATCTACAGGATGCCTTATTTGCTTGACCATCACGACCGGACATAAGGAAGTGATAGCCAAAGCTCTTTGAACCACTTCACCGCTGGCACTCGGATGGTAATCTTGGTCATAGCATTTTATCAAATCACCTCATTCTTTGGGGCACACGTGAGGAACACAAATGCGAACAAGCCTGAATGGTCCCCAGGACTATATGCGACTGAAAACTCACACCCCAGAAGTGACTCGAACCCATACTCCAAGGAGCAACGCAATTGGTATCTACAGGACGCCTTAATCTGCTTGACCATCACTACCGGACATACGGAAGTGATAGCCGAAGCTATATGAACCACTTCCCCGCCGGCGCTCGGATGGTAATCTTGTGCATGGCTTTTTATCAAATTACCTCATTCTTTGGGGCAAACGTGAGGAACACAAATGCGAGGAAGCCGTTCAGGCTTCTCCAGTACTAAATGCGACTGAAAACTCACTCCCCAGAAGTGACTCGAACCCATACTGCCAGGATCAACGCAAATGGTATCTACAAGATGCCTTAATCCGCTTGACCATCATGACCGGACATAAGGAAGTGATAGCCGAAGCTATTTGAACCGCTTCCCCGCCGGCACCCGGATGGTAATCTTGGGCATAGCATTCTATCAAATCACCTCATTCTTTTTGGGCACACGTGAGGAACACAAATGCGAACAAGCCTGAATGGTCCCCAGGACTATATGCGACTGAAAACTCACACCCCAGAAGTGACTCGAACCCATACTGCCAGCAGCAACGCAACTGGTATCCACAGGACGCCTTAATCCGATTGACCATCATGACCGGACATAAGGAAGTGATAGCCGAAGCTATTTGAACCACTTTCCTGCCGGCACTCGGATGGTAATCTAGGGCATTGCATTTTGTCAAATCACCTCATTCTTTGGGGCACAAGTGAGGAACACAAATGCGAACAAGCCTGAATGGTCCCCAGGACTATATGCGACTGAAAACTCACACCCCAGAAGTGAATCGAAACCATACTGACATGAGCAACGCAACTGATATCTACAGGACGCCTTAATCCGCTTGACCATCATGACCGGACATACGGAAGTGATAGCTGAAGCTATATGAACCACTTCCCCACTGGCACTCGGATGGTAATCTTGTGCATAGCATTTTATCAAGTCACCTCATTCTTTCGGGCACACGTGAGGAACACAAATGCGAACAAGCCTGAATGGTCCCCAGGACTATATGCGACTGAAAACTCACACCCCAGAAGTGACTCGAACCCATACTGCCAGGAGCAACGCAACTGGTATCTACAGGACGCCTTATTTGCTTGACCATCACGACCGGACATAAGGAAGTGATAGCCAAAGCTCTTTGAACCACTTCACCGCCGGCACTCGGATGGTAATCTTGGGATAGCATTTTATCAAATCACCTCATTCTTTGGGGCACACGTGGGAAACACAAATGCAAACATGCCTGAATGGTCCCCAGGACAATATGCGACTGAAAACTCACTCCCCAGAAGTGAATCGAACCCATACTGCCAGGAGCAACGCAACTGGTATCTACAGGATGCCTTATTTGCTTGACCATCACGACCGGACATATGGAAGTGATAGCCAAAGCTCTTTGAACCACTTCACCGCCGGCACTCGGATGGTAATCTTGGTCATAGCATTTTATCAAATCACCTCATTCTTTGGGGCACACGTGAGGAACACAGATGTGAACAAGCCTGAATGGTCCCCAGGACTATATGCGACTGAAAACCCACACCCCAGAAGTGACTCAAACCCATACTGCCAGGAGCAACGCAACTGGTATGTATAGGACGCCTTAATCACTTGACCATCACAACCAGACATAAGGAAGTGATAGCCAAAGCTCTTTGATCCACTTCGCCGCCGGCACTCGAATGGTAATCTTGGGTATAGCATTTTATCAAATCACCTCATTCTTTGGGGCGCACGTGAGGAACACAAATGCGAACAAGCCTGAATGGTCCCCAGGACTATATGCAACTGAAAACTCACACCCCAGAAGTGACTCGAACCCATACTGCAAGGAGTAACGCAACTGGTATCTACAGGACGCCTTAATCCGCTTGACCATCACGACCGGACATGAGGAAGTGATAGCCGAAGCTATTTGAACTACTTCCCCGCCGACACTCGGATGGTAATCTTGTGCATAGAATTTTATCAAATCACCTCATTCTTTTAGGGCACACGTGAGGAACACAAATGCGAACAAGGCTGAATGGTCCCCAGGACTATTTGCGACTGAAAACTCACACCCCAGAAGTGACTCGAACCCATACCGCCAGGAGCAACGCATCTGGTATCTAAAGGACGCCTTAATCGCTTGACCATCACGACCGGACATAAGTAAGTGATAGCCAAAGCTCTTTGAACCACTTCACCGCCGGCACTCGCATGGTAATCTTGGGCAAAGCATTTTATAAAATAACCTTATTCTTTGGGGGCACACGTGAGGAACACAAATGTGAACAAGCTTGAATGGTCCCCAGGACTATATGCAACTGAAAACTCACACCCCAGAAGTGACTCGAACCCATACTGCCAGCAGCAACGCAACTGGTATCTACAGGACCCCTTAATCCGATTGACCATCACGACCGGACATAAGGAAGTGATAGCCGAAGCTATTTGAACCACTTCCCTGCCGGCACTCGGATGGTAATCTTGGGCATAGCATTTTGTCAAATCACCTCATTCTTTGGGGCACAAGTGAGGAACACAAATGCGAACAAGCCTAAATGGTCCCCAGGACTATATGCGACTGAAAACTCACACCCCAGAAGTGACTCGAACCCATACTGACATGAGCAACGCAACTGGTATCTACAGGATGCCTTAATCCGCTTGACCATCATGACCGGACATACGGAAGTGATAGCTGAAGCTATATGAACCACTTCCCCACTGGCACTCGGATGGTAATCTTGAGCATAGCATTTTATCAAGTCACCTCATTCTTTCGGGCACACGTGAGGAACACAAATGCGAACAAGCCTGAATGGTCCCCAGGATTATATGCGACTGAAAACTCACACCCCAGAAGTGACTCGAACCCATACTGCCAGGAGCAACGCAACTGGTATCTACAGGACGCCTTAATCCGCTTGACCATCACGACTGGACATAAGGAAGTGATAGCTGAGACTATTTGAACCACTTCCCTGCCGGCATTCAGATGGTAATCTTGGTCATAGCATTTTATCAAATCACCTCATTCTTTGGGGCACACATGAGGAACACAAATGCGAACAAGCCTGAATGGTCCCCAAGACTATATGCAACTGAAAATTCACACCCCAGAGGTGACTCGAACCCATACTGCCAGGAGCAACGCAACTGGTATCTACAGGACGCCTTATTTGCTTGACCATCACGACCGGACATATGGAAGTGATAGCCAAAGCTCTTTGAACCACTTCACCGCCGGCACTCGGATGGTAATCTTGGTCATAGCATTTTATCAAATCACCTCATTCTTTGGGGCACACGTGAGGAACACAGATGTGAACAAGCCTGAATGGTCCCCAGGACTATATGCGACTGAAAACCCACACCCCAGAAGTGACTCAAACCCATACTGCCAAGAGCAACGCAACTGGCATCTATAGGACGCCTTAATCACTTGACCATCACAACCAGACATAAGGAAGTGATAGCCAAAGCTCTTTGATCCACTTCGCCGCCGGCACTCGAATGGTAATCTTGGGTATAGCATTTTATCAAATCACCTCATTCTTTGGGGCGCACGTGAGGAACACAAATGCGAACAAGCCTGAATGGTCCCCAGGACTATATGCAACTGAAAACTCACACCCCAGAAGTGACTCGAACCCATACTGCAAGGAGTAACGCAACTGGTATCTACAGGACGCCTTAATCCGCTTGACCATCACGACCGGACATGAGGAAGTGATAGCCGAAGCTATTTGAACTACTTCCCCGCCGACACTCGGATGGTAATCTTGTGCATAGAATTTTATCAAATCACCTCATTCTTTTAGGGCACACGTGAGGAACACAAATGCGAACAAGGCTGAATGGTCCACAGGACTATTTGCGACTGAAAACTCACACCCCAGAAGTGACTCGAACCCATACTGCCAGGAGCAACGCATCTGGTATCTAAAGGACGCCTTAATCGCTTGACCATCACGACCGGACATAAGTAAGTGATAGCCAAAGCTCTTTGAACCACTTCACCGCCGGCACTCGCATGGTAATCTTGGGCAAAGCATTTTATAAAATAACCTTATTCTTTGGGGGCACACGTGAGGAACACAAATGTGAACAAGCTTGAATGGTCCCCAGGACTATATGCAACTGAAAACTCACACCCCAGAAGTGACTCGAACCCATACTGCCAGCAGCAACGCAACTGGTATCTACAGGACCCCTTAATCCGATTGACCATCACGACCGGACATAAGGAAGTGATAGCCGAAGCTATTTGAACCACTTCCCTGCCGGCACTCGGATGGTAATCTTGGGCATAGCATTTTGTCAAATCACCTCATTCTTTGGGGCACAAGTGAGGAACACAAATGCGAACAAGCCTAAATGGTCCCCAGGACTATATGCGACTGAAAACTCACACCCCAGAAGTGACTCGAACCCATACTGACATGAGCAACGCAACTGGTATCTACAGGATGCCTTAATCCGCTTGACCATCATGACCGGACATACGGAAGTGATAGCTGAAGCTATATGAACCACTTCCCCACTGGCACTCGGATGGTAATCTTGAGCATAGCATTTTATCAAGTCACCTCATTCTTTCGGGCACACGTGAGGAACACAAATGCGAACAAGCCTGAATGGTCCCCAGGATTATATGCGACTGAAAACTCACACCCCAGAAGTGACTCGAACCCATACTGCCAGGAGCAACGCAACTGGTATCTACAGGACGCCTTAATCCGCTTGACCATCACGACTGGACATAAGGAAGTGATAGCTGAGACTATTTGAACCACTTCCCTGCCGGCATTCAGATGGTAATCTTGGTCATAGCATTTTATCAAATCACCTCATTCTTTGGGGCACACATGAGGAACACAAATGCGAACAAGCCTGAATGGTCCCCAAGACTATATGCAACTGAAAATTCACACCCCAGAGGTGACTCGAACCCATACTGCCAGGAGCAACGCAACTGGTATCTACAGGACGCCTTATTTGCTTGACCATCACGACCGGACATAAGGAAGTGATAGCCAAAGCTCTTTGAACCACTTCACCGCCGGCACTCGGATGGTAATCTTGGGATAGCATTTTATCAAATCACCTCATTCTTTGGGGCACACGTGGGAAACACAAATGCGAACAAGCCTGAATGGTCCCCAGGACTATATGCGACTGAAAACTCACACCCCAGAAGTGACTCGAACCCATACTGCCAGGAGCAACGCAACTGGTATCTACAGGACGCCTTTATCCGCTTGACCATCACGACTGGACATAAGGAAGTGATAGCCGAGACTATTTGAACCACTTCCCTGCCGGCATTCAGATGGTAATCTTGTGCATAGCTTTTTATCAAATTACCTCATTCATGGGGGCAAACGTGAGGAACACAAATGCGAAGAATCCTGAACGGTCCCCAGGACTAAATGCGACTGAAAACTCACACCCCAGAAGTGACTCGAACCCATACTGTCAGGATCAACGCAAATGGTATCTACAAGATGCCTTAATCCGCTTGACCATCATGACCGGACATAAGGAAGTGATAGCCGAAGCTATTTGAACCGCTTCCCCGCCGGCACCCGGATGGTAATCTTGGGCATAGCATTTAATGAAATCACCTCATTCTTTGGGGCACACGTGAGGAACACAAATGCAAACAAGCCTGAATGGTCCCCAGGACTATATGCGACTGAAAACTTACACCCCAGAAGTGACTCGAACCCATACTGCCAGGAGCAACGCAACTGGTATCTACAGGACGCCTTAATCGCTTGACCATCACGACCGGACATAAGTAAGTGATAGCCAAAGCTATTTGAACCACTTCATCGCCGGCACTCGCATGGTAATCTTGGGCAAAGCATTTTATCAAATCACCTTATTCTTTGGGGGCACACGTGAGGAACACAAATGCGAACAAGCTTGAATGGTCCCCAGGACTATATGCAACTGAAAACTCACACCCCAGAAGTGACTCGAACCCATACTGCCAGCAGCAACGCAACTGGAATCTACAGGACGCCTTAATCCGATTGACCATCACGACCGGACATAAGGAAGTGATAGCCGAAGCTATTTGAACCACTTCCATGCCGGCACTCGGATGGTAATCTTGGGCATAGCATTTTGTCAAATCACCTCATTCTTTTAGGGCACACGTGAGGAACACAAATGCGAACAAGCCTGAATGGTCCCCAGGACTATATGCGACTGAAAACTCACACCCCAGAAGTGACTCGAACCCATACTAACATGAGCAACGCAACTGGTATCTACAGGACGCCTTAATCCGCTTGACCATCATGACCGGACATACGGAAGTGATAGCTGAAGCTATATGAACCACTTCCCCACTGGCACTCGGATGGTAATCTTGTGCATAGCATTTTATCAAGTCACCTCATTCTTTCGGGCACACGTGAGGAACACAAATGCGAACAAGCCTGAATGGTCCCCAGGACTATATGCGACTGAAAACTCACACCCCAGAAGTGACTCGAACCCATACTGCCAGGAGCAACGCAACTGGTATCTACAGGACGCCTTATTTGCTTGACCATCACGACCGGACATAAGGAAGTGATAGCCAAAGCTCTTTGAACCACTTCACTGCCGGCACTCGGATGGTAATCTTGGGATAGCATTTTATCAAATCACCTCATTCTTTGGGGCACACGTGGGAAACACAAATGCAAACATGCCTGAATGGTCCCCAGGACTATATGCAACTGAAAACTCACACCCCAGAAGTGACTCGAACCCATACTGCCAGCAGCAACGCAACTGGTATCTACAGGACGCCTTAATCCGATTGACCATCATGACCGGACGTAAGGAAGTGATAGCTGAAGCTATTTGAACCACTTCCCTGCCGGCACTCGGATGGTAATCTAGGGCATAGCATTTTGTCAAATCACCTCATTCTTTGGGGCACAAGTGAGGAACAAAAATGCGAACAAGCCTGAATGGTCCCCAGGACTATATGCGACTGAAAACTCACACCCCAGAAGTGAATCGAACCCATACTGACATGAGCAACGCAACTGGTATCTACAGGACGTCTTAATCCGCTTGACCATCATGACCGGACATACGGAAGTGATAGCTGAAGCTATACGAACCACTTCCCCACTGGAACTCGGATGGTAATCTTGTGCATATCATTTTATCAAGTCACCTCATTCTTTCGGGCACACGTGAGGAACACAAATGCGAACAAGCCTGAATGGTCCCCAGGACTATATGCGACTGAAAACTCACTCCCCAGAAGTGACTCGAACCCATACTGCCAGGAGCAACGCAACTGGTATCTACAGGATGCCTTATTTGCTTGACCATCACGACCGGACATAAGGAAGTGATAGCCAAAGCTCTTTGAACCACTTCACCGCCGGCACTCGGATGGTAATCTTGGTCATAGCATTTTATCAAATCACCTCATTCTTTGGGGCACACGTGAGGAACACAAATGCGAACAAGCCTGAATGGTCCCCAGGACTATATGCATCAGAAAACTACCACCCCAGAAGTGACTCGAACCCATACTGCCAGGAGCAACGCATCTGGTATCTACAGGATGCCTTAATCCGCTTGACCATCACGACCGGACATACGGAAGTGATAGCCAAAGCTATATGAAGCACTTCCCCGATGGCACTCGAATGGTAATCTTGTGCATAGCATTTTATCAAGTCACCTCATTCTTTGGGGCACACGTGAGGAACACAAATGCGAAGAATCCTGAACGGTCCCCAGGACTAAATGCGACTGAAAACTCACACCCCAGAAGTGACTCGAACCCATACTGCCAGGATCAACGCAAATGGTATCTACAAGATGCCTTAATCCGCTTGACCATCATGACCGGACATAAGGAAGTGATAGCCGAAGCTATTTGAACCGCTTCCCCGCCGGCACCCGGATGGTAATCTTGGGCATAGCATTTAATGAAATCACCTCATTCTTTGGGGCACACGTGAGGAACACAAATGCAAACAAGCCTGAATGGTCCCCAGGACTATATGCGACTGAAAACTTACACCCCAGAAGTGACTCGAACCCATACTGCCAGGAGCAACGCAACTGGTATCTACAGGACGCCTTAATCGCTTGACCATCACGACCGGACATAAGTAAGTGATAGCCAAAGCTATTTGAACCACTTCATCGCCGGCACTCGCATGGTAATCTTGGGCAAAGCATTTTATCAAATCACCTTATTCTTTGGGGGCACACGTGAGGAACACAAATGCGAACAAGCTTGAATGGTCCCCAGGACTATATGCAACTGAAAACTCACACCCCAGAAGTGACTCGAACCCATACTGCCAGCAGCAACGCAACTGGAATCTACAGGACGCCTTAATCCGATTGACCATCACGACCGGACATAAGGAAGTGATAGCCGAAGCTATTTGAACCACTTCCATGCCGGCACTCGGATGGTAATCTTGGGCATAGCATTTTGTCAAATCACCTCATTCTTTTAGGGCACACGTGAGGAACACAAATGCGAACAAGCCTGAATGGTCCCCAGGACTATATGCGACTGAAAACTCACACCCCAGAAGTGACTCGAACCCATACTAACATGAGCAACGCAACTGGTATCTACAGGACGCCTTAATCCGCTTGACCATCATGACCGGACATACGGAAAAGATAGCTGAAGCTATATGAACCACTTCCCCACTGGCACTCGGATGGTAATCTTGTGCATAGCATTTTATCAAGTCACCTCATTCTTTCGGGCACACGTGAGGAACACAAATGCGAACAAGCCTGAATGGTCCCCGGGACTATATGGGACTGAAAACTCACACCCCAGAAGTGACTCGAACCCATACTGCCAGGAGCAACGCAACTGGTATCTACAGGACGCCTTATTTGCTTGACCATCACGACCGGACATAAGGAAGTGATAGCCAAAGCTCTTTGAACCACTTCACCGCCGGCACTCGGATGGTAATCTTGGGATAGCATTTTATCAAATCACCTCATTCTTTGGGGCACACGTGGGAAACACAAATGCAAACATGCCTGAATGGTCCCCAGGACTATATGCGACTGAAAACTCACTCCCCAGAGGTGAATCGAACCCATACTGCCAGGAGCAACACAACTGGTATCTACAGGATGCCTTATTTGCTTGACCATCACGACCGGACATAAGGAAGTGATAGCCAAAGCTCTTTGAACCACTTCACCGCTGGCACTCGGATGGTAATCTTGGTCATAGCATTTTATCAAATCACCTCATTCTTTGGGGCACACGTGAGGAACACAAATGCGAACAAGCCTGAATGGTCCCCAGGACTATATGCGACTGAAAACTCACACCCCAGAAGTGACTCGAACCCATACTCCAAGGAGCAACGCAATTGGTATCTACAGGACGCCTTAATCTGCTTGACCATCACTACCGGACATACGGAAGTGATAGCCGAAGCTATATGAACCACTTCCCCGCCGGCGCTCGGATGGTAATCTTGTGCATGGCTTTTTATCAAATTACCTCATTCTTTGGGGCAAACGTGAGGAACACAAATGCGAGGAAGCCGTTCAGGCTTCTCCAGTACTAAATGCGACTGAAAACTCACACCCCAGAAGTGACTCGAACCCATACTGCCAGGATCAACGCAAATGGTATCTACAAGATGCCTTAATCCGCTTGACCATCATGACCAGACATAAGGAAGTGATAGCCGAAGCTATTTGAACCGCTTCCCCGCCGGCACCCGGATGGTAATCTTGGGCATAGCATTCTATCAAATCACCTCATTCTTTGGGGCACACGTGAGGAACACAAATGCGAACAAGCCTGAATGGTCCCCAGGACTATATGCGACTGAAAACTCACACCCCAGAAGTGACTCGAACCCATACTGCCAGCAGCAACGCAACTGGTATCCACAGGACGCCTTAATCCGATTGACCATCACGACCGGACATGAGGAAGTGATAGCCGAAGCTATTTGAACTACTTCCCCGCCGACACTCGGATGGTAATCTTGTGCATAGAATTTTATCAAATCACCTCATTCTTTTAGGGCACACGTGAGGAACACAAATGCGAACAAGCCTGAATGGTCCCCAGGACTATTTGCGACTGAAAACTCACACCCCAGAAGTGACTCGAACCCATACTGCCAGGAGCAACGCATCTGGTATCTAAAGGACGCCTTAATCGCTTGACCATCACGACCGGACATAAGTAAGTGATAGCCAAAGCTCTTTGAACCACTTCACCGCCGGCACTCGCATGGTAATCTTGGGCAAAGCATTTTATAAAATAACCTTATTCTTTGGGGGCACACGTGAGGAACACAAATGTGAACAAGCTTGAATGGTCCCCAGGACTATATGCAACTGAAAACTCACACCCCAGAAGTGACTCGAACCCATACTGACATGAGCAACGCAACTGGTATCTACAGGACGCCTTAATCCGCTTGACCATCATGACCGGACATACGGAAGTGATAGCTGAAGCTATATGAACCACTTCCCCACTGGCACTCGGATGGTAATCTTGAGCATAGCATTTTATCAAGTCACCTCATTCTTTCGGGCACACGTGAGGAACACAAATGCGAACAAGCCTGAATGGTCCCCAGGATTATATGCGACTGAAAACTCACACCCCAGAAGTGACTCGAACCCATACTGCCAGGAGCAACGCAACTGGTATCTACAGGACGCCTTAATCCGCTTGACCATCACAACTGGACATAAGGAAGTGATAGCTGAGACTATTTGAACCACTTCCCTGCCTGCATTCAGATGGTAATCTTGGTCATAGCATTTTATCAAATCACCTCATTCTTTGGGGCACACATGAGGAACACAAATGTGAACAAGCCTGAATGGTCCCCAAGACTATATGCAACTGAAAATTCACACCCCAGAAGTGACTCGAACCCATACTGCCAGGAGCAACGCAACTGGTATCTACAGGACGCCTTATTTGCTTGACCATCACGACTGGACATAAGGAAGTGATAGCCAAAGGTCTTTGAACCACTTCACCGCCGGGACTCGGATGGTAATCTTGGGATAGCATTTTATCAAATCACCTCATTCTTTGGGGCACACGTGGGAAACACAAATGCAAACATGCCTGAATGGTCCCCAGGACTATATGCGACTGAAAACTCACTCCCCAGAAGTGACTCGAACCCATACTGCCAGGAGCAACGCAACTGGTATCTACAGGATGCCTTATTTGCTTGACCATCACGACCGGACATAAGGAAGTGATAGCCAAAGCTCTTTGAACCACTTCACCGCCGGCACTCGGATGGTAATCTTGGTCATAGCATTTTATCAAATCACCTCATTCTTTGGGGCACACGTGAGGAACACAAATGCGAACAAGCCTGAATGGTCCCCAGGACTATATGCATCAGAAAACTACCACCCCAGAAGTGACTCGAACCCATACTGCCAGGAGCAACGCATCTGGTATCTACAGGATGCCTTAATCCGCTTGACCATCACGACCGGACATACGGAAGTGATAGCCAAAGCTATATGAAGCACTTCCCCGATGGCACTCGAATGGTAATCTTGTGCATAGCATTTTATCAAGTCACCTCATTCTTTGGGGCACACGTGAGGAACACAAATGCGAACAAGCCTGAATGGTCCCCAGGATTATATGCGACTAAAAACTCTCACCCCAGAAGTGACTCGAACCCATACTCCAAGGAGCAACGCAATTGGTATCTACAGGACGCCTTAATCCGCTTGACCATCACTACCGGACATACGGAAGTGATAGCCGAAGCTATATGAACCACTTCCCCGCCGGCGCTCGGATGGTAATCTTGTGCATAGCTTTTTATCAAATTACCTCATTCTTTGGGGCAAACGTGAGGAACACAAATGCGAAGAATCCTGAACGGTCCCCAGGACTAAATGCGACTGAAAACTCACACCCCAGAAGTGACTCGAACCCATACTGCCAGGATCAACGCAAATGGTATCTACAAGATGCCTTAATCCGCTTGACCATCATGACCGGACATAAGGAAGTGATAGCCGAAGCTATTTGAACCGCTTCCCCGCCGGCACCCGGATGGTAATCTTGGGCATAGCATTTAATGAAATCACCTCATTCTTTGGGGCACACGTGAGGAACACAAATGCAAACAAGCCTGAATGGTCCCCAGGACTATATGCGACTGAAAACTTACACCCCAGAAGTGACTCGAACCCATACTGCCAGGAGCAACGCAACTGGTATCTACAGGACGCCTTAATCGCTTGACCATCACGACCGGACATAAGTAAGTGATAGCCAAAGCTATTTGAACCACTTCATCGCCGGCACTCGCATGGTAATCTTGGGCAAAGCATTTTATCAAATCACCTTATTCTTTGGGGGCACACGTGAGGAACACAAATGCGAACAAGCTTGAATGGTCCCCAGGACTATATGCAACTGAAAACTCACACCCCAGAAGTGACTCGAACCCATACTGCCAGCAGCAACGCAACTGGAATCTACAGGACGCCTTAAACCGATTGACCATCACGACCGGACATAAGGAAGTGATAGCCGAAGCTATTTGAACCACTTCCATGCCGGCACTCGGATGGTAATCTTGGGCATAGCATTTTGTCAAATCACCTCATTCTTTTAGGGCACACGTGAGGAACACAAATGCGAACAAGCCTGAATGGTCCCCAGGACTATATGCGACTGAAAACTCACACCCCAGAAGTGACTCGAACCCATACTGCCAGCAGCAACGCAACTGGTATCCACAGGACGCCTTAATCCGATTGACCATCACGACCGGACATGAGGAAGTGATAGCCGAAGCTATTTGAACTACTTCCCCGCCGACACTCGGATGGTAATCTTGTGCATAGAATTTTATCAAATCACCTCATTCTTTTAGGGCACACGTGAGGAACACAAATGCGAACAAGCCTGAATGGTCCCCAGGACTATTTGCGACTGAAAACTCACACCCCAGAAGTGACTCGAACCCATACTGCCAGGAGCAACGCATCTGGTATCTAAAGGACGCCTTAATCGCTTGACCATCACGACCGGACATAAGTAAGTGATAGCCAAAGCTCTTTGAACCACTTCACCGCCGGCACTCGCATGGTAATCTTGGGCAAAGCATTTTATAAAATAACCTTATTCTTTGGGGGCACACGTGAGGAACACAAATGTGAACAAGCTTGAATGGTCCCCAGGACTATATGCAACTGAAAACTCACACCCCAGAAGTGACTCGAACCCATACTGACATGAGCAACGCAACTGGTATCTACAGGACGCCTTAATCCGCTTGACCATCATGACCGGACATACGGAAGTGATAGCTGAAGCTATATGAACCACTTCCCCACTGGCACTCGGATGGTAATCTTGAGCATAGCATTTTATCAAGTCACCTCATTCTTTCGGGCACACGTGAGGAACACAAATGCGAACAAGCCTGAATGGTCCCCAGGACTATATGCGACTGAAAACTCACACCCCAGAAGTGACTCGAACCCATACTGCCAGGAGCAACGCAACTGGTATCTACAGGACGCCTTATTTGCTTGACCATCACGACCGGACATAAGGAAGTGATAGCCAAAGCTCTTTGAACCACTTCACCGCCGGCACTCGGATGGTAATCTTGGGATAGCATTTTATCAAATCACCTCATTCTTTGGGGCACACGTGGGAAACACAAATGCAAACATGCCTGAATGGTCCCCAGGACTATATGCGACTGAAAACTCACTCCCCAGAAGTGAATCGAACCCATACTGCCAGGAGCAACACAACTGGTATCTACAGGATGCCTTATTTGCTTGACCATCACGACCGGACATAAGGAAGTGATAGCCAAAGCTCTTTGAACCACTTCACCGCTGGCACTCGGATGGTAATCTTGGTCATAGCATTTTATCAAATCACCTCATTCTTTGGGGCACACGTGAGGAACACAAATGCGAACAAGCCTGAATGGTCCCCAGGACTATATGCGACTGAAAACTCACACCCCAGAAGTGACTCGAACCCATACTGCCAGCAGCAACGCAACTGGTATCCACAGGACGCCTTAATCCGATTGACCATCATGACCGGACATAAGGAAGTGATAGCCGAAGCTATTTGAACCACTTTCCTGCCGGCACTCGGATGGTAATCTAGGGCATTGCATTTTGTCAAATCACCTCATTCTTTGGGGCACGAGTGAGGAACACAAATGCGAACAAGCCTGAATGGTCCCCAGGACTATATGCGACTGAAAACTCACACCCCAGAAGTGAATCGAAACCATACTGACATGAGCAACGCAACTGATATCTACAGGACGCCTTAATCCGCTTGACCATCACGACTGGACATAAGGAAGTGATAGCTGAGACTATTTGAACCACTTCCCTGCCTGCATTCAGATGGTAATCTTGGTCATAGCATTTTATCAAATCACCTCATTCTTTGGGGCACACATGAGGAACACAAATGCGAACAAGCCTGAATGGTCCCCAAGACTATATGCAACTGAAAATTCACACCCCAGAAGTGACTCGAACCCATACTGCCAGGAGCAACGCAACTGGTATCTACAGGACGCCTTATTTGCTTGACCATCACGACTGGACATAAGGAAGTGATAGCCAAAGGTCTTTGAACCACTTCACCGCCGGGACTCGGATGGTAATCTTGGGATAGCATTTTATCAAATCACCTCATTCTTTGGGGCACACGTGGGAAACACAAATGCAAACATGCCTGAATGGTCCCCAGGACTATATGCGACTGAAAACTCACTCCCCAGAAGTGACTCGAACCCATACTGCCAGGAGCAACGCAACTGGTATCTACAGGATGCCTTATTTGCTTGACCATCACGACCGGACATAAGGAAGTGATAGCCAAAGCTCTTTGAACCACTTCACCGCCGGCACTCGGATGGTAATCTTGGTCATAGCATTTTATCAAATCACCTCATTCTTTGGGGCACACGTGAGGAACACAAATGCGAACAAGCCTGAATGGTCCCCAGGACTATATGCATCAGAAAACTACCACCCCAGAAGTGACTCGAACCCATACTGCCAGGAGCAACGCATCTGGTATCTACAGGATGCCTTAATCCGCTTGACCATCACGACCGGACATATGGAAGTGATAGCCAAAGCTATATGAAGCACTTCCCCGATGGCACTCGAATGGTAATCTTGTGCATAGCATTTTATCAAGTCACCTCATTCTTTGGGGCACACGTGAGGAACACAAATGCGAACAAGCCTGAATGGTTCCCAGGATTATATGCGACTAAAAACTCTCACCCCAGAAGTGACTCGAACCCATACTCCAAGGAGCAACGCAATTGGTATCTACAGGACGCCTTAATCCGCTTGACCATCACAACCGGACATACGGAAGTGATAGCCGAAGCTATATGAACCACTTCCCCGCCGGCGCTCGGATGGTAATCTTGTGCATAGCTTTTTATCAAATTACCTCATTCTTTGGGGCAAACGTGAGGAACACAAATGCGAAGAATCCTGAACGGTCCCCAGGACTAAATGCGACTGAAAACTCACACCCCAGAAGTGACTCGAACCCATACTGCCAGGATCAACGCAAATGGTATCTACAAGATGCCTTAATCCGCTTGACCATCATGACCGGACATAAGGAAGTGATAGCCGAAGCTATTTGAACCGCTTCCCCGCCGGCACCCGGATGGTAATCTTGGGCATAGCATTTAATGAAATCACCTCATTCTTTGGGGCACACGTGAGGAACACAAATGCAAACAAGCCTGAATGGTCCCCAGGACTATATGCGACTGAAAACTTACACCCCAGAAGTGACTCGAACCCATACTGCCAGGAGCAACGCAACTGGTATCTACAGGACGCCTTAATCGCTTGACCATCACGACCGGACATAAGTAAGTGATAGCCAAAGCTATTTGAACCACTTCATCGCCGGCACTCGCATGGTAATCTTGGGCAAAGCATTTTATCAAATCACCTTATTCTTTGGGGGCACACGTGAGGAACACAAATGCGAACAAGCTTGAATGGTCCCCAGGACTATATGCAACTGAAAACTCACACCCCAGAAGTGACTCGAACCCATACTGCCAGCAGCAACGCAACTGGAATCTACAGGACGCCTTAATCCGATTGACCATCACGACCGGACATAAGGAAGTGATAGCCGAAGCTATTTGAACCACTTCCATGCCGGCACTCGGATGGTAATCTTGGGCATAGCATTTTGTCAAATCACCTCATTCTTTTAGGGCCCACGTGAGGAACACAAATGCGAACAAGCCTGAATGGTCCCCAGGACTATATGCGACTGAAAACTCACACCCCAGAAGTGACTCGAACCCATACTAACATGAGCAACGCAACTGGTATCTACAGGACGCCTTAATCCGCTTGACCATCATGACCGGACATACGGAAGTGATAGCTGAAGCTATATGAACCACTTCCCCACTGGCACTCGGATGGTAATCTTGTGCATAGCATTTTATCAAGTCACCTCATTCTTTCGGGCACACGTGAGGAACACAAATGCGAACAAGCCTGAATGGTCCCCAGGACTATATGCGACTGAAAACTCACACCCCAGAAGTGACTCGAACCCATACTGCCAGGAGCAACGCAACTGGTATCTACAGGACGCCTTATTTGCTTGACCATCACGACCGGACATAAGGAAGTGATAGCCAAAGCTCTTTGAACCACTTCACCGCCGGCACTCGGATGGTAATCTTGGGATAGCATTTTATCAAATCACCTCATTCTTTGGGGCACACGTGGGAAACACAAATGCAAACATGCCTGAATGGTCCCCAGGACTATATGCGACTGAAAACTCACTCCCCAGAAGTGAATCGAACCCATACTGCCAGGAGCAACACAACTGGTATCTACAGGATGCCTTATTTGCTTGACCATCACGACCGGACATAAGGAAGTGATAGCCAAAGCTCTTTGAACCACTTCACCGCTGGCACTCGGATGGTAATCTTGGTCATAGCATTTTATCAAATCACCTCATTCTTTGGGGCACACGTGAGGAACACAAATGCGAACAAGCCTGAATGGTCCCCAGGACTATATGCGACTGAAAACTCACACCCCAGAAGTGACTCGAACCCATACTCCAAGGAGCAACGCAATTGGTATCTACAGGACGCCTTAATCTGCTTGACCATCACTACCGGACATACGGAAGTGATAGCCGAAGCTATATGAACCACTTCCCCGCCGGCGCTCGGATGGTAATCTTGTGCATGGCTTTTTATCAAATTACCTCATTCTTTGGGGCAAACGTGAGGAACACAAATGCGAGGAAGCCGTTCAGGCTTCTCCAGTACTAAATGCGACTGAAAACTCACACCCCAGAAGTGACTCGAACCCATACTGCCAGGATCAACGCAAATGGTATCTACAAGATGCCTTAATCCGCTTGACCATCATGACCGGACATAAGGAAGTGATAGCCGAAGCTATTTGAACCGCTTCCCCGCTGGCACCCGGATGGTAATCTTGGGCATAGCATTCTATCAAATCACCTCATTCTTTGGGGCACACGTGAGGAACACAAATGCGAACAAGCCTGAATGATCCCCAGGACTATATGCGACTGAAAACTCACACCCCAGAAGTGACTCGAACCCATACTGCCAGCAGCAACGCAACTGGTATCCACAGGACGCCTTAATCCGATTGACCATCATGACCGGACATAAGGAAGTGATAGCCGAAGCTATTTGAACCACTTTCCTGCCGGCACTCGGATGGTAATCTAGGGCATTGCATTTTGTCAAATCACCTCATTCTTTGGGGCACAAGTGAGGAACACAAATGCGAACAAGCCTGAATGGTCCCCAGGACTATATGCGACTGAAAACTCACACCCCAGAAGTGAATCGAAACCATACTGACATGAGCAACGCAACTGATATCTACAGGACGCCTTAATCCGCTTGACCATCACGACTGGACATAAGGAAGTGATAGCTGAGACTATTTGAACCACTTCCCTGCCTGCATTCAGATGGTAATCTTGGTCATAGCATTTTATCAAATCACCTCATTCTTTGGGGCACACATGAGGAACACAAATGCGAACAAGCCTGAATGGTCCCCAAGACTATATGCAACTGAAAATTCACACCCCAGAAGTGACTCGAACCCATACTGCCAGGAGCAACGCAACTGGTATCTACAGGATGCCTTATTTGCTTGACCATCACGACTGGACATAAGGAAGTGATAGCCAAAGGTCTTTGAACCACTTCACCGCCGGGACTCGGATGGTAATCTTGGGATAGCATTTTATCAAATCACCTCATTCTTTGGGGCACACGTGGGAAACACAAATGCAAACATGCCTGAATGGTCCCTAGGACTATATGCGACTGAAAACTCACTCCCCAGAAGTGACTCGAACCCATACTGCCAGGAGCAACGCAACTGGTATCTACAGGATGCCTTATTTGCTTGACCATCACGACCGGACATAAGGAAGTGATAGCCAAAGCTCTTTGAACCACTTCACCGCCGGCACTCGGATGGTAATCTTGGTCATAGCATTTTATCAAATCACCTCATTCTTTGGGGCACACGTGAGGAACACAAATGCGAACAAGCCTGAATGGTCCCCAGGACTATATGCATCAGAAAACTACCACCCCAGAAGTGACTCGAACCCATACTGCCAGGAGCAACGCATCTGGTATCTACAGGATGCCTTAATCCGCTTGACCATCACGACCGGACATACGGAAGTGATAGCCAAAGCTATATGAAGCACTTCCCCGATGGCACTCGAATGGTAATCTTGTGCATAGCATTTTATCAAGTCACCTCATTCTTTGGGGCACACGTGAGGAACACAAATGCGAACAAGCCTGAATGGTCCCCAGGATTATATGCGACTAAAAACTCTCACCCCAGAAGTGACTCGAACCCATACTCCAAGGAGCAACGCAATTGGTATCTACAGGACGTCTTAATCCGCTTGACCATCACTACCGGACATACGGAAGTGATAGCCGAAGCTATATGAACCACTTCCTCGCCGGCGCTCGGATGGTAATCTTGTGCATAGCTTTTTATCAAATTACCTCATTCATGGGGGCAAACGTGAGGAACACAAATGCGAAGAATCCTGAACGGTCCCCAGGACTAAATGCGACTGAAAACTCACACCCCAGAAGTGACTCGAACCCATACTGCCAGGATCAACGCAAATGGTATCTACAAGATGCCTTAATCCGCTTGACCATCATGACCGGACATAAGGAAGTGATAGCCGAAGCTATTTGAACCGCTTCCCCGCCGGCACCCGGATGGTAATCTTGGGCATAGCATTTAATGAAATCACCTCATTCTTTGGGGCACACGTGAGGAACACAAATGCAAACAAGCCTGAATGGTCCCCAGGACTATATGCGACTGAAAACTTACACCCCAGAAGTGACTCGAACCCATACTGCCAGGAGCAACGCAACTGGTATCTACAGGACGCCTTAATCGCTTGACCATCACGACCGGACATAAGTAAGTGATAGCCAAAGCTATTTGAACCACTTCATCGCCGGCACTCGCATGGTAATCTTGGGCAAAGCATTTTATCAAATCACCTTATTCTTTGGGGGCACACGTGAGGAACACAAATGCGAACAAGCTTGAATGGTCCCCAGGACTATATGCAACTGAAAACTCACACCCCAGAAGTGACTCGAACCCATACTGCCAGCAGCAACGCAACTGGAATCTACAGGACGCCTTAATCCGATTGACCATCACGACCGGACATAAGGAAGTGATAGCCGAAGCTATTTGAACCACTTCCATGCCGGCACTCGGATGGTAATCTTGGGATAGCATTTTATCAAATCACCTCATTCTTTGGGGCACACGTGGGAAACACAAATGCAAACATGCCTGAATGGTCCCTAGGACTATATGCGACTGAAAACTCACTCCCCAGAAGTGACTCGAACCCATACTGCCAGGAGCAACGCAACTGGTATCTACAGGATGCCTTATTTGCTTGACCATCACGACCGGACATAAGGAAGTGATAGCCAAAGCTCTTTGAACCACTTCACCGCCGGCACTCGGATGGTAATCTTGGTCATAGCATTTTATCAAATCACCTCATTCTTTGGGGCACACGTGAGGAACACAAATGCGAACAAGCCTGAATGGTCCCCAGGACTATATGCATCAGAAAACTACCACCCCAGAAGTGACTCGAACCCATACTGCCAGGAGCAACGCATCTGGTATCTACAGGATGCCTTAATCCGCTTGACCATCACGACCGGACATACGGAAGTGATAGCCAAAGCTATATGAAGCACTTCCCCGATGGCACTCGAATGGTAATCTTGTGCATAGCATTTTATCAAGTCACCTCATTCTTTGGGGCACACGTGAGGAACACAAATGCGAACAAGCCTGAATGGTCCCCAGGATTATATGCGACTAAAAACTCTCACCCCAGAAGTGACTCGAACCCATACTCCAAGGAGCAACGCAATTGGTATCTACAGGACGTCTTAATCCGCTTGACCATCACTACCGGACATACGGAAGTGATAGCCGAAGCTATATGAACCACTTCCCCGCCGGCGCTCGGATGGTAATCTTGTGCATAGCTTTTTATCAAATTACCTCATTCATGGGGGCAAACGTGAGGAACACAAATGCGAAGAATCCTGAACGGTCCCCAGGACTAAATGCGACTGAAAACTCACACCCCAGAAGTGACTCGAACCCATACTGCCAGGATCAACGCAAATGGTATCTACAAGATGCCTTAATCCGCTTGACCATCATGACCGGACATAAGGAAGTGATAGCCGAAGCTATTTGAACCGCTTCCCCGCCGGCACCCGGATGGTAATCTTGGGCATAGCATTTAATGAAATCACCTCATTCTTTGGGGCACACGTGAGGAACACAAATGCAAACAAGCCTGAATGGTCCCCAGGACTATATGCGACTGAAAACTTACACCCCAGAAGTGACTCGAACCCATACTGCCAGGAGCAACGCAACTGGTATCTACAGGACGCCTTAATCGCTTGACCATCACGACCGGACATAAGTAAGTGATAGCCAAAGCTATTTGAACCACTTCATCGCCGGCACTCGCATGGTAATCTTGGGCAAAGCATTTTATCAAATCACCTTATTCTTTGGGGGCACACGTGAGGAACACAAATGCGAACAAGCTTGAATGGTCCCCAGGACTATATGCAACTGAAAACTCACACCCCAGAAGTGACTCGAACCCATACTGCCAGCAGCAACGCAACTGGAATCTACAGGACGCCTTAATCCGATTGACCATCACGACCGGACATAAGGAAGTGATAGCCGAAGCTATTTGAACCACTTCCATGCCGGCACTCGGATGGTAATCTTGGGCATAGCATTTTGTCAAATCACCTCATTCTTTTAGGGCACACGTGAGGAACACAAATGCGAACAAGCCTGAATGGTCCCCAGGACTATATGCGACTGAAAGCTCACACCCCAGAAGTGACTCGAACCCATACTAACATGAGCAACGCAACTGGTATCTACAGGACGCCTTAATCCGCTTGACCATCATGACCGGACATACAGAAGTGATAGCTGAAGCTATATGAACCACTTCCCCACTGGCACTCGGATGGTAATCTTGTGCATAGCATTTTATCAAGTCACTTCATTCTTTCGGGCACACGTGAGGAACACAAATGCGAACAAGCCTGAATGGTCCCCAGGACTATATGCAACTGAAAACTCACACCCCAGAAGTGACTCGAACCCATACTGCCAGGAGCAACGCAACTGGTATCTACAGGACGCCTTATTTGCTTGACCATCACGACCGGACATAAGGAAGTGATAGCCAAAGCTCTTTGAACCACTTCACCGCTGGCACTCGGATGGTAATCTTGGGATAGCATTTTATCAAATCACCTCATTCTTTGGGGCACACGTGGGAAACACAAATGCAAACATGCCTGAATGGTCCCCAGGACTATATGCGACTGAAAACTCACTCCCCAGAAGTGAATCGATCCCATACTGCCAGGAGCAACACAACTGGTATCTACAGGATGCCTTATTTGCTTGACCATCACGACCGGACATAAGGAAGTGATAGCCAAAGCTCTTTGAACCACTTCACCGCTGGCACTCGGATGGTAATCTTGGTCATAGCATTTTATCAAATCACCTCATTCTTTGGGGCACACGTGAGGAACACAAATGCGAACAAGCCTGAATGGTCCCCAGGACTATATGCGACTGAAAACTCACACCCCAGAAGTGACTCGAACCCATACTCCAAGGAGCAACGCAATTGGTATCTACAGGACGCCTTAATCTGCTTGACCATCACTACCGGACATACGGAAGTGATAGCCGAAGCTATATGAACCACTTCCCCGCCGGCGCTCGGATGGTAATCTTGTGCATGGCTTTTTATCAAATTACCTCATTCTTTGGGGCAAACGTGAGGAACACAAATGCGAGGAAGCCGTTCAGGCTTCTCCAGTACTAAATGCGACTGAAAACTCACTCCCCAGAAGTGACTCGAACCCATACTGCCAGGATCAACGCAAATGGTATCTACAAGATGCCTTAATCCGCTTGACCATCATGACCGGACATAAGGAAGTGATAGCCGAAGCTATTTGAACCGCTTCCCCGCCGGCACCCGGATGGTAATCTTGGGCATAGCATTCTATCAAATCACCTCATTCTTTGGGGCACACGTGAGGAACACAAATGCGAACAAGCCTGAATGGTCCCCAGGACTATATGCGACTGAAAACTCACACCCCAGAAGTGACTCGAACCCATACTGCCAGCAGCAACGCAACTGGTATCCACAGGACGCCTTAATCCGATTGACCATCATGACCGGACATAAGGAAGTGATAGCCGAAGCTATTTGAACCACTTTCCTGCCGGCACTCGGATGGTAATCTAGGGCATTGCATTTTGTCAAATCACCTCATTCTTTGGGGCACAAGTGAGGAACACAAATGCGAACAAGCCTGAATGGTCCCCAGGACTATATGCGACTGAAAACTCACACCCCAGAAGTGAATCGAAACCATACTGACATGAGCAACGCAACTGATATCTACAGGACGCCTTAATCCGCTTGACCATCATGACCGGACATACGGAAGTGATAGCTGAAGCTATATGAACCACTTCCCCACTGGCACTCGGATGGTAATCTTGTGCATAGCATTTTATCAAGTCACCTCATTCTTTCGGGCACACGTGAGGAACACAAATGCGAACAAGCCTGAATGGTCCCCAGGACTATATGCGACTGAAAACTCACACCCCAGAAGTGACTCGAACCCATACTGCCAGGAGCAACGCAACTGGTATCTACAGGACGCCTTATTTGCTTGACCATCACGACCGGACATAAGGAAGTGATAGCCAAAGCTCTTTGAACCACTTCACCGCCGGCACTCGGATGGTAATCTTGGGATAGCATTTTATCAAATCACCTCATTCTTTGGGGCACACGTGGGAAACACAAATGCAAACATGCCTGAATGGTCCCCAGGACAATATGCGACTGAAAACTCACTCCCCAGAAGTGAATCGAACCCATACTGCCAGGAGCAACGCAACTGGTATCTACAGGATGCCTTATTTGCTTGACCATCACGACCGGACATATGGAAGTGATAGCCAAAGCTCTTTGAACCACTTCACCGCCGGCACTCGGATGGTAATCTTGGTCATAGCATTTTATCAAATCACCTCATTCTTTGGGGCACACGTGAGGAACACAGATGTGAACAAGCCTGAATGGTCCCCAGGACTATATGCGACTGAAAACCCACACCCCAGAAGTGACTCAAACCCATACTGCCAGGAGCAACGCAACTGGTATGTATAGGACGCCTTAATCACTTGACCATCACAACCAGACATAAGGAAGTGATAGCCAAAGCTCTTTGATCCACTTCGCCGCCGGCACTCGAATGGTAATCTTGGGTATAGCATTTTATCAAATCACCTCATTCTTTGGGGCGCACGTGAGGAACACAAATGCGAACAAGCCTGAATGGTCCCCAGGACTATATGCAACTGAAAACTCACACCCCAGAAGTGACTCGAACCCATACTGCAAGGAGTAACGCAACTGGTATCTACAGGACGCCTTAATCCGCTTGACCATCACGACCGGACATGAGGAAGTGATAGCCGAAGCTATTTGAACTACTTCCCCGCCGACACTCGGATGGTAATCTTGTGCATAGAATTTTATCAAATCACCTCATTCTTTTAGGGCACACGTGAGGAACACAAATGCGAACAAGGCTGAATGGTCCCCAGGACTATTTGCGACTGAAAACTCACACCCCAGAAGTGACTCGAACCCATACCGCCAGGAGCAACGCATCTGGTATCTAAAGGACACCTTAATCGCTTGACCATCACGACCGGACATAAGTAAGTGATAGCCAAAGCTCTTTGAACCACTTCACCGCCGGCACTCGCATGGTAATCTTGGGCAAAGCATTTTATAAAATAACCTTATTCTTTGGGGGCACACGTGAGGAACACAAATGTGAACAAGCTTGAATGGTCCCCAGGACTATATGCAACTGAAAACTCACACCCCAGAAGTGACTCGAACCCATACTGCCAGCAGCAACGCAACTGGTATCTACAGGACCCCTTAATCCGATTGACCATCACGACCGGACATAAGGAAGTGATAGCCGAAGCTATTTGAACCACTTCCCTGCCGGCACTCGGATGGTAATCTTGGGCATAGCATTTTGTCAAATCACCTCATTCTTTGGGGCACAAGTGAGGAACACAAATGCGAACAAGCCTAAATGGTCCCCAGGACTATATGCGACTGAAAACTCACACCCCAGAAGTGACTCGAACCCATACTGACATGAGCAACGCAACTGGTATCTACAGGATGCCTTAATCCGCTTGACCATCATGACCGGACATACGGAAGTGATAGCTGAAGCTATATGAACCACTTCCCCACTGGCACTCGGATGGTAATCTTGAGCATAGCATTTTATCAAGTCACCTCATTCTTTCGGGCACACGTGAGGAACACAAATGCGAACAAGCCTGAATGGTCCCCAGGATTATATGCGACTGAAAACTCACACCCCAGAAGTGACTCGAACCCATACTGCCAGGAGCAACGCAACTGGTATCTACAGGACGCCTTAATCCGCTTGACCATCACGACTGGACATAAGGAAGTGATAGCTGAGACTATTTGAACCACTTCCCTGCCGGCATTCAGATGGTAATCTTGGTCATAGCATTTTATCAAATCACCTCATTCTTTGGGGCACACATGAGGAACACAAATGCGAACAAGCCTGAATGGTCCCCAAGACTATATGCAACTGAAAATTCACACCCCAGAGGTGACTCGAACCCATACTGCCAGGAGCAACGCAACTGGTATCTACAGGACGCCTTATTTGCTTGACCATCACGACCGGACATATGGAAGTGATAGCCAAAGCTCTTTGAACCACTTCACCGCCGGCACTCGGATGGTAATCTTGGTCATAGCATTTTATCAAATCACCTCATTCTTTGGGGCACACGTGAGGAACACAGATGTGAACAAGCCTGAATGGTCCCCAGGACTATATGCGACTGAAAACCCACACCCCAGAAGTGACTCAAACCCATACTGCCAGGAGCAACGCAACTGGCATCTATAGGACGCCTTAATCACTTGACCATCACAACCAGACATAAGGAAGTGATAGCCAAAGCTCTTTGATCCACTTCGCCGCCGGCACTCGAATGGTAATCTTGGGTATAGCATTTTATCAAATCACCTCATTCTTTGGGGCGCACGTGAGGAACACAAATGCGAACAAGCCTGAATGGTCCCCAGGACTATATGCAACTGAAAACTCACACCCCAGAAGTGACTCGAACCCATACTGCAAGGAGTAACGCAACTGGTATCTACAGGACGCCTTAATCCGCTTGACCATCACGACCGGACATGAGGAAGTGATAGCCGAAGCTATTTGAACTACTTCCCCGCCGACACTCGGATGGTAATCTTGTGCATAGAATTTTATCAAATCACCTCATTCTTTTAGGGCACACGTGAGGAACACAAATGCGAACAAGGCTGAATGGTCCACAGGACTATTTGCGACTGAAAACTCACACCCCAGAAGTGACTCGAACCCATACTGCCAGGAGCAACGCATCTGGTATCTAAAGGACGCCTTAATCGCTTGACCATCACGACCGGACATAAGTAAGTGATAGCCAAAGCTCTTTGAACCACTTCACCGCCGGCACTCGCATGGTAATCTTGGGCAAAGCATTTTATAAAATAACCTTATTCTTTGGGGGCACACGTGAGGAACACAAATGTGAACAAGCTTGAATGGTCCCCAGGACTATATGCAACTGAAAACTCACACCCCAGAAGTGACTCGAACCCATACTGCCAGCAGCAACGCAACTGGTATCTACAGGACCCCTTAATCCGATTGACCATCACGACCGGACATAAGGAAGTGATAGCCGAAGCTATTTGAACCACTTCCCTGCCGGCACTCGGATGGTAATCTTGGGCATAGCATTTTGTCAAATCACCTCATTCTTTGGGGCACAAGTGAGGAACACAAATGCGAACAAGCCTAAATGGTCCCCAGGACTATATGCGACTGAAAACTCACACCCCAGAAGTGACTCGAACCCATACTGACATGAGCAACGCAACTGGTATCTACAGGATGCCTTAATCCGCTTGACCATCATGACCGGACATACGGAAGTGATAGCTGAAGCTATATGAACCACTTCCCCACTGGCACTCGGATGGTAATCTTGAGCATAGCATTTTATCAAGTCACCTCATTCTTTCGGGCACACGTGAGGAACACAAATGCGAACAAGCCTGAATGGTCCCCAGGATTATATGCGACTGAAAACTCACACCCCAGAAGTGACTCGAACCCATACTGCCAGGAGCAACGCAACTGGTATCTACAGGACGCCTTAATCCGCTTGACCATCACGACTGGACATAAGGAAGTGATAGCTGAGACTATTTGAACCACTTCCCTGCCGGCATTCAGATGGTAATCTTGGTCATAGCATTTTATCAAATCACCTCATTCTTTGGGGCACACATGAGGAACACAAATGCGAACAAGCCTGAATGGTCCCCAAGACTATATGCAACTGAAAATTCACACCCCAGAGGTGACTCGAACCCATACTGCCAGGAGCAACGCAACTGGTATCTACAGGACGCCTTATTTGCTTGACCATCACGACCGGACATAAGGAAGTGATAGCCAAAGCTCTTTGAACCACTTCACCGCCGGCACTCGGATGGTAATCTTGGGATAGCATTTTATCAAATCACCTCATTCTTTGGGGCACACGTGGGAAACACAAATGCGAACAAGCCTGAATGGTCCCCAGGACTATATGCGACTGAAAACTCACACCCCAGAAGTGACTCGAACCCATACTGCCAGGAGCAACGCAACTGGTATCTACAGGACGCCTTTATCCGCTTGACCATCACGACTGGACATAAGGAAGTGATAGCCGAGACTATTTGAACCACTTCCCTGCCGGCATTCAGATGGTAATCTTGTGCATAGCTTTTTATCAAATTACCTCATTCATGGGGGCAAACGTGAGGAACACAAATGCGAAGAATCCTGAACGGTCCCCAGGACTAAATGCGACTGAAAACTCACACCCCAGAAGTGACTCGAACCCATACTGCCAGGATCAACGCAAATGGTATCTACAAGATGCCTTAATCCGCTTGACCATCATGACCGGACATAAGGAAGTGATAGCCGAAGCTATTTGAACCGCTTCCCCGCCGGCACCCGGATGGTAATCTTGGGCATAGCATTTAATGAAATCACCTCATTCTTTGGGGCACACGTGAGGAACACAAATGCAAACAAGCCTGAATGGTCCCCAGGACTATATGCGACTGAAAACTTACACCCCAGAAGTGACTCGAACCCATACTGCCAGGAGCAACGCAACTGGTATCTACAGGACGCCTTAATCGCTTGACCATCACGACCGGACATAAGTAAGTGATAGCCAAAGCTATTTGAACCACTTCATCGCCGGCACTCGCATGGTAATCTTGGGCAAAGCATTTTATCAAATCACCTTATTCTTTGGGGGCACACGTGAGGAACACAAATGCGAACAAGCTTGAATGGTCCCCAGGACTATATGCAACTGAAAACTCACACCCCAGAAGTGACTCGAACCCATACTGCCAGCAGCAACGCAACTGGAATCTACAGGACGCCTTAATCCGATTGACCATCACGACCGGACATAAGGAAGTGATAGCCGAAGCTATTTGAACCACTTCCATGCCGGCACTCGGATGGTAATCTTGGGCATAGCATTTTGTCAAATCACCTCATTCTTTTAGGGCACACGTGAGGAACACAAATGCGAACAAGCCTGAATGGTCCCCAGGACTATATGCGACTGAAAGCTCACACCCCAGAAGTGACTCGAACCCATACTAACATGAGCAACGCAACTGGTATCTACAGGACGCCTTAATCCGCTTGACCATCATGACCGGACATACAGAAGTGATAGCTGAAGCTATATGAACCACTTCCCCACTGGCACTCGGATGGTAATCTTGTGCATAGCATTTTATCAAGTCACTTCATTCTTTCGGGCACACGTGAGGAACACAAATGCGAACAAGCCTGAATGGTCCCCAGGACTATATGCGACTGAAAACTCACACCCCAGAAGTGACTCGAACCCATACTGCCAGGAGCAACGCAACTGGTATCTACAGGACGCCTTATTTGCTTGACCATCACGACCGGACATAAGGAAGTGATAGCCAAAGCTCTTTGAACCACTTCACCGCTGGCACTCGGATGGTAATCTTGGGATAGCATTTTATCAAATCACCTCATTCTTTGGGGCACACGTGGGAAACACAAATGCAAACATGCCTGAATGGTCCCCAGGACTATATGCGACTGAAAACTCACTCCCCAGAAGTGAATCGAACCCATACTGCCAGGAGCAACACAACTGGTATCTACAGGATGCCTTATTTGCTTGACCATCACGACCGGACATAAGGAAGTGATAGCCAAAGCTCTTTGAACCACTTCACCGCTGGCACTCGGATGGTAATCTTGGTCATAGCATTTTATCAAATCACCTCATTCTTTGGGGCACACGTGAGGAACACAAATGCGAACAAGCCTGAATGGTCCCCAGGACTATATGCGACTGAAAACTCACACCCCAGAAGTGACTCGAACCCATACTCCAAGGAGCAACGCAATTGGTATCTACAGGACGCCTTAATCTGCTTGACCATCACTACCGGACATACGGAAGTGATAGCCGAAGCTATATGAACCACTTCCCCGCCGGCGCTCGGATGGTAATCTTGTGCATGGCTTTTTATCAAATTACCTCATTCTTTGGGGCAAACGTGAGGAACACAAATGCGAGGAAGCCGTTCAGGCTTCTCCAGTACTAAATGCGACTGAAAACTCACTCCCCAGAAGTGACTCGAACCCATACTGCCAGGATCAACGCAAATGGTATCTACAAGATGCCTTAATCCGCTTGACCATCATGACCGGACATAAGGAAGTGATAGCCGAAGCTATTTGAACCGCTTCCCCGCCGGCACCCGGATGGTAATCTTGGGCATAGCATTCTATCAAATCACCTCATTCTTTGGGGCACACGTGAGGAACACAAATGCGAACAAGCCTGAATGGTCCCCAGGACTATATGCGACTGAAAACTCACACCCCAGAAGTGACTCGAACCCATACTGCCAGCAGCAACGCAACTGGTATCCACAGGACGCCTTAATCCGATTGACCATCATGACCGGACATAAGGAAGTGATAGCCGAAGCTATTTGAACCACTTTCCTGCCGGCACTCGGATGGTAATCTAGGGCATTGCATTTTGTCAAATCACCTCATTCTTTGGGGCACAAGTGAGGAACACAAATGCGAACAAGCCTGAATGGTCCCCAGGACTATATGCGACTGAAAACTCACACCCCAGAAGTGAATCGAAACCATACTGACATGAGCAACGCAACTGATATCTACAGGACGCCTTAATCCGCTTGACCATCATGACCGGACATACGGAAGTGATAGCTGAAGCTATATGAACCACTTCCCCACTGGCACTCGGATGGTAATCTTGTGCATAGCATTTTATCAAGTCACCTCATTCTTTCGGGCACACGTGAGGAACACAAATGCGAACAAGCCTGAATGGTCCCCAGGATTATATGCGACTGAAAACTCACACCCCAGAAGTGACTCGAACCCATACTGCCAGGAGCAACGCAACTGGTATCTACAGGACGCCTTATTTGCTTGACCATCACGACCGGACATAAGGAAGTGATAGCCAAAGCTCTTTGAACCACTTCACCGCCGGCACTCGGATGGTAATCTTGGGATAGCATTTTATCAAATCACCTCATTCTTTGGGGCACACGTGGGAAACACAAATGCAAACATGCCTGAATGGTTCCCAGGACAATATGCGACTGAAAACTCACTCCCCAGAAGTGAATCGAACCCATACTGCCAGGAGCAACGCAACTGGTATCTACAGGATGCCTTATTTGCTTGACCATCACGACCGGACATATGGAAGTGATAGCCAAAGCTCTTTGAACCACTTCACCGCCGGCACTCGGATGGTAATCTTGGTCATAGCATTTTATCAAATCACCTCATTCTTTGGGGCACACGTGAGGAACACAGATGTGAACAAGCCTGAATGGTCCCCAGGACTATATGCGACTGAAAACCCACACCCCAGAAGTGACTCAAACCCATACTGCCAGGAGCAACGCAACTGGTATCTATAGGACGCCTTAATCACTTGACCATCACAACCAGACATAAGGAAGTGATAGCCAAAGCTCTTTGATCCACTTCGCCGCCGGCACTCGAATGGTAATCTTGGGTATAGCATTTTATCAAATCACCTCATTCTTTGGGGCGCACGTGAGGAACACAAATGCGAACAAGCCTGAATGGTCCCCAGGACTATATGCAACTGAAAACTCACACCCCAGAAGTGACTCGAACCCATACTGCAAGGAGTAACGCAACTGGTATCTACAGGACGCCTTAATCCGCTTGACCATCACGACCGGACATGAGGAAGTGATAGCCGAAGCTATTTGAACTACTTCCCCGCCGACACTCGGATGGTAATCTTGTGCATAGAATTTTATCAAATCACCTCATTCTTTTAGGGCACACGTGAGGAACACAAATGCGAACAAGGCTGAATGGTCCCCAGGACTATTTGCGACTGAAAACTCACACCCCAGAAGTGACTCGAACCCATACTGCCAGGAGCAACGCATCTGGTATCTAAAGGACGCCTTAATCGCTTGACCATCACGACCGGACATAAGTAAGTGATAGCCAAAGCTCTTTGAACCACTTCACCGCCGGCACTCGCATGGTAATCTTGGGCAAAGCATTTTATAAAATAACCTTATTCTTTGGGGGCACACGTGAGGAACACAAATGTGAACAAGCTTGAATGGTCCCCAGGACTATATGCAACTGAAAACTCACACCCCAGAAGTGACTCGAACCCATACTGCCAGCAGCAACGCAACTGGTATCTACAGGACCCCTTAATCCGATTGACCATCACGACCGGACATAAGGAAGTGATAGCCGAAGCTATTTGAACCACTTCCCTGCCGGCACTCGGATGGTAATCTTGGGCATAGCATTTTGTCAAATCACCTCATTCTTTGGGGCACAAGTGAGGAACACAAATGCGAACAAGCCTAAATGGTCCCCAGGACTATATGCGACTGAAAACTCACACCCCAGAAGTGACTCGAACCCATACTGACATGAGCAACGCAACTGGTATCTACAGGATGCCTTAATCCGCTTGACCATCATGACCGGACATACGGAAGTGATAGCTGAAGCTATATGAACCACTTCCCCACTGGCACTCGGATGGTAATCTTGAGCATAGCATTTTATCAAGTCACCTCATTCTTTCGGGCACACGTGAGGAACACAAATGCGAACAAGCCTGAATGGTCCCCAGGATTATATGCGACTGAAAACTCACACCCCAGAAGTGACTCGAACCCATACTGCCAGGAGCAACGCAACTGGTATCTACAGGACACCTTAATCCGCTTGACCATCACGACTGGACATAAGGAAGTGATAGCTGAGACTATTTGAACCACTTCCCTGCCGGCATTCAGATGGTAATCTTGGTCATAGCATTTTATCAAATCACCTCATTCTTTGGGGCACACATGAGGAACACAAATGCGAACAAGCCTGAATGGTCCCCAAGACTATATGCAACTGAAAATTCACACCCCAGAGGTGACTCGAACCCATACTGCCAGGAGCAACGCAACTGGTATCTTCAGGACGCCTTATTTGCTTGACCATCACGACCGGACATATGGAAGTGATAGCCAAAGCTCTTTGAACCACTTCACCGCCGGCACTCGGATGGTAATCTTGGTCATAGCATTTTATCAAATCACCTCATTCTTTGGGGCACACGTGAGGAACACAGATGTGAACAAGCCTGAATGGTCCCCAGGACTATATGCGACTGAAAACCCACACCCCAGAAGTGACTCAAACCCATACTGCCAGGAGCAACGCAACTGGCATCTATAGGACGCCTTAATCACTTGACCATCACAACCAGACATAAGGAAGTGATAGCCAAAGCTCTTTGATCCACTTCGCCGCCGGCACTCGAATGGTAATCTTGGGTATAGCATTTTATCAAATCACCTCATTCTTTGGGGCGCACGTGAGGAACACAAATGCGAACAAGCCTGAATGGTCCCCAGGACTATATGCAACTGAAAACTCACACCCCAGAAGTGACTCGAACCCATACTGCAAGGAGTAACGCAACTGGTATCTACAGGACGCCTTAATCCGCTTGACCATCACGACCGGACATGAGGAAGTGATAGCCGAAGCTATTTGAACTACTTCCCCGCCGACACTCGGATGGTAATCTTGTGCATAGAATTTTATCAAATCACCTCATTCTTTTAGGGCACACGTGAGGAACACAAATGCGAACAAGGCTGAATGGTCCACAGGACTATTTGCGACTGAAAACTCACACCCCAGAAGTGACTCGAACCCATACTGCCAGGAGCAACGCATCTGGTATCTAAAGGACGCCTTAATCGCTTGACCATCACGACCGGACATAAGTAAGTGATAGCCAAAGCTCTTTGAACCACTTCACCGCCGGCACTCGCATGGTAATCTTGGGCAAAGCATTTTATAAAATAACCTTATTCTTTGGGGGCACACGTGAGGAACACAAATGTGAACAAGCTTGAATGGTCCCCAGGACTATATGCAACTGAAAACTCACACCCCAGAAGTGACTCGAACCCATACTGCCAGCAGCAACGCAACTGGTATCTACAGGACCCCTTAATCCGATTGACCATCACGACCGGACATAAGGAAGTGATAGCCGAAGCTATTTGAACCACTTCCCTGCCGGCACTCGGATGGTAATCTTGGGCATAGCATTTTGTCAAATCACCTCATTCTTTGGGGCACAAGTGAGGAACACAAATGCGAACAAGCCTAAATGGTCCCCAGGACTATATGCGACTGAAAACTCACACCCCAGAAGTGACTCGAACCCATACTGACATGAGCAACGCAACTGGTATCTACAGGATGCCTTAATCCGCTTGACCATCATGACCGGACATACGGAAGTGATAGCTGAAGCTATATGAACCACTTCCCCACTGGCACTCGGATGGTAATCTTGAGCATAGCATTTTATCAAGTCACCTCATTCTTTCGGGCACACGTGAGGAACACAAATGCGAACAAGCCTGAATGGTCCCCAGGATTATATGCGACTGAAAACTCACACCCCAGAAGTGACTCGAACCCATACTGCCAGGAGCAACGCAACTGGTATCTACAGGACGCCTTAATCCGCTTGACCATCACGACTGGACATAAGGAAGTGATAGCTGAGACTATTTGAACCACTTCCCTGCCGGCATTCAGATGGTAATCTTGGTCATAGCATTTTATCAAATCACCTCATTCTTTGGGGCACACATGAGGAACACAAATGCGAACAAGCCTGAATGGTCCCCAAGACTATATGCAACTGAAAATTCACACCCCAGAGGTGACTCGAACCCATACTGCCAGGAGCAACGCAACTGGTATCTACAGGACGCCTTATTTGCTTGACCATCACGACCGGACATAAGGAAGTGATAGCCAAAGCTCTTTGAACCACTTCACCGCCGGCACTCGGATGGTAATCTTGGGATAGCATTTTATCAAATCACCTCATTCTTTGGGGCACACGTGGGAAACACAAATGCGAACAAGCCTGAATGGTCCCCAGGACTATATGCGACTGAAAACTCACACCCCAGAAGTGACTCGAACCCATACTGCCAGGAGCAACGCAACTGGTATCTACAGGACGCCTTTATCCGCTTGACCATCACGACTGGACATAAGGAAGTGATAGCCGAGACTATTAGAACCACTTCCCTGCCGGCATTCAGATGGTAATCTTGGTCATAGCATTTTATCAAATCACCTCATTCTTTAGGGCACACATGAGGAACACAAATGCGAACAAGCCTGAATGGTCCCCAAGACTATATGCAACTGAAAATTCACACCCCAGAAGTGACTCGAACCCATACTGCCAGGAGCAACGCAACTGGTATCTACAGGACGCCTTAATCCGCTTGACCATAACGACCGGACATACGGAAGTGATAGCCGAAGCTATATGAACCACTTCCCCGACGGCACTCGAATGGTAATCTTGTGCATAGCATTTTATCAAGTCACCTCATTCTTTGGGGCACACGTGAGGAACACAAATGCGAACAAGCCTGAATGGTCCCCAGGACTATATGCGACTGAAAACTCACACCCCAGAAGTGACTCGAACCCATACTCCAAGGAGCAACGCAATTGGTATCTACAGGACGCCTTAATCTGCTTGACCATCACTACCGGACATACGGAAGTGATAGCCGAAGCTATATGAACCACTTCCCCGCCGGCGCTCGGATGGTAATCTTGTGCATGGCTTTTTATCAAATTACCTCATTCTTTGGGGCAAACGTGAGGAACACAAATGCGAAGAAGCCGTTCAGGCTTCTCCAGTACTAAATGCGACTGAAAACTCACACCCCAGAAGTGACTCGAACCCATACTGCCAGGATCAACGCAAATGGTATCTACAAGATGCCTTAATCCGCTTGACCATCATGACCGGACATAAGGAAGTGATAGCCGAAGCTATTTGAACCGCTTCCCCGCCGGCACCCGGATGGTAATCTTGGGCATAGCATTCTATCAAATCACCTCATTCTTTGGGGCACACGTGAGGAACACAAATGCGAACAAGCCTGAATGGTCCCCAGGACTATATGCGACTGAAAACTCACACCCCAGATGTGACTCGAACCCATACTGCCAGCAGCAACGCAACTGGTATCCACAGGACGCCTTAATCCGATTGACCATCATGACTGGACATAAGGAAGTGATAGCCGAAGCTATTTCAACCACTTCCCTGCCGGCACTCGGATGGTAATCTAGGGCACAGCATTTTGTCAAATCACCTCATTCTTTGGGGCACAAGTGAGGAACACAAATGCGAACAAGCCTGAATGGTCCCCAGGACTATATGCGACTGAAAACTCACACCCCAGAAGTGAATCGAAACCATACTGACATGAGCAACGCAACTGATATCTACAGGACGCCTTAATCCGCTTGACCATCATGGCCGGACATACGGAAGTGATAGCTGAAGCTATATGAACCACTTCCCCACTGGCACTCAGATGGTAATCTTGTGCATAGCATTTTATCAAGTCACCTCATTCTTTCGGGCACACGTGAGGAACACAAATGCGAACAAGCCTGAATGGTCCCCAGGACTATATGCGACTGAAAACTCACACCCCAGAAGTGACTCGAACCCATACTGCCAGGAGCAACGCAACTGGTATCTACAGGACGCCTTATTTGCTTGACCATCACGACCGGACATAAGGAAGTGATAGCCAAAGCTCTTTGAACCACTTCACCGCCGGCACTCGGATGGTAATCTTGGGATAGCATTTTATCAAATCACCTCATTCTTTGGGGCACACGTGGGAAACACAAATGCAAACATGCCTGAATGGTCCCCAGGACAATATGCGACTGAAAACTCACTCCCCAGAAGTGAATCGAACCCATACTGCCAGGAGCAACGCAACTGGTATCTACAGGATGCCTTATTTGCTTGACCATCACGACCGGACATATGGAAGTGATAGCCAAAGCTCTTTGAACCACTTCACCGCCGGCACTCGGATGGTAATCTTGGTCATAGCATTTTATCAAATCCCCTCATTCTTTGGGGCACACGTGAGGAACACAAATGTGAACAAGCCTGAATGGTCCCCAGGACTATATGCGACTGAAAACCCACACCCCAGAAGTGACTCAAACCCATACTGCCAGGAGCAACGCAACTGGTATCTATAGGACGCCTTAATCACTTGACCATCACAACCAGACATAAGGAAGTGATAGCCAAAGCTCTTTGATCCACTTCGCCGCCGGCACTCGAATGGTAATCTTGGGCATAGCATTTTATCAAATCACCTCATTCTTTGGGGCGCACGTGAGGAACACAAATGCGAACAAGCCTGAATGGTCCCCAGGACTATATGCAACTGAAAACTCACACCCCAGAAGTGACTCGAACCCATACTGCAAGGAGTAACGCAACTGGTATCTACAGGACGCCTTAATCCGCTTGACCATCACGACCGGACATGAGGAAGTGATAGCCGAAGCTATTTGAACTACTTCCCCGCCGACACTCGGATGGTAATCTTGTGCATAGAATTTTATCAAATCACCTCATTTTTTAGGGCACACGTGAGGAACACAAATGCGAACAAGCCTGAATGGTCCCCAGGACTGTTTGCGACTGAAAACTCACACCCCAGAAGTGACTTGAACCCATACTGCCAGGAGCAACGCATCTGGTATCTAAAGGACGCCTTAATCGCTAGACCATCACGACCGGACATAAGTAAGTGATAGCCAAAGCTCTTTGAACCACTTCACCGCCGGCACTCGCATGGTAATCTTGGGCAAAGCATTTTATAAAATAATCTTATTCTTTGGGGGCACACGTGAGGAACACAAATGTGAACAAGCTTGAATGGTCCCCAGTACTATATGCAACTGACAACTCACACCCCAGAAGTGACTCGAACCCATACTGCCAGCAGCAACGCAACTGGTATCTACAGGACCCCTTAATCCGATTGACCATCACGACCGGACATAAGGAAGTGATAGCCGAAGCTATTTGAACCACTTCCCTGCCGGCACTCGGATGGTAATCTTGGGCATAGCATTTTGTCAAATCACCTCATTCTTTGGGGCACAAGTGAGGAACACAAATGCGAACAAGCCTGAATGGTCCCCAGGACTATATGCGACTGAAAACTCACACCCCAGAAGTGACTCGAACCCATACTGACATGAGCAACGCAACTGGTATCTACAGGACGCCTTAATCCGCTTGACCATCATGACCGGACATACGGAAGTGATAGCTGAAGCTATATGAACCACTTCCCCACTGGCACTCGGATGGTAATCTTGAGCATAGCATTTTATCAAGTCACCTCATTCTTTCGGGCACACGTGAGGAACACAAATGCGAACAAGCCTGAATGGTCCCCAGGATTATATGCGACTGAAAACTCACACCTCAGAAGTGACTCGAACCCATACTGCCAGGAGCAACGCAACTGGTATCTACAGGACGCCTTAATCCGCTTGACCATCACGACTGGACATAAGGAAGTGATAGCTGAGACTATTTGAACTACTTCCCTGCCGGCATTCAGATGGTAATCTTGGTCATAGCATTTTATCAAATCACCTCATTCTTTGGGGCACACATGAGGAACACAAATGCGAACAAGCCTGAATGGTCCCCAAGACTATATGCAACTGAAAATTCACACCCCAGAAGTGACTCGAACCCATACTGCCAGGAGCAATGCAACTGGTATCTACAGGACGCCTTATTTGCTTGACCATCACGACCGGACATAAGGAAGTGATAGCCAAAGCTCTTTGAACCACTTCACCGCCGGCACTCGGATGGTAATCTTGGGATAGCATTTTATCAAATCACCTCATTCTTTGGGGCACACGTGGGAAACACAAATGCGAACAAGCCTGAATGGTCCCCAGGACTATATGCGACTGAAAACTCAAACCCCAGAAGTGACTCGAACCCATACTGCCAGGAGCAACGCAACTGGTATCTACAGGACGCCTTTATCCGCTTGACCATCACGACTGGACATAAGGAAGTGATAGCCGAGACTATTAGAACCACTTCCCTGCCGGCATTCAGATGGTAATCTTGGTCATAGCATTTTATCAAATCACCTCATTCTTTAGGGCACACATGAGGAACACAAATGCGAACAAGCCTGAATGGTCCCCAAGACTATATGCAACTGAAAATTCACACCCCAGAAGTGACTCGAACCCATACTGCCAGGAGCAACGCAACTGGTATCTACAGGACGCCTTATTTGCTTGACCATCACGACCGGACATAAGGAAGTGATAGCCAAAGGTCTTTGAACCACTTCACCGCCGGGACTCGGATGGTAATCTTGGGATAGCATTTTATCAAATCACCTCATTCTTTGGGGCACACGTGAGGAACACAAATGCAAACATGCCTGAATGGTCCCCAGGACTATATGCGACTGAAAACTCACTCCCCAGAAGTGACTCGAACCCATACTGCCAGGAGCAACGCAACTGGTATCTACAGGATGCCTTATTTGCTTGACCATCACGACCGGACATAAGGAAGTGATAGCCAAAGCTCTTTGAACCACTTCACCGCCGGCACTCGGATGGTAATCTTGGTCATAGCATTTTATCAAATCACCTCATTCTTTCGGGCACACGTGAGGAACACAAATGCGAACAAGCCTGAATGGTCCCCAGGACTATATGCATCAGAAAACTACCACCCCAGAAGTGACTCGAACCCATACTGCCAGGAGCAACGCATCTGGTATCTACAGGATGCCTTAATCCGCTTGACCATCATGACCGGACATAAGGAAGTGATAGCCGAAGCTATTTGAACCGCTTCCCCGCCGGCACCCGGATGGTAATCTTGGGCATAGCATTCAATGAAATCACCTCATTCTTTGGGGCACACGTGAGGAACACAAATGCAAACAAGCCTGAATGGTCCCCAGGACTCTATGCGACTGAAAACTTACACCCCAGAAGTGACTCGAACCCATACTGCCAGCAGCAACGCAACTGGAATCTACAGGACGCCTTAATCCGATTGACCATCACGACCGGACATAAGGAAGTGATAGCCGAAGCTATTTGAACCACTTCCATGCCGGCACTCGGATGGTAATCTTGGGCATAGCATTTTGTCAAATCACCTCATTCTTTTAGGGCACACGTGAGGAACACAAATGCGAACAAGCCTGAATGGTCCCCAGGACTATATGCGACTGAAAACTCACACCCCAGAAGTGACTCGAACCCATACTGCCAGGAGCAACGCAACTGGTATCTAAAGGACGCCTTAATCGCTTGACCATCACGACCGGACATAAGTAAGTGATAGCCAAAGCTCTTTGAACCACTTCACCGCCGGCACTCGCATGGTAATCTTGGGCAAAGCATTTTATCAAATAACCTTATTCTTTGGGGGCACACTAGAGGAACACAAGTGTGAACAAGCTTGAATGGTCCCCAGGACTATATGCAACTGAAAACTCACAACCCAGAAGTGACTCGAACCCATACTGCCAGCAGCAACGCAACTGGTATCTACAGGACGCCTTAATCCGATTGACCATCACGACCGGACATAAGGAAGTAATAGCCGAAGCTATTTGAACCACTTCCCTGCCCGCACTCGGATGGTAATCTTGGGCATAGCATTTTGTCAAATCACCTCATTCTTTGGGGCACAAGTGAGGAACACAAATGCGAACAAGCCTGAATGGTCCCCAGGACTATATGCGACTGAAAACTCACACCCCAGAAGTGACTCGAACCCATACTAACATGAGCAACGCAACTGGTATCTACAGGACGCCTTAATCCGCTTGACCATCATGACCGGACATACGGAAGTGATAGCTGAAGCTATATGAACCACTTCCCCACTGGCACTCGGATGGTAATCTTGTGCATAGCATTTTATCAAGTCACCTCATTCCTTCGGGCACACGTGAGGAACACAAATGCAAACAAGCCTGAATGGTTCCCAGGACTATATGGGACTGAAAATTCACACCCCAGAAGTGACTCGAACCCATACTGCTATGAGCAACGCAACTGGTATCTACAGGACGCCTTAATCCGCTTGACCATCACGACTGGACATAAGGAAGTGATAGCCGAGACTATTTGAACCACTTCCCTGCCGGCATTCAGATGGTAATCTTGATCATAGCATTTTATCAAATCACCTCATTCTTTGGGGCACACATGAGGAACACAAATGCGAACAAGCCTGAATGGTCCCCAAGACTATATGCAACTGAAAATTCACACCCCAGAAGTGACTCGAACCCATACTGCCAGGAGCAACGCAACTGGTATCTACAAGACGCCTTATTTGCTTGACCATCAGAACCGGACATAAGGAAGTGATAGCCAAAGCTCTTTGAACCACTTCACCGCTGGCACTCGGATGGTAATCTTGGTCATAGCATTTTATCAAATCACCTCATTCTTTGGGGCACACGTGGGAAACACAAATGCAAACATGCCTGAATGGTCCCGAGGACTATATGCGACTGAAAACTCACTCCCCAGAAGTGACTCGAACCCATACTGCCAGGAGCAACGCAACTGGTATCTACAGGATGCCTTATTTGCTTGACCATCACGACCGGACATAAGGAAGTGATAGCCAAAGCTCTTTGAACCACTTCACCGCCGGCACTCGGATGGTAATCTTGGTCATAGCATTTTATCAAATCACCTCATTCTTTGGGGCACACTTGAGGAACACAAATGCGAACAAGCCTGAATGGTCCCCAGGACTATATGCAACTGAAAACTACCACCCCAGAAGTGACTCGAACCCATACTGCCAGGTGCAATGCATCTGGTATCTACAGGACGCCTTAATCCACTTGACCATCACGACCGGACATATGGAAGTGATAACCGAAGCTATATGAACCACTTCCCCGACAGCACTCGAATGGTAATCTTGTGCATAGCATTTTATCAAGTCACCCCATTCTTTGGGGCACACGTGAGGAACACAAATGCGAACAAGCCTGAATGGTCCCCAGGACTATATGCAACGGAAAACTCACACCCCAGAAGTGACTCGAACCCATACTGCCAGGAGCAACGCAACTGGTATCTACAGGACGCCTTTACTCTGCTTGACCATCACGACCGGACATAAAAAAGTGATAGCCGAGACTATTTGAACCACTTCCCTGCCGGCACTCGGATGGTAATCTTGTGCATAGCATTTTATCAAATCACCTCATTCTTTGGGGCACATGTGAGGAACACGTGGGGCACACATGAGGAACATGCGAATGAGCCTGAATGGTCCCCAGGACTATATGCGACTGAAAACCCACACCCCAGAAGTGACTCGAACCCATACTGCCAGGAGCAACGCAACTGGTATCTACAGGACGCCTTAATCGCTTGACTATCACGACCGGACATAAGGAAGTGATAGCCGAAGCTATTTGAACCTCTAATGAACCTCTATTTGAACTTCTAATTTAAGTTTCAAAAACTTTGTGCAAAGGCGATAAAGAGTTGATCTCTATGCTAACAAGTCGATCTCCCTCTCTACCTTATATGTATGGTCTTATAAAAACCCTTAAACCTAATAATCCAGTTAGACCGATTATTAGTTCAGTTGGTTCGGCGGCTTATGAACTTTCTAAGTGGTTGGTTAAAGTTTTGTCCCCTATCGTTGGTACTATTTCTAACTCGCACTTAACTCACAATGTAGACTTAATTAATAAGCTATCCACACTAAATTTGAATTTTGATTTAAAACTAGTAAGATTTGACGTGACTGCTTTATTCACTAAAGTACCTGTTGATGATTTGTTAGAATACCTACGCGAGGAACTGCCTAAATATAATTTGAGCTTGCAGACCAATAATATGTTGGAACTTATCAAATTATGTATAAAAGACAATTATTTCAGTTTCAATGGAAAAATTTTCAAACAAACATTTGGAATGGCTATGGGCAATCCCCTTTCCCCAGATTTGAGCAATTTGTATATGGAGTTCTTCGAAACAAAAATCTTATCCCGGATTATCCCCTCTAATGTTGTCTGGTTTAGGTATGTCGACGATATTTTGTGCTTATGGCCGAGTGACCAACACCAAATTGTTTTTCTTAATGAACTTAATTCTTTGGTACCTTCAATAAAATTCACATGTGAAAATGAGGAGAATGGTACTCTCCCGTTTTTGGACATTATGATTCATAGAGTCAATAGAAGATTCAAATTTATTGTGTATAGAAAACCTACCAACGTGGGGTCGTTTGTTCATTATTATTCGAATCTTAAGAGTAAAGTTAAACAGGCAGTATTTTCAGGAATGTTTCTTCGAGCTTTGAGGGGTTTGCAGCCCTGAGTTTTTTGATGAAGAGATAGCTAAAATATATGAAATTGGGAAGAGTTTACAGTACCCTAAGATGTTTTTGGACTGTTCGTTTGGGAAAGCTAAACGTACGTTTTATAATAATGTCTCCAAAGCGAAACCAGAAAATAGAAACTCATAGGTGGTACCTTATGCTATGGGATTTGAGAAACTTTCCCCAGTTTTTAAGAACCTTAATATCAATTTGGTGTTCACTAATAATACGATCAAGTCTAATTTAATAAAAAACTCCCCTGGTACAGCAGGTTGTGTGTATTCGATTCCCTGCAATGATTGTGAGTCTGTGTACCTTGGACAAACAGGAAAATCCTTACAATTACGTATGTCACAACATGTATATAGTATAAGAACTGCCCAAACGTCTAATGCTTTGTATCTACATACAAGTTTGTGTGATCACACTATTAATTGGGATGGGGCGAAAAGCATTGCAAATTGCAATGGCTTTGTGGAACGGAATTTAATTTAGTCTGCCCTAATTAGTCAATGTCCAAATCTTCTCAATGATAGTACTGGTATGTACAAACTTGACCCAGTTTTAAGTTACAATATTACACAACAGTTTAAGAAAAAACTCTGAAAGGGAGGCTTACAATGTCTCATTACAATTTTATATTCATTTATTGTGTGTTCATGAGGCTTTTCTTTAATCTTTCATCCTTATTTTCTGACTGCTTAATCCTCTTTAACCATTCTAAGCTAAGCTATTCCTGTTTCTGGTAATTCTTTCCCTAGAGATGGGTTGGTCAGGTTCCAGGTGTTGGCCTGCATCCTCTCTCTCTTTCTCTAGTCAGTCTGGTGTTGACAAAGGCTTTAACAGGCCGAAACGTTCATCTCTCTCTTCCCCATTTCTTTGTGGTTTTTCTGCACACATATTTATATATATATATATATATATATATATATATATATATATATATATATATATATATATATATATATATATATATATATATATATATATATATATATATATATATATGTATATATATATATATATAAATATATATATTAGTATATTTTGGTAGCAGTCTTTCCTGTAGACATATATTATTAAATATGACCGAAAAAGTAAGATTAATAATTCTAACACGAATTTTCTCAATCTTTCGTACATTTCTTTTCACTGTTGGAGGTAAATCAAAAATCAATTCTCCAAAATTCATTTTTATTTCTAGTCTGACGCGACACGAGTGCGTTTCGTAAAACTTATTACATTTTCAAAGACTTTAGTTTACAAATACACAACTGAATAGAACTTACGCATCTCCGATTTTATATCTACATTTTAGTGAGGTGGATGGGGTGAGGTGGCATTAATAGGATATTAATTTCATCAACACAAGACAGAACAAGAGGTGGCATTAATAGGGTATTAATTTCATCAACACAAGACAGAACACGAAACAATGGGTATTGAATAGAAGTGTTTGTAGAAAGCCTATTGATCTATATTTCTTGATGCTTCTATATTGGAGCGGAGTCTTGAGGTGGGTAGAATATAGTTGTGCATTAATTGGCTGTTGATTGCTGGTGTTGACTTCTTGATGTGTAGTGCCTCGCAAACGTCAAGCCGCCTGCTATCTATCCGCCGTATATATATATATATAATAGTATATTTTGGTAGCAGTCTTTCCTGTAGACATATATTATTAAATATGACCGAAAAAGTAAGATTAATAATTCTAACACGAATTTTCTCGACCTTTCGTACGTTTCTTTTAACTGTTGGTGGTAATTCAAAAATCAATTCTCCAAAATTCATTTTTATTTCTAGTCTAACGCGACACTTGCGCGCGTTTCATAAAACTTATTACATTTTCAAAGACTTTAGTTTACACATACACAACTGAATAGAACTTACACATCTTCGATTTGTTTA
>NC_091175.1:32329938-32382438 GCF_040958095.1 Procambarus clarkii
CCTACCTCCACTACAGCACACGTGAAAGGGGTGGTGCTGCTTCTTTCAGGGAATCGCAGAAAATTAATAAATACAGAGGTCTAGTACACGGATACAGCTTTGTTCCGATTGGCTCGGAGACCCTCGGTTCGTGAGGAAATTGTGCATTGAAGTTCCTAAAGGAATTGGGGGACAAATTGATCAGCACTACGAAAGACCAGAGAGCAAAAAGTTTCTTGTTCCAGCGCCTCAGTGTTGCGATTCAGAGGGGAAATGCCTGTTGCGTCTTGGGCACTAGTCCAACTTCAGAGGAATTCGAAGAAGTGTTTGACTTGCAACAATGATCGAACCCGTCTGTGACATTCATCAATGTTTCCCATTGTCGTGTTTTTGAAGAGATCCATAACCTTTAAGCACCTTTTTGTATTATTATTTTGTATCAACCCATGAATATCTTGTAACCATCAAATACATAATAAAGAACCAAAATAAAAAAGGAAGGAGGTGGTAGGAGAAAAGCACACAGAAACTGTATTGGAGGGGATCTAAACATTCCCTCTAATGCGTTATGCGTGATTTCCTCCGAGGCTATGGGTCCCTCTTCTTCCAGCTAGAGGTGGTACTCCTTTCTATTTTAGGAATAATATATATATATATATATATTTTTTTTTTTTTTTTTTTTTTTGATATATATACAAGAGTTATTACATTCTTGTACAGCCACTAGTACGCGTAGCGTTTCGGGCAAGTCCTTAATCCTATGGTCCCTGGAATACGATCCCCTGCCGCGAAGAATCGTTTTTTCATCCAAGTACACATTTTACTGTTGCGTTAAACAGAGGCTACAGTTAAGGAATTGCGCCCAGTAAATCCTCCCCGGCCAGGATACGAACCCATGACATAGCGCTCGCGGAACGCCAGGCGAGTGTCTTACCACTACACCACAGAGACTGCAATATATATATATATATATATATATATATATATATATATATATATATATATATATATATATATATATATATATATATATATATATATATATATATATATATATATATATATATATATATATATATATATATATATATATATATATATATATATATATACCTCTGGTGCCAATGTGGGGACCCATAGCCTCGGAGAAGAAAATAAAAAGTATTCAGAGGAGACCTTGTGGCTTCTCACTGAACACTAATATTATCTTCTCCTACCACCCCCATTCTTTTGTAATATGTAACTCCATATGTAACTCCTTTTTTGTAACAAAGTTCAAATAAAGTAAATATATATGTGTACATATATATATATATATATATATACAAATTGATCAGCGCTACAAAAGACCAGAGAGCAAAAAGTTTCTTGTTCCAGCGCCTCAGTGTTTCGATTCAGAGGGGAAATGCCTGTTGCGTCTTGGGCACTAGTCCAACTTCAGAGGAATTCGAAGAAGTGTTTGACTTGCAACAATGATCGAACCCGTCTGTGACATTCATCAATGTTTCCCATTGTTGTGTTTTTCAAGAGATCCATAACCTTTAAGCACCTTTTTGCATTATTATTTTTGTATCAACCCATGTATATCTTGTAACCATCAAATGCATAATAAAGCACAAAAAATATTTAAGGAAGGGGGTGGTAGGAGAAAAGCACACAGAAACTGTATTGGAGGGGATCTAAACATTCCCTCTAATGCGTTATGCGTGGTTTCCTCCGAGGCTATGGGTCCCCCTTCTTCCAGCTAGAGGTGGTACTCCCTTCCTATAAATTTATATATATATATATAAATATATATATATATATATATATATATATATATATATATATATATATATATATACATATATATATATATTGGTCTGACATTGTCATATATATATATATATATATATATATATATATATATATATATATATATATATATATATATATATATATATATATATATATACATATATATATATATATATATATTGGTCTGACATTGTCATATATATATATATATATATATATATATATATATATATATATATATATATATATATATATATATATATATATATATATATATATATATATATATATATATATATATATATATATATATATATATATATATATATATATATGTCGTACCTAGTAGCCAGAACTCACTTTTCAGCCTACAATGCAAGGCCCGATTTGCCTAATAAGCCAAGTTTTCATGAATTAATATATTTTCTCTAATTTTTTTCTTATGAAATGATAAAGCATCCCATTTCATTATGTAAGAGGTCAATTTTTTTTTATTGGAGTTAAAATTAACGTAGATATATGACAGAACCTAACCAACCCTACCTAACCTAACCTAACCTAACCTATCTCTATAGGTTAGGTTAGGTTAGGTAGCCGAAAAAGTTAGGTTAGGTTAGGTTAGGTAGGTTAGGTAGTCGAAAAGCAATTAATTCATGAAAACTTGGCTTATTAGGCAAATCGGGCCTTGCATAGTAGGCTCAGAGGTGAGTTCTGGCTACTAGGTACGACATATAAATATATATATATATATATATATATATATATATATATATATATATATATATATATATATATATATATATATACATATATATATATATATTGGTCTGACATTGTCATATATATATATATTGGTCTGACATTGTCATATATATATATATATATATATATATATATATATATATATATATATATATATATATATATATATATATATATATATATATATATATAAATATATATATATATATATATATATATATATATATATATATATATATATATATATATATATATATATATATATATATATAAGGAAGGGAGTACCACCTCTGGCTGGAAGAAGGGGGACCCATAGCCTCGGAGGAAACCACACATAACGCATTGGAGGGAATGTAGGTCCCCTCCAATACAGTTTCTGTGTGCTTTTCTCCTACCACCCCCTTCCCTTTTTTTTTCCTTTATTGTGTATTTAAAGGTTACAAAACATACAAGACAAATGCCTAAAGGTTATGGATATATATATATATATATATATATATATATATATATATATATATATATTTATATATATATATATATATATATATATATTTATATATATATATATATATATATATATATATATATATATATATAAATATATAGATATATATATATATATATATATATATATATATATATATATAAATATATATATATAAATATATATATATATATATATATATATATATATATATATATATATATATATATATATATATATATATATATATATATATATATATATGACAATGTCAGACCACGGAGGAAAATGAAACAGGAATTTCCTTAATTACTTTCGTATATTAAATACATCTTCAGAAGGAATGATTCCTTCTGAAGATGTATTTAATATACGAAAGTACTTAAGGAAATTCCTGTTTCATTTTCCTCCGTGGTCTGACATTGTCACATTCTTAATCACGTGTTTATTTTCGTGATATACACACACGCACACACACATATATATATATATATATATATATATATATATATATATATATATATATATATATATATATATATATATATATATATATATATATATGTATCACACACAGAGATCACACTAACGTGATGCATCAAATGAACAATGTTGTTTATATATATGTATATATATGTATATATATATATTTATATATATAACTGAAAACTCACACCCCAAAAGTGACTCGAACCCATACTGCCAGGAGCACTCTGCTGGTGTACAGGATGCCTTAACCGCTTCACCAACACGACCGGACAAAAGAGGATGGTAGCCGAGGCTATTTCCATCCCCCGGTCGGCACTCGGTTGGTAATCTTGGGCATGATATTTTATCAAATCACCTCATTCTTTGGGGCACATGTGAGGAACACAAATGCGAACAAGCCTGAATGGTCCCCAGGATTATATGCAACTGAAAACTCACACCCCAGAAGTGACTCGAACCCATACAGCCAGGAGCGCTCTGCTGGCGTACAGGATGCCTTAACCGCTCGACCAACACGACCGGACAAAAGAGGATGGTAGCCGAGGCTATTTCCATCCCCCGGTCGGCACTCGGTTGGTAATCTTGGGCATGATATTTTATCAAATCACCTCATTCTTTGGGGCACATGTGAGGAACACAAATGCGAACAAGCCTGAATGGTCCCCAGGATTATATGCAACTGAAAATTGACACCCCAGAAGTGACTCGAACCCATACTGCTAGAAGCACTCTGCTGGCGTACAGGATGCCTTAACTGCTCGACCAACACGACCGGACAAAAGAGGATGGTAGCCGAGGCTATTTTTATCCCCCCGCCGGCACTTGGTTGGTAATCTCGTGTTGGTTGAGCGATTAAGGCATCCTGTAAGCCAGAAGAGTGCTCCTGGCAGTATGGCTTCGAGTCACTTCTGGGGTGTGAGTTTTCAGTTGCATATAGTCCTGGCTTGTCCACGTATATATATATATATATATATATATATATATATATATATATATATATATATATATATATATATATATATATATAAATATAAATATATATATATATATATATATATATATATATATATATATATATATATATATATATATATATATATATATATATATATATATATATATATATATATATATATATATATATATATATATATATATATATATATATATATATATATATATATATATATATATTCAAGAAGCTACATTGGGTTTACGAGAGTACATAGCATTGTGTTTACATTCTTGTAAAGCTACTGGTACGCACAGCGTTTCTGGCAGTTCCTTAATCTGACAGATAATATTAAGTAGGTAAATTCTGGCAAAATTTATAAAATGTTAACAGGAACATTGTAAGAAAAAATTAAGAGAGATTAGTAGGTTTATTAAAGCCCATTGATAGATTTGATTGATAGCAGTGATAGCTTGATTGATAATTTGACAAAGATTAATAGGCACAATAAAGCATATAGATAGAACATACAAGATGACAGCAATGATCACAATGGTAAAGTTGTATGGCTTAGGTACATAAATATTGGGGGATTGGGTAGCACTAGATTCAGTGCAAGATTCAAGAACAAAGTAGGAAACTATGAAGATGAAATTAGGTACTTTTAATTTTGTTTTGAATAAGGCAAAAGTTGGACAGCTTTTCAATTCACTAGGGAGTGAGTTCCATACACTAGATCCCTTTATTTGCCAAGAGTGTTTACACAGATTAAGTTTGACTCTAGGGATATTAAAGATATATTTATTTCTGGTATGATGATTAGGGATCCTATTACATCTGTCCAGGGAGAGTTACAGAGCAGGGTTTACATTCAGGAACAGGGTTTGTAAATGTAGATGGCACAAGAGAATATGTGGAGTGAGGTTATGTTTAGCATGTTTAGGGATATAAACAGGGGGCTGAGTGTTGTCTGATAACAGTGTTGTCTGATAACAGTGTTGTCTGATAACAATAACAAACCAGAGTTTGGTATTGTTTTGATTGCAGATTTTTGCTGGGTGACGGTGGTTTGCAGTGGTTGAACCCCTATGCAGAGTTAGGTACATAATATTTGATTTTAGAGAGTATACCAACAGTTTTAGAGACTTTCTTAGTTAGGTGTTGTATGTGGGTGCTGAAGTTGAGTCTCTTGTCTAAGTATAGGCCCAAGAAACGTCCCATCATTTTTATTACTGATGTTAACATTGTCTATCTGAAGCTGAATTTCATTTGTTGATTTGCTTCCAAACAAGATGTAGTAGGTCTTTTCAATGTTTAGTGTGAGTTTGTTGGTTAACATCCATAAGTGGACATTTTTAATTCATTATTCACAACATTATTTAATGTGTGTGTAGGTTGGGGTGTGAGCAGATAAGGGTAGTATCATCAACAAACAATATAGGTTCAAGAATTGTAGAGTGTTACGGTAAACTCCTGCTTAGGCAGAAGGTCCTGCTTGTTCACCAAAGTATCTACATGCTCCAATATAAGGAATAAACATCAATGACAACAACAATACATGCTCAGAGACCTCTGTGATTAGACAGATACTACCCCTCCTCCACCCTCTAGTACCCGTGACACCTGGACACCTGCTGTCTGGGGCCAACGTCTCTCGCCGGCCGACCAGCCACTAACAGCTTTGTTAAGATTGCCAGCGATAGTTACCTGCAATATCAGCGCCATCTACACTAGGCCTGGCCCGCATATATATGCAGCTCACCAAAGACCAGTCCTCAGAATACACTTCGTGCTCAGAAGCAGTGACATATTCTGTAGCTTACCCAGGAAACAGTAGATGCATACAGCTTTTGTATATTGTATTGCTTTGCACTTCTCTTTTGCCATTAACGTAATTGTCACATGTGTATATTTCTTTTATATTTTATATTGTGTTCTCGCCAAGTTGATAAGGGGCTTTATTTTGTGTGTTATTAAAATCATTTTGTTATATTAAATGTTTAAAGTTTTTCTTTCTTTTGGATTTTACCTGCAGCTCTCACAGTGTAGAGGTCACCAGATGTCTTATTTATTTTATTTTACTTTTTTTATTTAATGTGATTAGCACAACACCAGCCAAAATAGCCACTGCTCTATTTTTAAGATTAAGGTCATAAGAGACATTAGGAAGAGCATTGATGTATATAAGAAATAGGAGAGGTCCTAGGATGCTGCCCTGTGGCACTCCAACGGTTAATAGTAGAATGGGAGAGGTTATATCAGTTATGGCAACACATTGGTGTCTGTCACTAAGATAGGATCGAATATAGTTCAGGACAAGGCCTCGGATTCCATAATGGTGGAGTTTAGTTAAGAGGTAATTATGGTTAACAGTATCAAAGGTCTTTCTCAGGTCAATGAAGAGTCCTATCAGAAACTCATTTTTTCAAGGGCTGAGTAGATTATATGAAGGAGAATAATAATTGCATCGTTGGTACTCTTTTGGGAGTGGAAGCTAACTGACATGGGCTGAGTATGTTGAATTTTACGAGGTAGGAGTAAAGCTGTTTCTAAATAATTTGTTCTAATATTTTTGATAATATGGGTAGGTTTGATATTGGTCTATAATTGTTTATGTCTGCCGGATTATCTCATTTAAGAACTGGCGTTACTGGTGCTTTTTTAAAAAGATCAGTGAAGGTATGACACTCTAGATATTTGTTGAACAGCTGAGCTATGGGTGGCGCAAGGGCATGGGAGGCGCTCTTGTATACTATGGATGGTATTTAACTAATCTTCCCACCTTTGGTTTTTAGTAAGTGAATAAACTTTAGTAAGTTTAGTAAGTGTCATAACATCTGTCGGTGAAAGCTGACTGGTGAAAGAAGAAGAGAGTTTCGATAGCTGCCTGAGAGATATGTGTTAATATGTGTCCGAGTCTGTGGGATTTTTCTGGCAAGGTTAGCACGAACAGATGAAATGAAGCTTTTATATTCATTTGCTTTTTTTTAAATCTAAAATCAGTGGCAAGTGAATAACCATCTTTTGAGTGTTTTATCTGGTTATGTGAGTGTTGTTTAGTTCCTAGTATGTTAGAGATGGCTTTCCATGTGTTTTTTATGTTGCCTTTTGTTTCTTTGAATCTATTCTCATAATAGGAAAGTTTTGCTTCTCTTATGGTAGTGGTAAGCTATGATGAATACCTTTAAACTACTTCCTTTGTAACTAGGCTAATCCTAAGTTTTTTCATGTTCTCTTACTCCCGGGAGTCGAACCATGGACCATGCAGTTGTGAGTTGACTGCGCTTACCACTCCTCCAAAATATACATGAAAATGAATATATATAAAAACACTCATCATTTAAAATTATTATATTTGTGCAATAAACCAATACAAAAATCTAACATAATTTCAGCTTGGCACTTTCACAATTGAAATATTAAATGTTAACAAAAGAACTTAACTCTGTGTGAATTAGTAAGTGTTTCACTCTAATTAAAAGATTATTTCCACATGTCCTGAAAATGTTGTATTCGAGAAAAAACGTATTTATTATTTATGTCTGCAGAATCGAGCTATTAGCTCTTGGACCCCGCCCTTCTAACTATCTATTTTTTCTTTTTATATCTACTACATACATTTCTCTCTAACACAAGCGCACACACACACACACACACACATTCCTAGATAGCAGCCCGAAGCTGCTGCCTAACTCCCAGGTACTTATGCTAGGTGAACAGAGGCATCAGGGTAAAAGAAACTCTAACCATTTGTTTCCGCCTTAGCAAGAAATCTAACCCGGACCATTAGGAGTACGACTCTCGAGCGCTGTCCACTCAGCCGCGAGGCCTCTTATAACGCGTCCACGTCATCTGTTAAGCACACTCCACTCCAATTCTTTTAGGCGGGGTGTGGTGAGAAGGTGTCAACCCCATCTGCTGAGCGCCATCTGAGACCCCTGCCAGTGTGTTGTTGGAGACCCCTGCCAGTGTGTTGCTGGAGACCCCTGCCAGTGTGTTGTTGGAGACCTCTGCCAGTGTGTTGCGGGAGACCCCTGCCAGTGTGTTGTTGGAGACCTCTGCCAGTGTGTTGGTGGAGACCCCTGCCAGTGTGTTGCTGGAGACCTCTGCCAGTGTGTTGCTGGAGACCTCTGCCAGTGTGTTGCTGGAGACCCCTGCCAGTGTGTTGCTGGAGACCCCTGCCAGTGTGTTGCTGGAGACCCCTGCCAGTGTGTTGCTGGAGACCCCTGCCAGTGTGTTGCTGGAGACCCCTGCCAGTGTGTTGCTGGAGACCCCTGCCAGTGTGTTGTTGGAGACCTCTGCCAGTGTGTTGTTGGAGACCCCTGCCAGCGTGTTGCTGGAGACCCCTCCCAGTGTGTTGCTGGAGACCTCTGCCAGTGTGTTGCTGGAGACCTCTGCCAGTGTGTTGCTGGAGACCCCTGCCAGTGTGTTGCTGGAGACCCCTGCCAGTGTGTTGCTGGAGACCCCTGCCAGTGTGTTGCTGGAGACCCCTGCCAGTGTGTTGCTAGAGACCCCTGCCAGTGTGTTGCTGGAGACCCCTGCCAGTGTGTTGTTGGAGACCTCTGCCAGTGTGTTGTTGGAGACCCCTGCCAGTGTGTTGCTGGAGACCTCTGCCAGTGTGTTGCTGGAGACCCCTGCCAGTGTGTTGCTGGAGACCTCTGCCAGTGTGTTGCTGGAGACCCCTGCCAGTGTGTTGCTAGAGACCTCTGCCAGTGTGTTGTTGGAGACCTCTGCCAGTGTGTTGCTGGAGACCCCTGCCAGTGTGTTGCTGGAGACCTCTGCCAGTGTGTTGCTGGAGACCCCTGCCAGTGTGTTGCTAGAGACCTCTGCCAGTGTGTTGTTGGAGACCTCTGCCAGTGTGTTGCTGGAGACCCCTGCCAGTGTGTTGCTAGAGACCTCTGCCAGTGTGTTGCTGGAGACCCCTGCCAGTGTGTTGCTGGAGACCCCTGTCATTGTGTTGCTGGAGACCCCTGCCAGTGTGTTGCTGGAGACCCCTGCCAGTGTGTTGCTAGAGACCTCTGCCAGTGTGTTGCTGGAGACCCCTGCCAGTGTGTTGCTAGAGACCTCTGCCAGTGTGTTACTGGAGACCCCTGCCAGTGTGTTGCTAGAGACCTCTGCCAGTGTGTTGCTGGAGACCTCTGCCAGTGTGTTGCTGGAGACCCCTGCCAGTGTGTTGCTAGAGACCTCTGCCAGTGTGTTGCTGGAGACCCCTGTCATTGTGTTGCTGGAGACCTCTGCCAGTGTGTTGCTGGAGACCCCTGTCATTGTGTTGCTGGAGACCCCTGTCATTGTGTTGCTGGAGACCCCTGCCAGTGTGTTGCTGGAGACCCCTGCCAGTGTGTTGCTGGAGACCTCTGCCAGTGTGTTGCTGGAGACCTCTGCCAGTGTGTTGCTGGAGACCTCTGCCAGTGTGTTGCTGGAGACCCCTGCCAGTGTGTTGCTGGAGACCTCTGCCAGTGTGTTGCTGGAGACCCCTGCCAGTGTGTTGCTGGAGACCCCTGCCAGTGTGTTGCTGGAGACCTCTGCCAGTGTGTTGCTGGCAACCCGTTCTCACACAAGACAGCACATATATGACTTAATGCTTAAAGTCAATATGTTAAATATGAATTAGTAAATATGTGATATATTCCCAGTTACTTTTTTTACCAAGGCCCAAACTCTTCCTCACGTACCAATTTACGTGTCACCGTACCCGTCCGTCAACATAGATAGCAGAATATTCGTGATTGGTTCAATTATAAGGAAAATTGTAGTTTTCAGGTCCCACATGGGTTGTGAAATTTACCTACTGTTGTCCATGCTCTTATAATATTACAGATCAGCTGTATCCTATTGAAGGCTCGTAGTTTTGTTTTGAGAAATATTAGTTGTTCTTAGTAAATTATAATAAGCACTATAAATTATTACATAGAATAACAGTGCTTCACCAATCAATATTATATACCATAGTTTGGCTTTAAAAATCTTTAAAGAATGTTTTGTCGGAACGCTAACAGAAAATGATGTTACATTTGAATGTCTATGGGGTAAACTACTGCAAACAGGACGGTATTGTGTCTACTATACCAACTATAGCTAGGATGGGTATATTGTCACCTACCGCCTGTTAGGTGGGAAAGGGGTCCAATACCACCCACAGGATGGGTATGAGGGTCACATCCACCCACAGGATGAGTATGGGGATCACATCCACCCACAGCAAGGGTATGGGGTCCAATACCACCCACAGGATGAGTATGGCGTCCACTACAACCCACAGGATGGGTATGGGGCTCCAACCACCCATAGAATGGGTATGGGGCTCCAACCACAAATAAAATGGGTATAGGGTCCAATAACACCCACGATGTTTAAGGCGTCCATTGCCGCGCGTCGAGCTCGAAAACCGCAGCATTCATCTCAGAACCATGCCTATTTCACACAGATTCCTTAATAAACGTAAGAGTTTTATATGTCACAAGAAAGATAGAAATATAAGCTTCATTCTAAATACCTTACCATGGGCATATTTAAATTTAAAGCGAAGATACGTGTACTTTTATAATAGCCGAGCTTTAACCCCGGACAGATTGATCGACCGAGCAACTCTCTCTCAGAACAATGTTTATTTCACGTGAATTCGTTAATAAACATATATGTTTTATATGTCTCAAGAAAGGCAGACATATAAGCTTCACTTTAAACACTTTACCATAGACATATTTAAAGTTCTAATGAAGATACATGTATTTTAAAAATTATGGAGCTCCCACCCCGTACAGACTGAACGACAGAGCAACTCTCTCTCAGATCAATGTTTATTTCACGTAAATTCGTTAATAAACACAAATGTTTTATATGTCTTAAGCAAGATAGAAATAAGAGCTTAATTTTCAATACATTACAATAGACATATTTATAGCTCAAGTGAAGATTCATATGTTTTTATAGTAGCGGTCAGTAGCTTGTTGGGCATGGAGTGCAGACGCCTACGCACTTGCCGATATATTGTATAATTATCAAAGATACGCTAATAAAGCCTAAAATCTTATATGCCTCCAGAAAGTCCGAGATATGAACATTATTATGATTTCACCAAATGAAATATATCATGTTCGAGAACAAAGATATATCAATTTTAAATTAAGTTTCGACTCTTGCTCGGGCGAGAGAGAGGGAGCGACTCTCGCCCCATCTATTGGAGATTCTGTCCACTAAAGACCCAAAGCTACTCAAACCCTCCTAGCATTATTTAAGTAATGAAGTAATATGGTATATTTACTATAATGTGGGTGCTGAATGCAGAACATGAGAAAACATATATTTACTCCAAACTAATATAATTTCATTATGAAATAAGTAAATAAGTAGCATCAAAGGAAGTCGACGGTCCAAGCGTCAATGTTGTGGAACGACTTATCCAAGATATATCGTTGTTTGGAAAGTGTTTGTTGGCATATCCAGTTGTCGCACTTCTCTGCACAAATTATCACAAATTTAAATTATAATGTTAACAAGTAGAATACGTATTTTTTATAAAATCTAACATAACTAGCCAGAAAACATTTAACATTTATTAAAAAAATATATGTTTGGAAGTTAAATCGACTTCATAGGACAATAGTGTTGTTATATATACTCGTTATTCGTTGACATGCGTTCGCTACTTTAACTACCATGTACTGTACTTATGTGAAATCTCCCATGTCTCTTCGCTCATCTCACCGAACCCTACAGGCTCTGTGATATATTGCTTAATTAATTGAGATTCACAAATAAAGCTTATAATTGTATATGTTATCAAAAAGGCAGAGCTTATTTTAGTTCATTTATTATGCACCCCATACCCATCCTATGGGCGATAGTGGAGTGTTACAGAGGCGCATAATGGGCTCAGGGACTGAGCCCCACAATTCATATAGCCAAGGAAGTTATAATCTTGATAAGCTAGTTACAAAAGTCAATGCACATTGTCACAACAATGGGCTCGAGACCGACCACAAGTACAGTTTATAATTTAAGCAACTGACATATATGGAGGGCTAGTGTCACAATTGATTTGTTTATCCTACACATAACCCCCTCTCCCCCATCCAATGGGCAGCGGTGGATAGGTTACAATCAAGTCGTTTTTTGCGTTTTATTCAGAGATTAGATCTTATTGGGTGAGGAAAGATATTCACATTTTAAAGAAGGCTTCTTGGCTGATGCTCTCCATTGATGGAAAATATACAACCTTTTGAAAATCAATGTTAGTTTGATCTAGATATTGTAATTAACGAAAGTATTTATGTCATCTGAAAGGTAGAAATATAGGCTACATCTAAAATCCTTTGTCATAAATATAACTGAAGTGAAAACGAAGATATATGCGTTTTGATAGTTACTTGATGGCTAGCTCTGAGAATGTGAAGCCCTGCACACCAGCCAATAAATTGTATAATTAGTTTCCATATATTTTAATTAATCTTAAAAATCTATATGTCAGAAGAAAGGAAGATGTAGCCGTTAATGTGACAACATTTAAAAATATATATATCTTAAGTTAAATAAATAATATCACCTTATCGCCGGTGTCCGGACACACAAAAATTACCTAGGTATCAGTATCCAGCCAGGCGGGGATCACAGGCTGCACAATACTGATAAATTATGTAATGCACTACTTGTGGTCCATCTCGAACCCATTTATGATGTGACGACTTATAGTGAATTTTGTAACTAGCTCATCAAGATTGTAACTTGCTTAGCTAAATGATTTGTGGGGTTCGGTCCATTCATTTTCTTTCTTTATTATGCACCCCATAATACACATCCCGTGGGCGGTGGTGTAAAGGATTACAGAGGCACATAATCGGTTCAGGAACTGAACCCTCTAGTTCGTTTAGCTAAGCAAATAATCTTTTGACGCTAGTTACAAAATTATTAATATACACATACTTATGCATACATGTACATATTCATACGTATACATATATACATACACATACATATTTAATCACCACCACAAATACACACATCAGTAATCTTTTGTGTCACAAGTGATTCAACAAGAGGCTCACAACAGTCACTATACAAGGCACTTTACATTTATGGTGAGTCACACAGTTACTAGTCTTGCTGCACACCCACCCAACTGGGCGGCAGCTTTACAGTCATGTGTTCCACACCCACCCAACTGGGCGGCAGCTTTACAGTCATGTGCTCGACACCCACCCAACTGGGCGGCAGCTTTACAGTCATGTGCTCCACACCCACCCAACTGGGCGGCAGCTTTACAGTCATGTGTTCCACACCCACCCAACTGGGCGGCAGCTTTACAGTCATGTGCTCCACACCCACCCAACTGGGCGGCAGCTTTACAGTCGTGTACTCCACACCCACCCAACTGGGCGGCAGCTTTACAGTCATGTGCTCCACACCCACCCAACTGGGCGGCTGCTTTACAGTCATGTGCTCCACACCCACCCAACTGGGCGGCTGCTTTACAGTCATGTGCTCCACACCCACCCAACTGGGCGGCTGCTTTACAGTCATGTGCTCCACACCCACCCAACTGGGCGGCTGCTTTACAGTCATGTGCTCGACACCCACCCAACTGGGCGGCAGCTTTACAGTCATGTGCTCCACACCCACCCAACTGGGCGGCAGCTTTACAGTCATGTGTATGCATTACCTACAGTAAGCAAATTTTTGATACTTCGCTAAGATTTCGGGCAGCACATCATTATGAATGAAGTACTTACACATTTCATGGACACTATTGATGTTGTTATCTTTAAATTCCGCTATTTTTCACATTCCATTATATAATGACTCAAAGTATGCGAATAGTTCTGCTGACAGAGTTTACATTTAGTCAAATCTAGATCATCAGATGTTACAAACTTCCAGAGGTACTTGTAGCCGAGCCTAAACCTAGCAGTGGTAACATCTAGAAGTCTGCTAACATTATTGGATGACCCATAGACGAGCGATTCATCAAAGTTTATACAATATTGTGAAATTGAGAGTCAGTGTAGTAACATAAATTGGTAAATAATAAATATTGTAAGTTAAGAATCTGATGCATGTGTGTGTGTGTTGGGGGGGCGGGGGTTATACCCTTGGTAAGCGAGTGGAAAGTAACCTTAGACGTACTGCGGTCAATGTGGGGGGGGGGGGGAGGGTGGGAGAGTCAAATCCACCCTCCAACATCTGGACATAGTACCACCAGCCTCCACAACACTCCATCAGCCTCCAGCTGATGCTTGTAGATGCTTCATCTAACCTCACTTATGTCACACATTAACCTACAGTTCCTGTGATATTTAAACTCCTCATCACAGTGGCGTCTCACCAATATAAACTGTATTGGATTTTGTCCCGAAATAGCTATATGCTGACTGGACGTGTATGTATGTATGTATGTATGTATGCATGTATGTATGTATGCATGCATGCATGTATGTATGCATGTATGAATGGATAGATGTATGTATGTATGCATGTATGTATGCATGCATGCATGTATGTATGTATGTATGTATGCATGTATGTATAGATGGATGGATGTATGTACGCATGCATGCATGTATGTATGTATGTATTTATATATGCATGTATATACGCATGTATGTATGTATTTATATACGCATGTATTTATATACGCATGCATGTATGTATGGATGTACGCATGCATGTATGTATGGATGTATGTATGTATGTATGTACGCATGCATGTATGTATGTATTTATATATGCATGTATATATGCATGTATGTATGTATTTATATACGCATGTATTTATATACGCATGTAATGTATGTATGCATGCATGTATGCATGTATGTATGTACGCATGCATGTATGTATGGATGTACGCATGCATGTATGTATGTATGTACGCATGTATGTATGCATGTATGTATGTATGTATGCATGCATGTATGCATGTGTGTATGTATGTATGTACGCATGTATGTATGGATGTATGTATGGATGTACGCATGTATGTACACATGTATGTACGCATGTATGTACGCATGTATGTACGCATGTATGTATGTATGTATATATGTATGTATGTATGCACGCATGTATGTATGCATGTATGTATGTATGTATGTATGTACGTATGGATGTATGTATGTACGCATGTATGTATGTATGTATGTACGCATGTATGTATGTATGTATGTATGTATGTATGTATGTATGTATGTATGTATGTATGCATGTGTGTATGTATGTGTGTATGTATGTATGTATGTATGTATGTATGTATGTATGTATGTATGCATGTGTGTATGTATGTATTCCCAATCACGTTAAAGACTCCCCCTCTATCATCCAGTTAGAGAGAAAAACAACTATACTAAATAATCAACTCCTTGTAACTTTAATTATGCTGACCTTCCTGTCTGTATTCAGACAGCCTACCATCATTAAAGGTGATTATAACGCTAGACATAGGAATATTGGTAATTCGCAGTTCAGTAATCGTAACGGCAACCAACTGGTGTCACTATAAGGTAGTCACGATGATGCACAGATTGTGGGTGACCTTGAACCAACGCATATCTACGGAGGTATTCTTGATCTATGTCTCGGTGTCAACGTCTCCCACACCGTGTGCGCCTCGTCAATAGTGCCAGATATGGCGTCTGGTCATCTGGCCATATTAGCCACTGTAAGCATTGGAAGCTCTATCCTCCCTGGTGGAGTGTTCAAGCGGAAGAGGCTGGCTGTGCCCATCGATCAACGAGACAATCTTGTTGCTCATGTGTCAGAATGGTGCAGTTCATCTGAGCCTTCATCAATTGAAGATTTTAACAATGAATCACTTGATTCATCGTCCAGGCCACGTAACCCAAATTACACTGGTCATAGCACTTATGCTTATTATAATGATTCTAAATTTCATGCACTAAAACGCACTGCCAGAATAATTGGACTAGCTTGTAGAAGGACCCGCACTGCTGAAATGCTTCGGCTCTTTCAAGCGGCTCTGGCTAAGGCCAGGGAACGTATGGTGGAGCTGAGGCAGACAGACTAGGAAACTTTTCTCCGTGGTCTCAATTCTCACACGCCACTAAGTCGGGCATGGAAGGATATCAACAAGATCAAAGGGAAAAATGCTGCAGAGATCTCGTACCCTAATCCTCTGCACAGAGCAAATGAGCTTGTTGATGCTTGTTCCACGACTTCCAGCTTTGACAGTCTTCCTCTACCCTCACAGAATGAATTAAATGATAGATATACTGATAGGGCAAGGTTCCTTGACTTCATGCTTCATCAAGAGGATGACTGTGACATGCTTTTTACTGAATACAAACTAGATTCTGCTCTACATAAAGGCAAAGCTACATCACCCGGGGAGGATGGAGTTACTTACGGCATACTGCTTATGCTTCTGCTAGTTCCAGGGAATACCTTTCTTCAATTGTATAATATGAGCAATGTAACTGGGGAGCTTCCTAAGTCATGGACCAACAGTGTTATTATTCCCATTCCTAAACCTCACCAGCCGAGTGCTTTATGCCCAGTCTCCCTCACTAGTTGTCTCTATAAGTGTCTTGAGAAGATGGTTCTCAACCGTCTCCTTTACAAAATTAATAATATGTTGTCTCCCCAGATATATGGCTTTATGCATGGAAAGAGTGTACATCACTGTATTACCACATTCCTCACCCTGCATACTGATAGGTCATATACCACTTTCCTAGATCTTAAGTCAGCCTTTGACATTGCTAACCCACACGTCATTATGAGAGAACTTGCTAAAATGAATGTTGGAATGTTAATGTTAAAAATTGTTCAAACTGAAATAAATATATAACACTACGGTACAGTTGTGTTTAATTATGTTTTGCGATTCCTATGGAAAAGGTATTTGTGCACCAAGTACTACTAGGTCATTATGAGATATGCTGAATGTTGTCAATATACCATCTGAATACGCTTCACTTTGCGTTAATCATTGGACGTCCTAATGATTAAGGTCCCCAAAAGGACTTAATCAGACCTCAGTGGATAATTTTACTCTCCCTCTATCTCTATCTCTCCCTCTCCCTCTCTCAGAGCATCCCCTTATGTGTTGTATGTTGGTGCTGAAGTTCAGTCTCTTGTCTATGTATAGGTGAAGGAACTTTCCATAATTGTTATTGCTAATGTTTACTTGTAATACTGGGTATACATCCGGTGTTCTTACCCTCGACCGCGGAGAGGGTAAGCCGTGGCCGTATGGTCTGAAACCCACAAATATTTACAATGGGGGGTGGGGGGGGGGGATAACATTTCCTCTTCAAGCACGCGCACACAAATGAACTATGTTACTTAACTGGAAGCACTCGTACAACATAATTTACACGATTTCTCAGGATAATTATACTTCTTACCAGCATATATACATATATAGTACCTAGGAGGTTCTCTTCAATGATATCTAAGATAATTAAAAGAACCCAAGCAAACCACTGTGGAAATGTGCAGGACAAACATATCAATTGTGACACTAGCTCTCCACTTATGGCATTTGCTTAATTTAGAAACTGTACTTGTAGTCGATCTCGAACCCATGTTGTTGTGACGATGTGTTATGAATTTTGTGGCTAGCTCCTCAAGATTGTCACTTGCTTAGATAAATAAATTGTGTGTTCAGTCCCTGAACCCATTATGTGATAAATTAACTAAACTAAAAACTATAGTCTGGCGACGAAGCCTGAACTGCATAATGTAAATAGGGATTAACCAGAAAAAGATATAGGTGAAGAATAACATCAGGTAACTGCGTTAATTACAATATTAGATCAAACTAACATTGATTTTCAAAAGGTTGTAGATTTTCCATCAATGGAGAGCATCAGCCAAGAAGCCTTCTTTAAAATATGAATATCTTTCCTCACCCAATAAGATCTAAACTCTGAATAAAACGCAAAAAACGACTTGATTGTAACCTATCCACCGCTGCCTATTGGATGGGGGAGAGGGGGTTATGTGTAGGATAAACAAATCAATTGTGACACTAGCCCTCCATATATGTCAGTTGCTTAAATTATAAACTGTACTTGTGGTCGGTCTCGAGCCCATTGTTGATGTGACAATGTGCATTGACTTTTGTAACTAGCATATCAAGATTATAACTTCCTTGGCTATATGAATTGTGGGGCTCAGTCCCTGAGCCCATTATGCGCCTCTGTAACACTCCACTATTGCCCATAGGATGGGTATGGGGTGCATAATAAATGAACTAAAATAAGCTCTGCCTTTTTGATAACATATACAATTATAAGCTTTATTTGTGAATCTCAATTAATTAAGCAATATATCACAGAGCCTGTAGGGTTCGGTGAGATGAGCGAAGAGACATGGGAGATTTCACATAAGTACAGTACATGGTAGTTTAAGTAGCGAACGCATGTCAACGAATAACGAGTATATATAACAACACTATTGTCCTATGAAGTCTATTTAACTTCCAAACATATATTTTTTTAATAAATGTTAAATGTTTTCTGGCTAGTTATGTTAGATTTTATTAAAAATACGTATTCTACTTGTTAACATTATAATTTAAATTTGTGATAATTTGTGCAGAGAAGTGCGACAACTGGATATGCCAACAAACACTTTCCAAACAACGATATATCTTGGATAAGTCGTTCCACAACATTGACGCTTGGACCGTCGACTTCCTTTGATGCTACTTATTTCATAATGAAATTATATTAGTTTGGAGTAAATATATGTTTTCTCATGTTCTGCATTCAGCACCCACATTATAGTAAATATACCATATTACTTCATTACTTAAATAATGCTAGGAGGGTTTGAGTAGCTTTGGGTCTTTAGTGGACAGAATCTCCAATAGATGGGGCGAGAGTCGCTCCCTCTCTCTCGCCCGAGCAAGAGTCGAAACTTAATTTAAAATTGATATATCTTTGTTCTCGAACATGATATATTTCATTTGGTGAAATCATAATAATGTTCATATCTCGGTCTTTCTGGAGGCATATAAGATTTTAGGCTTTATTAGCGTATCTTTGATAATTATACAATATATCGGCAAGTGCGTAGGCGTCTGCACTCCATGCCCAACAAGCTACTGACCGCTACTATAAAAACATATGTATCTTCACTTGAGCTATAAATATGTCTATTGTAATGTATTGAAAATTAAGCTCTTATTTCTATCTTGCTTAAGACATATAAAACATTTGTGTTTATTAACGAATTTACGTGAAATAAACATTGATCTGAGAGAGTTGCTCTGTCGTTCAGTCTGTACGGGGTGGGAGCTCCGTAATTTTTAAAATACATGTATCTTCATTAGAACTTTAAATATGTCTATGGTAAAGTGTTTAAAGTGAAGCTTATATGTCTGCCTTTCTTGAGACATATAAAACATATATGTTTATTAACGAATTCACGTGAAATAAACATTGTTCTGAGAGAGAGTTGCTCGGTCGATCAATCTGTCCGGGGTTAAAGCTCGGCTATTATAAAAGTACACGTATCTTCGCTTTAAATTTAAATATGCCCATGGTAAGGTATTTAGAATGAAGCTTATATTTCTATCTTTCTTGTGACATATAAAACTCTTACGTTTATTAAGGAATCTGTGTGAAATAGGCATGGTTCTGAGATGAATGCTGCGGTTTTCGAGCTCGACGCGCGGCAATGGACGCCTTAAACATCGTGGGTGTTATTGGACCCTATACCCATTTTATTTGTGGTTGGAGCCCCATACCCATTCCATGGGTGGTTGGAGCCCCATACCCATCCTGTGGGTTGTAGTGGACGCCATACTCATCCTGTGGGTGGTATTGGACCCCATACCCTTCCTGTGGGTGGATGTGATCCCCATACTCATCCTGTGGGTGGATGTGACCCTCATACCCATCCTGTGGGTGGTATTGGACCCCTTTCCCACCTAACAGGCGGTAGGTGACAATATACCCATCCTAGCTATAGTTGGTATGGTAGACACAATACCGTCCTGTTTGCAATAGTTTACCCCATAGACATTCAAATGTAACATCGTTTTCTGTTAGCGTTCCTACAAAACATTCTTTAAAGATTTTTAAAGCCAAACTATGGTATATAATATTGATTGGTGAAGCACTGTTATTCTATGTAATAATTTATAGTGCTTATTATAATTTACTAAGAACAACTAATATTTCTCAAAACAAAACTACGAGCCTTCAATAGGATATAGCTGATCTGTATTATTATAAGAGCATGGACAACAGTAGGTAAATTTCACAACCCATGTGGGACCTGAAAACTACAATTTTCCTTATAATTGAACCAATCACGAATATTCTGCTATCTATGTTGACGGACGGGTACTGTGACACGTAAATTGGTACGTGAGGAAGAGTTTAGGCCTTGGTAAAAAAAGTAACTGGGAATATATCACATATTTACTAATTCATATTCAACATATTGACTTTAAGCATTAAGTCATATATGTGCTGTCTTGTGTGAGAACGGGTTGGTTGCTGGAGACCCCTGCCAGTGTGTTGCTGGATACCCCTACCAGTGTGTTGCTCTATCATATCTATATTTGAAACTGTGTATGGAGTCAGCCTCCACCACATCCCTGCCTAATGCATTCCATCTTTTAACTACTCTAACACTGAAAAAGTTCTTTCTAACGTCCCTGTGGCTCATTTGGCTACTCAGTTTCCACCTCTGTTCCCTTGTTAGCGAACCATCAGTGTTGAATAGTTTATCAAAATCCACCCTGTCAATTCCCCTGAAGATTTTGTAGGTAGTGATCATGTCTCCCCTTACTCCTCTGTCTTCCAGTGTCGTAAACTGCAGTTCCCGCAGCTTTTCCTCGTAACTCATGCCTCTTAGTTCTGGGACTAGTTTAGTGGCATACCTCTGAACTTTCTTCAACTTCGTCTTGTGCTTGACCAGGTACGGGCTCCATGCGGGGCCGCATACTCCAGGATAAGTCTTACATATGTGGTATATAAGATTCTGAATGAGTCTTTACACAGGTTCCTGAAGGCTGTTCTGATGTTAGCCAGCCTCGCATATGACGCAGACGTTATTCTTTTTATGTGGGCTTCAAGAGACAAGTCTGGTATGATATCAACTCCTAGATCTTTCTCTCTGTCCGTTTCATGAAGTACTTCATCTCCTATTCTGTATCCTCTGTCTGGTCTTCTGTTTCCACCGCCTAGTTTCATTACTTTGCATTTACTCGGGTTGAACTTTAGCAGCCATTTGTTGGACCATTCATGCAGTCTGTCTAGGTCGTCCTGTAGCCTCCTACTATCATCCTCTGTTTCAGTCTTCCTCATAATTTTTGCATCACCAGCAAACATTGAGAGAAACGAGTAAATACCCTTTGGGAGATCATTTATATATATCAGAAACAGCATAGGTCCAAGGACTCATGGGTCCATAGAACCCATGCGGGACTCCACTTGTGACCTCTCGCCAATCTGAGACCTCACCACTCACAGTGACTCGCTGTCTTCTGTTGCTTAGGTACTCCCTTATCTAATGGAGTACCTTCTCTTTTACTCCAGCCTGCATCTCCAGCTTTTTCACTAGCCTCTTGTGTGGTACTGTGTCAAAGGTTTTCTGACAATCCAAAAATATGCAACTTGCCCACCCCTCTCTTTCTTATATGTTTTTTTTGCCTGCTCGTAGATCTCAATTAACCCTGTGTGGCAGGACTTGCCATCCCTGAACCCATGTTGATGCTGTGTTACAAAGTTCTTTCGGTCGAGATGTTCCACTTGCTATTGTCGCACAATCTTCTCCATCAGCTTGCATGGTATGCAGATTAGAGACACTGGCCTGTAGCTCAGTGCCTCCTGTCTATCCCCTTTCTTGTATATCGGGACTACATTAGCTGCTTTCCAAATTCCTGGCAGTTCCCCTGTTGCCAGTGATTTGTTATACACTATGGAGGCAGTTCATAATCAATTTTAGTTGACTTTTTTAGTTGGTAGTCAAATTTTAGTTGTGCTTAATTTTAGTTTATCGTCAATTTTAGGCGGTCAATTACATAGGTAGTGATCATGTCTCCGCTAACTCTGTGTGTGTGTGTGTGTGTGTGTGTGTGTGTGTACTCACCTAGTTGTACTCACCTAGTTGTGTTTGCAGGGGTTGAGCTCTGGCTCTTTGGTCCCGCCTCTCAACCGTCAATCAACAGGTGTACAGATTCCTGAGCCTATCGAGCTCTATCATATCTACACTTGAAACTGTGTATGGAGTCAGCCTCCACCACATCACCCCCTAATGCATTCCATTTGTCAACCACTCTGACACTAAAAAAGTTCTTTCTAATATCTCTGTGGCTCATTTGGGCACTCAGTTTCCACCTGTGTCCCCTTGTGCGTGTTTCCCTTGTGTTAAATAGACTGTCTTTATCTACCCTATCAATTCCCTTCAGAATCTTGAATGTGGTGATCATGTCCCCCCTAACTCTTCTGTCTTCCAGCGAAGTGAGGTACAATTCCCGTAGTCTCTCCTCGTAGCTCATACCTCTCAGCTCGGGTACTAGTCTAGTGGCAAACCTTTGAACCTTTTCCAGTTTAGTCTTATCCTTGACTAGATATGGACTCCATGCTGGGGCTGCATACTCCAGGATTGGCCTGACATATGTGGTATACAAAGTTCTGAATGATTCTTTACACAAGTTTCTGAATGCCGTTCGTATGTTGGCCAGCCTGGCATATGCCGCTGATGTTATCCTCTTGATATGTGCTGCAGGAGACAGGTCTGGCGTGATATCAACCCCCAAGTCTTTTTCCTTCTCTGACTCCTGAAGAATTTCCTCTCCCAGATGATACCTTGTATCTGGCCTCCTGCTCCCTACACCTATCTTCATTACATTACATTTGGTTGGGTTAAACTCTAACAACCATTTGTTCGACCATTCCTTCAGCTTGTCTAGGTCTTCTTGAAGCCTCAAACAGTCCTCTTCTGTTTTAATCCTTCTCATAATTTTAGCATCGTCCGCAAACATTGAGAGAAATGAATCGATACCCTCCGGGAGATCATTTACATATATCAGAAACAAGATAGGACCGAGTACAGAGCCCTGTGGGACTCCACTGGTGACTTCACGCCAATCGGAGGTCTCACCCCTCACCGTAACTCTCTGCTTCCTATTGCTTAGATACTCCCTTATCCACTGGAGGACCTTACCAGCTACACCTGCCTGTCTCCCCAGCTTATGTACCAGCCTCTTATGCGGTACTGTGTCAAAGGCTTTCCGACAATCCAAGAAAATGCAGTCTGCCCAGCCCTCTCTTTCTTGCTTAATCTTTGTCACCTGATCGTAGAATTCTATCAAGCCTGTAAGGCAAGATTTACCCTCCCTGAATCCATGTTGGCGATTTGTCACGAAGATGTGTTACCAGGTTTTTTCTCACGATCTTCTCCATCACCTTGCATGGTATACAAGTCAAGGATACTGGCCTGTAGTTCAGTGCCTCTTGCCTGTCGCCCTTTTTGTATATTGGGACCACATTCGCCATCTTCCATATTTCTGGTAGGTCTCCCGTCTCCAGTGACTTACTATACACTATGGAGAGTGGCAAGCAAAGTGCCTCTGCACACTCTTTCAGTACCCATGGTGAGATCCCATCTGGACCAACAGCCTTTCTAACATCCAGATCCAGCAGGTGTCTCTTGACCTCCTCCCTCGTAATTTCGAACTCTTCCAAGGCCGCCTGGTTTACCTCCCTTTCTCCTAGCACAGTGACCTCACCTTGTTCTATTGTGAAGACCTCCTGGAAGCTCTTGTTGAGTTCTTCACACACCTCTCTGTCATTTTCTGTATACCTGTCCTCGCCTGTTTGAAGTTTCAATACCTGTTCTTTCACTGTTGTTTTCCTTCTGATGTGACTGTGGAGTAGCTTTGGTTCGGTCTTGGCTTTGTTTGCTATATCATTTTCAAAACTTTTCTCTGCTTCTCTTCTCACCCTGACATACTCATTCCTGGTTCTCTGGTATCTCTCTCTGCTTTCTGGTGTTCTGTTATTCCGGAAGTTCCTCCACGCCCTTTTGTTCAGTTTCTTCGCTTCCATACATGCCCTATTATACCATGGATTCTTCTGTTGCCTCTCGAATTTTTCCCTTTGGGCCGGGATGAACCTGTTTACTGCCTCCTGACACTTTTGGGTAACATAGTCCATCATACCCTGTACAGACTTATCTCTGAGGTCTGTGTCCCAAGGTATTTCACTTAGGAAACTTCTCATCTGTTCATAATTCCCCTTTCGGTATGCCAGCCTTTTGATTCCTAGTTCTTTTTTGGGGGAGATAAGTCCTAGCTCTACCAGGTACTCAAAGTTCAATACACTGTGGTCACTCATTCCCAAGGGCGCTTCCATCTTAACTTCCCTTATATCCCACTCATTTAGGGTAAATATCAAATCAAGCATTGCTGGTTCATCTTCTCCTCTCATTCTTGTTGGTTCTTTGATGTGCTGGCTTAGAACGTTTCTTGTTGCCACGTCCAGCAGCTTAGCTCTCCATGTTTCTGGTCCTCCATGTGGGTCTCTGTTCTTCCAATCTATCTTCCCATGTCTGAAGTCTCCCATAATTAGTAGTCCAGATCCATTCCTGCTAGCAACAGAAGCTGCTCTTTCTATTATGTTAATGGTGGCCATGTTGTTTCTATCATATTCTTGTCTAGGTCTTCTGTCATTTGGTGGTGGATTATATATGACTACGACAATAATTTTTTTCCCTCCATTTGTTACAGTACTTGCTATGTAGTCACTGAAACCTTCACAGCCCTGAATATCCATCTCCTCAAAATCCCAACCTTTTCTTACCAGCAGAGCTACACCACCCCCACCTCTTCCTTCCCTCTCTTTCCTCATAACATAATAGTCCTGTGGGAACACTGCGTTTGTTATCGTTTTCGTGATCTTTGTTTCTGTGAGGGCTATTATGTCTGGGTTTTCCTCTAGTACCAGTTCTCCAAGCTCATTTGCTTTATTTGTAATTCCATCTATGTTAGTGTACATCGCTTTGAGGCTCACTTTCTTCTATCCCTTCTCAAATCGCCTCCTTGGTGAGTGTTCTGCTGGTGGGGGAGGCTGTTCCATGGGTGTGAGGACCTGTGATGTGGATAACAGGGTTTCAGAGGATACTGGGATGAGGGGCGAGGGATCCAGTGCAGGGGAAGGGACAGGGAGGGTATGGGGTGAAAGGGGAGGGAGGACGGGAAGGAAAGGGGGGGAGGGGGGACTCGGGAGGAAGGGAGAGGTAGAAGGGTGGGGATTGGGTGTGGGGGGAGGGAGATTTGGCTGAACATTTGAGTGGGGGCAGGGAGGGTTTGGGGTAGGGGGGTTTTCTATGCAGAGGAGGGAGGCGGGGTTGTCCTTCCTTCTGGTGTTACTGGGTAGCTGGTTGTGGGTTTCCCCCTCGCCTCTGGGGGTGTTGTGTTGGGAGCTGTGACTTCCTAGTTTTCCCTGGTTTGTGTGTGTGTGTGTGTGTGTGTGTGTGTGTGAGTGTGTGTGTGTGTGTGAGTGTGTGTTTGTGTGTGTGTGTGTGTGTGTGTGTGTGTGTGTGTGTGTGTGTGTGTGTGTGTGTGTGTGTGTGTGTGTGTGTGTGTGTGTGTGTGTGTGTGTGTGTGTGTGTGTGTGTGTGTGTGCGTGCGTGCGTGCATATGTGTGTGTGTGTGTGTGTGTGTGTGTGTGTACTCACCTAGTTGTCATTGTGGAGGTTGAACTCTGGCTATTTGGTCCCGCATCTCAACAGTCAATCAACTGGTGTACAGGTTCCTGAGCCTACTGGGCTCTATCATATCTACATTTGAAACTGTGTATGGAGTCAGCCTCCACCACATCACTGCCTAATGCATTCCATCCGTTAACTACTCTGACACTGAAAAGGTTCCTTCTAACGTCCCTGTGGCTCATGTGGGTACTCAGTTTCCACCTGTGTCCCCTTGTTCGCGTCCCACCAGTGTTGAATAGTTTATCCTTGATTACCCGGTCCATTCCTCTGAGGATTTTGTAGGTTGTGATCATGTCTTCTGATTACTCTTCTGTCTTCCAGTGTCGTAAGGTGCATTTCCCGCAGCCTTTCCTCGTAACTCATGCCTCTTAGTTCTGGGACTAGTCTAGTGGCATACCTTTGGACTTTTTCCAGCTTCGTCTTGTGCTTGACAAGGTATGGGCTCCATGCTGGGGCCGCATACTCCAGGATTGGTCTTACATATGTGGTGTACAAGATTCTGAATGATTCCTTTCACAGGTTCCTGAACGCTGTTCTGATGTTAGCCAGCCTCGCATATGCCGCAGACGTTATTCTTTTTATGTGGGCTTCAGGAGACAGGTTTGGTATGATATCAATTCCTAGATCTTTCTCTCGGTCCGTTTCATTAAGTACTTCATCTCCTATTCTGTATCCTGTGTCTGGCCTCCTGTTTCCACTGCTTAGTTTCATTACTTTGCATTTACTCAGGTTAAACATCAACAGCCATTTGTTGAACCATTCACTCAGTCTGTCTAGGTCATCATGTAGCCTCCTACTATCATCCTCTGTTTCAATCCTCCTCATAATTTTTGCATTATCAGCAAACATTGAGAGAAACGATTCTATACCCTCTTGGAGATCATTTACATATATCAGAAACAGTATAGGTCCAAGGACTGACTTTTGCGGGACTCCACTCATAACGTCTCGCCAATCTGAGACCTCACACTGACTCTTGTCTCCTGTTGCTTAGATACTCCTTTATCCAATGGAGTACCTTCCCTTTCACACCGGCCTTCATCTCCAGCTTTTTCACTAGCCTCTTGTGTGGCACTGTATCAAAGGCTTTCTGACAATCCAAAAATATACAGTCTGCTCACCCTTCTCTTTCTTGCCTGATTTTTGTTGCCTGGTCATAGAATTCAAGTAACCCTGTGAGGCAGGACCTGCCATCCCTGAACCCATGTTGATGCTGTGTTACAAAGTTCTTTCGCTCCAGATGTTCCACTAGCTTTCTTTGCATAGTCTTCTCCAACAGCTTGCATGGTATGCAGGTTAGGGACACTGGCCTGTAGTTCAGTGCCTCCTGTCTATCCCCTTTCTTGTATATCGGACCACGTTAGCAGCTTTCCAATTTTTTTTGGCAGTTCCCCTGTTACCAGTGATTTGTTGTACACTATGGAGAGTGGCAGGCACAGTTCTTCTGCTCCTTCCTTTAGTATCCAAGGGGAGATTCCATCTGGGCCTATAGCCTTTGTCACATCCAACTCTAGTAAACACTTCCTTACTTCCCCGCTGGTAATCTCAAACTCTTCCAGTGGATCCTGGTTAGCTATTCCCTCTCTTATCTCTGGGATTTCTCCTTGCTTTAAGTTGAAGACCTCCTGGAATTTCTTGTTCAGTTCCTCACACACTTCCTTGTCGTTTGTAGTGAATCCCCCTTCCCCTATTCTTAATTTCAAAACCTGTTCCTTTACTGTTATTTTTCTCCTGATGTGGCTATGCAGCAAGTTAGGCTGAGTCTTTGCCTTGCTTGCGATGTCATTGTGTGTGTGTGTGTGTGTGTGTGTGTGTGTGTGTGTGTGTGTGTGTGTGTGTGTGTGTGTGTGTGTGTGTGTGTGTGTGTGTGTGTGTGTGTGTGTGTGTGTGTGTGTGTGTGTGTGTGTGTACTCACCTATTTGTACTCACCTATTTGTGCTTGCGGGGGTTGAGCTTTGGCTCTTTGGTCCCGCCTCTCAACTGTCAATCAACTGGTGTACAGATTCCTGAGCCTACTGGGCTCTATCATATCTACATTTAAAACTGTGTATGGAGTCAGCCTCCACCACATCACTGCCTAATGCATTCCATCCGTTAACTACTCTGACACTAAAAAAGTTCCTTCTAACGTCTCTGTGGCTCATGTGAGTACTCAGTTTCCACCTGTGTCCCCTTGTTCGCGTCCCACCAGTGTTGAATAGTTTATCCTTGTTTACCCGGTCGATTCCTCTGTGGATTTTGTAGGTTGTGATCATGTCTCCCCTTACTCTTCTGTCTTCCAGTGTCGTAAGGTGCGTTTCCCGCAGCCTTTCCTCGTAACTCATGCCTCTTAGTTCTGGGACTAGTCTAGTGGCATACCTTTGGACTTTTTCCAGCTTCGTCTTGTGCTTGACAAGGTACGGGCTCCATGCTGGGGCCGCATACTCCAGGATTGGTCTTACATATGTGGTGTACAAGATTCTGAATGATTCCTTACACAGGTTCCTGAACGCTGTTCTGATGTTAGCCAGCCTCGCATATGCCGCAGACGTTATTCTTTTTATGTGGGCTTCAGGAGACAGGTTTGGTGTGATATCAACTCCTAGATCTTTCTCTCTGTTCGTTTCATTAAGTACTTCATCTCCTATTCTGTATCCTGTGTTTGGCCTCCTATTTCCACCACCTAGTTTCATTACTTTGCATTTACTCGGGTTGAACTTCAACAGCCATTTGTTGGACCATTCACTCAGTCTGTCTAGGTCATCTTGTAGCCTCCTACTATCGTCCTCAGTTTCAATCCTCATAATTTTTGCATCATCGGCAAACATTGAGAGAAACGATTCTATACCCTCTGGAAGATCATTTACATATATCAGAAACAGTATAGGTCCAAGGACTGACCCCTGCGGTACTCCACTCGTAACGTCTCGCCAATCTGAGACCTCACCCCTCACACTGACTCGTTGTCTCCTGTTACTTAGGTACTCCTGTATCCAACGGAGTACCTTCCCTTTCACTCCAGCCTGCATCTCCAGTTTTTTCACTAGCCTCTTGTGTGGCACTGTGTCAAAGGCTTTCTGACAATCCAAAAATATGCAGTCTGCCCACCCTTCTCTTTCTTGCCTTATTTTTGTTGCCTGGTCGTAGAATTCAAGTAACCCTGTGAGGCAGGACCTGCCATCCCTGAATCCATGTTGATGCTGTGTTACAAAGTTCTTTCGTTGCTGCTTTCGTTCAAAGTTCAAAGTTGCTGTGTTACAAAGTTCTTTCTTGTGTGTGTGTGTGTGTGTGTGTGTGTGTGTGTGTGTGTGTGTGTGTGTGTGTGTGTGTGTGTGTGTGTGTGTGTGTGTGTCTGTGTGTGTGTGTGTGATTGTGTGTGTGTGTGTGTGCGTGTGAGTGTGTGTGTGTGTGTGTGTGTGTGTGTGTGTGTGTGTGTGTGTGTGTGTGTGTGTGTGTGTGTGTGTGTGTGTGTGTGTGTGTGTGTGTGTGTGTGTGTGTGTGTGTGTGTGTGTGTGTGTGTGAGAGATATATAGATAGGGGTAGGATAATGGGTGCTAAGAATGACTGTGTGTGTGTTTGGGCACGATGGTGGCGCGATGGAGCGCGAAGGGGGGGGGGGTGCGAGGGAGTGCGATGGGGGGGGTGCGAGGGAGCGCGAAGGGGGGGGGTGCGAGGGAGCGCGAAGGGGGGGGTGCGAGGGAGCGCGATGGGGGGGGGGGTGTGAGGGAGCGCGAAGGGGAGGTGCGAGGGGGCGCGAGGGGGGGGGGTGCGAGGGAGCGCGAGGGGGCGCGAGGGGGGGGGGGGTGCGAGGGAGCGCGAGGGGGCGCGAGGGGGTGCGAGAGAGCATGAGGGGGAGCGAGGGGGCGCCAGTAGCGCCAGGAGCGGGAGGGCTTGGCGGCTCGACCACACAGCGCCAGGACAGATGATGATTTCGGGGCTTTAGTGTCCCTACGGCCCGGTCCTCGACCAGGCCTCCTCCCCCAGGAAGCAGCCCGTGACAGCTGACTAACACCCAGGTACCTATTTTACTGCTAGGTAACAGGAGCATAGGGTGAAAGAAACTCTGCCCATTGTTTCTCGCCGGCGCCCGGGATCGAACCCGGGACCACAGGATCACAAGCCCAGTGTGCTGTCCGCTCGGCCGACCGGCTCCCAAGATAACGGAAAAATTGGTGGAAAAACACAGAAAAGCAGAAGTTTTAGAAACTTGCCACAAACGGAAGACTGTAAACAGGATGATGAGATAAGAAGCGTAACAGGAGTTCTGGATACGAACACTGGTGGGAGTATTGGATACCAACAGTAACGGAAGTATTGGATGCGAACAGAAACGGGAGCTCTGGATACGAATAGTAAATAGGAGGATTGGATAGGAACAGTAAACAGGAGGATTGGATAGAAACAGTAAACAGGAGGACTGGTGGAAACAGTAAACAGTAGGACTGGTGGAAACAGTAAACAGTAGGACTGGTGGAAACAGTTAACAGGAGGACTGGAGGAAACAGTTAACAGGAGGACTGGAAGAAACAGTTAACAGGAGGACTGGAGGAAACAGTAAACAGGAGGACTGGTGGAAACAGTTAACAGGAGGACTGGTGGAAACAGTAAACAGGAGGATTGATGGAAACAGTAAACAGGAGGACTGGAGGAAACAGTAAACAGGAGGACTGGAGGAAACAGTTAACAGGAGGACTGGAAGAAACAGTTAACAGGAGGACTGGAGGAAACAGTAAACAGGAGGACTGGTGGAAACAGTTAACAGCAGGACTGGTGGAAACAGTAAACAGTAGGACTGGTGGAAACAGTAAACAGGAGGACTGGTGGAAACAGTAAACAGGAGGACTGGTGGAAACAGTAAACAGGAGGACTGGAGGAAACAGTTAACAGGAGGACTGGTGGAAACAGTTAACAGGAGGACTGGAGGAAACACTAAACAGGAGGACTGATGGAAACAGTAAACAGGAGGACTGGTGGAAACAGTAAACAGGAGGACTGGAGGAAACAGTAAACAGGAGGACTGGTGGAAACAGTAAACAGGAGGACTGGTGGAAACAGTAAACAGGAGGACTGGTGAAAACAGTTAACAGGAGGACTGGTGGAAACAGTAAACAGGAGGACTGGAGGAAACAGTTAACAGGAGGACTGGAGGAAACAGTTAACAGGAGGACTGGTGGAAACAGTTAACAGGAGGACTGGTGGAAACAGTTAACAGGAGGACTGGTGCAAACAGTAAACAGGAGGACTGGAGGAAACACTAAACAGGAGGACTGGTGGAAACAGTAAACAGGAGGACTGGTGGAAACAGTAAACAGGAGGACTGGAGGAAACAGTTAACAGGAGGACTGGAGGAAACAGTTAACAGGAGGACTGGAGGAAACAGTAAACAGGAGGACTGGTGAAAACAGTTAACAGGAGGACTGGTGGAAACAGTAAACAGGAGGACTGGAGGAAACAGTTAACAGGAGGACTGGAGGAAACAGTTAACAGGAGGACTGGAGGAAACAGGAGTCAAACATTTGAGACAAAGCAGAGATAAAAAATTATCAATAAATCAAACTAATAAAATATGAATATAACCGATGAAAATAATAGGAGCAAAAACTATCATCACAATTATTCACTATCATCACCATCACTTACTAGCATTACTCTCATCACCAATACTCACTATCGTCATTAGCACCACCACCATCATTTATTATCATCACTGACATCTCTATCATGACCATTATTCACTATCATCACCATCTATCACTATTATCACCTCCAACTGCTATCATCACCATCATTTATTATAATCACTTTCACGCACTATCATCGCCATCACTATAACTATCATCACCATCAATCGCTATCATCTCCATCGTGACCATCACTCATTATGATTTCAATCACAATCATCACCATCTCTTACTATCCTCCGTATCACCATCACTCACTATCATCATCATCATCACTTACTATCATCTATATCATCACCATCACTTTCTGTCATCACTAGCATTACCATCACTCACTATCATCACCTTCAATCACTATCACAATCACTCTCATCACCTTCACTTAATACGATCACTTTATTCATCTTCACTCATTATCATCACCATCACTCCCTATCATTGCTTTCACTCACCACTATCATCACAATCACTCATTATCATCACTATCATCACCGTCACTCACTATAACTCTCTTCACCTCTCACTATCATTAATATCACTCTCAATCATCTCCATCATTCACTATCATTACTGTCATCACCATCTCTCACTATCAACAGTATCACTACAATTACTCAATATCATCATTATCGTCACCATCACTCAATATCGTTACTGTCATCTCTATAATCACCATCTTTCACTATCATAACCATCATTCACCATCATTACTATCGTCACCATCACTCACTATCATCACCATCATTACCATCATAATCACTCACTATCATTACCATCACTCAGTATAATCAATAGTATCATCATCACTCACTAGCATGACAATCACTATCATCACCATCATTCATTATCATCACAATCGCTCACTATCATTATTATCAACCACAATCATTACCATCATAACTTTCGTCACCATCACTCATTATCAACACTCATTATTATACCTATTATCAATACCCTTATCATAAATCATTTTATTCACTATCATCACAATCACTCGTTATCAACACTATCATCACTGTCACTCAATATCACCACACTCATCATTGTCACTCAATATCAGCACTATCATCACCATCACATTATCATCTCCATTATGCATTATCATCACCATCACTCATTATCACAATATAATTATTACTCATTCGTCAACACTGTCATTAACGCTGTGGGAAATATTTCTTACAATTTCCAATAAAAAAATATTAAAATAAAGCATTATGGGAGATCATCTCTGTTTAAGTTTATTTATCAAATTAATACATAATTTAAGTGGATAACGACGCCTGAACCCACAGGCGTCGGCCTGGCCCTTACGTCACAATCACAAACAAGTACAAAACTAAATTTTTCTCCTATCACTTTTTAAAGTGATAGGAGACTCAATAAACTGATTAGTTCTTAAAGAATTAATTCGCTTAATGTAGAATGATTCAAATTTATAAACAGATAGAGCCTTGAATTCTTAATGAGCAAATGATATACGATACTGATTGTTGCCGCCGGCAGCGGCTAGTTTATTGTGCACCCCATACCCATCCTGTGAGCGGTAGCGCAAAAAGCATTACAGAGGGCACAGGTCTTTATCAGACCTCATCTTAGATTATTACATAAACAATTTCATCTATCCTTCACACCTTATAGTTACAATGTCAGCTAGTTACAGAGAAAGTGCTATTTCAAGAGCTATATATTTACAGTAAGTCATTATACATGAATAGTAGGTCTTATCGCTGATACATAATAGTTTGACCAGTAGAGATAGTCATAGGGTAGTTTCTGTTTATTATTAGTCTTCACAATACACTACTTGTTTCTTCATCTCATATGTCGCTTATCTACTGGAAGCGAAATATGGATACAGTGCAAGGATTTCAGATAATTTATCCTTGGTAATAAGATAGGTTGCTATATCATACAGAGTGAGCTTAGATTTATCTCTAAATGCCTCAATTTTACTACAATCCAAGATATAGTGTTCGAGTGTGTGTCCCTGTCTTTATCCACACACTTTACACTTCATCTTCATCTAGATCCCCATACAAACCGAACTGCGAGAGATACTTGTAGCCAAGTCTTATACGAGCTGTGACAACATCTGTTAGTCTACTTACTTTGTTACTTGCCCCATACATATGATTTACTTCACACATTTCATTGTGATGAGCAATGGACCTGCTAGTTCCATTTTGCACTGTTCTACTTTCTTCAAATCCATCCAGGAGTTCTCGTCTAATGACACTTTTAAGGGACCTATTTGATAACTCAAGATTCCGTTCAATACTGTCTTTATTTACTGCAGCCTTAGCAAGGCTGCAGATAATTTAATAATTATCACTCTTCCTTCTACTTGTTCGTGAGGGAGGCCGGCCTCGGGTGAAAGGGGCTGTGACGATCTCTGTCTGGAACCCGTAGGTGCGGGACCGGGACGTCCACCTCTCGAGGGTCGTGCGGCCCAAGCTCTGCTTCAGGAGGCTGGGGTCATTCTTGCCCTTGATGGGGTGGTTCTTCTCCTGCCCCGACCATTGCGGTCTCCGGGGTTGAAGGTCCCTGTGCCCTTCTTCACCAACTTCGAGGTCATCCCCGGAACTCACAGTTCCTGCGACGGCGCTGGAACCGATTGTATTGGCGTATGCCTTTCCATTGGAGACTTTCAGCGCCGTGGAGAGGGGCGACCTGCTGCATGGGTAACAGCTTCTCCCCCCGAATCAACCTACCCTGGCTTTGCGCCCTGGTGAGACCACTCCAGACCAGGCCGACACCAGAGTGCAACTCCATAGTCTCCTGAGACTGATGGATGCCTACTACTACTAGCAAGGGCGTCAATTTTATGTTCCTGCAGGCCAATGTGAGGAATCCACAACATTTTTATATTTACCCTCTTGCTAAGTATTCTTATATATCTACGTCTAGCTTCCAAGACAAGCACGTTATTACTTGATTGCAAACTGTTTATTGCTCGTAGTGAGGAAAGGAAGTCGGAAATAATTAAGCGATCTACTTCAGTGTTGTCAATAATTTCGAGTGCTACCAGTATTGCTACCAACTCGGCTTGCATTGTGGATGCCAAGTTACTAATTCGGATATTCCGTTGAATTGTGCTGCCATCGGGCTGATGAGCAAGAATAGCACTTCTTGCCCTCCCTGTAGCTGTATTGAGTGATCCGTCAGTGTATATGGTCTGTGCTATGTTGTTTTCAGCTTGTATATTGTGAATGTGTTATATGGTGCTTAATTTAGCAGCGAGCTGTGCATTAGGGTTGTTTGTGATTAGTTTCTTGGTGGGGTATGCAGGGGTCAGGATGTCAGAAGGTACTATCTGCCAGGGTGGAAGGAAGTGATGTGTTCTTTCATCTGTATATACATCATGCAGTCCCATCATTTTAATATAAGTTGCTGTTCTTTGACTCCATTTAGACTCTCTGGTTCCGTTTCGTATGTGTTCTAACAGTTCAACTGACACAATGTTGTTTTTGTTATCACGCAGAAGCTTTAGTCCCATCATAAGACTAATTTCAAATATTCTGTCTCGAATGCTAAGTATATTTAATTCTTTCCGCATGTTGAGAGCTTTGATAGATATAGGACAGTCAAGTATAATTCTGAGTGCTTCATTTTGCATTTTTTCCAGTCTATCAATACTTTTGCCATTTTGCAGGACCAAAGCTGGTGCATGATAGTCTATCAGAGACCTTATACATGCTAAATACATCATTTTTGCTATTCTAATATTAACACCGTACTTAGGACTGTACCCCACTACAGTTCTGAGAGCCATGAGCCTGTCTCAACACTGTTGATGTAACTTATTGACTGCAGTTGAGGTACACGGGACAGAAACACCAAGGTATTTGAAAGAAGAGACATAGTCTATTGGTATGTTATCTATCTTAAGTTCTCGTGGTCCACTTTTGCGGTTGCCAAATTGTCTGTTAAATACCTTAGTTTTAGCAGCGTTGATTACAAGACCAAGGCTCTCACAAGCTGTATGTATACAATTTAAGACTGTTTGCATTTCGCGGTGGGTTTAGTATGTACAAGGATGCCATCGGCATAGCTGATAGTGATGTTTGCCGGACTGGTTGGGATTAATTTTAGTACGGCATTAATTAGAACATTATACAAGGTAGGACTGAGTACTCCTCCTTGTGGGGTGCCTAGTTGCATTAATTTAGTTACACTCATGCAGCCTTGGAATAGTGCAGAGGACTTCCGGTTGGTAAGATAGCCCCGTATCCATTGTAATAATTGTCCACCTATATCCATTCTCGCTAATTCATACATAATCACTTCCCTATTAGCAATATCACAGGCATTTTTTAAATCAAGAAATGTTGTGTACTTGTGTCTTTCATCTCCATGAACAGCAAAAAAGGTTGTGATACAGTTGTGTACACTCTTACCTGTTACGGCCCTCTCGGGTCGCAACTGGGTTCGTACTCTGATGTTGTTAGAGGGAAGGGTATCCGGCTCCAAGCCAGTAGTGGCTTTCAAGGGATGAGATCCGTGACGCAAGTAAAATAAAAGGGGAAGGGAAAGAAAGGCAAAAACTTAATATAATATAATGGTCACCACCAATAAATAATATATAAAAGGTTACACAGGGGGAGGGGTATTAACACTTATTTACACTGTCGTCTTCTTCTGAAGACTCTGGATCCTTTCGGTGCCGAGTCCTTGGTGCTCTCGTGGTCTCTTGACGAATCCTTCGATCAAGCTGAGTCTACCCCTGACACAGGCCAGCCAAAACACAGTTCCACTGGGGGCACCGCCGTGGAGGCCGTCAACCACAAGTCCAGCAGAACAGCTGGCAGGTTCCGGATCAGCAACGCTGTTCAGGCCACCCCACGAGCGATACTAGGGTAGCGCCCTAGTCAGGAGCCTTGTGTGATAACACAGATCACTCTCTGTCCAAAATACCCCAGTGGTTAATCGTCTCCAGCAGTCGGTCCCGGGTACGACAATCCTTCACTGCCGCTTCACAGGCAGGGTAACACCACAGTGTTCCTCCGGGAGGCGACTCACAGCTGCTGCAGCAAAGCACAAGGTATGGGGACGGCTGCCTTGGGTAGACTGACTCAACTTCCATCACAGCAGTCCCAGGTCGACTCTGTAAGCAGACACGTCATCAATAACAGGGACACACTCAAGCACCTCACTTACAGGCTCAGACACAAACGCCCACCTATCCACTCCATAGATGGCGCTGTCGTCTGAGCACCACCTCACCAGAGGTCAGCAACGGCTGTGTTATGTGCTGAACAGGACTGGAAACTGGCCCTTGTGACCAGTACACTTCGTCCTCACCAGGTGGCGTCGTCCATTTGGTGGGGGTTTCGGGAGCTGACCCACAGATGGCGCGGTCGTCACTGCTCCGTGCTCGGACGTTGGATTCGGGTCCATAACATTACCATGCGTGAAACCATTGATATCAGGTGACATGTGCTCTTTAAATCTATTTAATAATCTATTTAGCACCATTCTCTCAAAGGTTTTGCACATGCAGCTGGTCAGTGAGATGGGACGGAAAGCATCAGGTTGGTCAGGCTTTGGTACTGGTACAGTAAGACTGGTGGTCCATGATACTGGCAACTGCCCAGTGACATAACTCGCATTAAACAATTCTAATAATGGGTTACCGGGTACACGATGTAGGAGTCTTAGAATATCATAGGTGATACCGTCCTCACCCGGAGCAGTGCTACTGCCCCTGGAGAGGGCTGCATCCAATTCATAATCTGTATATGGAACATCATATTCACCATGCTGCTTGCTCAACATGAAATCTATGAGAGCATTTCTGTCTGTGGACCTCGCCTTCAATTTCTCCCTAGTGCTAGCTGGTAACATTCCAAAGCTGGAAACTTGAGCCCATTTTGTAATTAACTGATTGACTTTCTGTAGCGGGTTTGGGTGTGAAAATTGTCTATTATTTTTGCCAATAATTTTGTTTATGCCTTTCCAGGTTTTGCCCAGGGGAGTATGCAGGTTAAATCAATTAACAAAACCCTCCCATTCAGTTTGTCTCAGTTCAGTCATTATTCCGACTTTTACTCAGTTATTCATTCCTCCATCCTTACCTGTTGGCAGGATTGTTGGTGTTTTTAACAAAGAACATATGATATTGTCGACCACTTGTTGAGGCGGGCACACTCCGTCACCAGCTGAACACTCAAATTATAAATTACTAACTATAATTATGCAGTCCATTGTTTATTAATATATTGAATGTTTGACCAGTGTAATCAATTTAATATTTTAATCAAATGTAAGCCTAAAGTTCAACAACAAGTTGAATTGTCTAAATATTAATTAATTAATGAAATTAAACTCATCCGAGTTTGTGTGGGCGCTAAATCAAATTTTAATCCTTTCATGCAGACCAATAAACACAATTTTCCCACAACTATCACTCATTATCAACACTATCATCACCATCACTCATTATCAACACTATCATCACCTTCACTCATTACCAACACTATCATCACCATCACTCATTACCGACACAATCATCACCATCACTCATTACCAACACAATCAACACCATCACTCATTACCAACACTATCATCACCATCACTCATTACCAACACAATCATCACCATCACTCATTACCAACACAATCTTCACCATCACTCATTACCAACACTATCATCACCTTCACTCATTACCAACACTATCATCACCATCACTCATTACCAACACTATCAACACCCACACTCATTACCAACACAATCATCACCAACACTATCAACACCCACACTCATTACCAACACAATCGTCACCATCACTCATTACCAACACAATCTTCACCATCACTCATTACCAACACAATCATCACCATCACTCATTACCAACACTATCATCACCATCACTCATTACCAACACTATCAACACCCACACTCATTACCAACACAATCATCACCATCACTCATTACCAACACAATCATCACCAACACTATCAACACCCACACTCATTACCAACACAATCATCACCAACACTATCAACACCCACACTCATTACCAACACAATCATCACCAACACTATCAACACCCACACTCATTACCAACACAATCATCACCAACACTATCAACACCCACACTCATTACCAACATAATCATCACCATCACTCATTACCAACACAATCATCACCAACACTATCAACACCCACACTCATTACCAACACAATCATCACCATCACTCATTACCAACACAATCATCACCAACACTATCAACACCCACACTCATTACCAACATAATCACCACCATTGTTAGGAATTTTCCGAGCAGGTAAATTCATTAAACATAATTGATGATGTCGAGTGAACTGTATTAGGGAAAATGGACTGCATTAAAATTCTCAACTTCTGCTGGGTGTTACCCTTTACACTTATCTTGAGTGGGTTATTCAGTTGTAGCCTATCTATCGCTAATTCTCGATAGATAGATAAATTATAACATAACATCATAAGAATAAAGGTAACTGCAGAAGGCCTATTAGCCCATATGAGGCAGATCCTATTTATAACCACCCAGTCCCACACATATACAAATCAATCCCACGTTTGAAACAATCAAGGGATCCCATCTCCACTACGTTACACGGTAACTGGCTTCACAAATCAACTCTCTAACCGGACGAGTATTTATCCCGTCCTTTCTCAATCTAAATTAATCCAATTTATTTCCCATTGTTTCGTGTTCTGTATTGGGATGATACTTTTAATACCATATTAATATTCTCCCCCTTGGTTATGCCCATTCATCCACTTGTACAACTCTATCATGTCACACCTAACTCTTCACCTTTCTAGAGAATGTAATTTAAGATTTGTCAGTTTTTCTTCATATGACACATCTTGAGATGATTTCGGGACTTCTTAGTGTCCCCGCGGCCCGGTCCTCGACCAGGCCTCCACCCCTAGGAAGCAGCCCGTGACAGCTGACCAACACCCAGGTGCATATTTACTGCTATGCAGCACGAGCCTATATCAAGCACCTCCCAGAAAATAAGGCATTAATTAAATTAGACTTTAAAAATGCCTTCAACCAGGTAAAAAGGGATGTGGTACTGGAAGCAGTTCGAACAAGCTTTCCTTCTCTACTCCCCTTCGTCTCAGCAGGGTACAGTAGGGAATCGACGCTGCTGTTTGGGGAACATGAAGTTGTTTCTGCAGAAGGTGTCCAGCAGGGAGACCCACTTGCCCCTTTTCTTTTTTGCATGGCTGTTAAAAGAGGTCACAAGCAGGTTGACCAGCGAACTCAACATCTGGTTCCTGGACGATGGCACCCTGGCAGGGACACAGGAGTCCCTGCTAGAAGATCTACAGCTGGTGAAATCTAAGGGAGAGGAGTTAGGACTCACCCTAAACCCATTAAAGTGTGAAATCATCTCATCTAGCCAACCAACCATAGATGCAGTGCGAATCATATTGCCAGGAGCCCAAGTGATCGCTCCCACCGACAGTGTGCTGCTAGGGGCACCTCTGGGCTCGAACGCCATTGAGGTAGTCCTCGAAGAAAAGCTGAACGACCTGAGGAGGATGGAGGGAAGAATAGGGGCTTTGGACGCCCACGATGCTTTGTACCTTCTCACAAGGTGCCTGGCTTTGCCCAGACTGACCTATTTCCTAAGGTGTGCTCCCTCCTTCGACAGCCCAAAATTAACAGAATATGACACACTCCTAAGGTCAATAACCGTGAAAGTGTTAAACCTCTCCCTGCAAGATGACCAATGGGACCAAGCAACGCTCCCAGTTAGACTCGGGGGAATAGGTATTCGCAAGGCGACACAGTGAGCATTGCCGGCATTCTTATCCTCGACCAGTGCAAAAGGTGAATTAGTTAAGGAAATACTACCGGAACACATAAGAGACTCCATTGGGATTCATGATCCCAAATTCGCGGAAGGAGCCGGTCAGTGGGACACTCTCGTCAACTCTCATCCTCGACCGACTTTTCCAAATGACTGCAAACAGTCCAAATGGGATAGCCCTATAGTGGAGAACATCGCCACATCATTGCTGGAGGCAGCTTCCAGGAAGGACAAAGCGCGTCTTCTAGCTGTGCAAGCGCCCCATGCTGGGGACTTCCTGTTGGCAGTCCCTAATTCCGCCTTGGGCACCCGCCTGGACCATCGGACTCTAAGTATTGGTGTTACTCTGCGACTTGCCGCCCCTATCTCCACCGAGCACCGGTGTATTTGCGGCCATGCACGGGTGGACCAATACGGCAGCCATGGTCTCATCTGTCGTAAGACACAGGGAAAGATTGCCAGACATGAAGCAGTCAATGACATCATCAAGAGAAGTTTGGCTTCAGCTGGGTGCCCAGCACAAAGGGAACCTCAGTTGTGCAGACCTGACAACAGCCAAAAACGCCCAGATGGAGTCACCCTGCAGCCGTGGAGGGAAGGTAAACAGGTCGTGTGGGACTACACGTGTGCATCCACATTGGCTGATACCTATCTACCTTACAGCGCAGCTGAGGGAGGCGGGGCGGCCACCTTCAGGGAGACCCAGAAAACTAACAAGTACAGGGACCTAGAACGTTGTTACAGGTTCGTGCCAATAGGCTCTGAGACTCTGGGCGCCTGGGGTAAATGTGCACTTAAGTTCCTGAAGGAGCTGGGCGAGAAACTCATTGGGAAGACTAGAGACCCAAGAGCGGCCAGTTTTATGGTCCAGCGCCTCAGTGTCGCTGTTCAGAGGGGAAATGCATGCTGTATCCAACCCGTTCTCGCAAATTCGTAAAGTCAATATTGACTTATTAACTACGTGTATAGGTGATATACTAAACTTAATAGATACCCTTAAAAAGATTCATAGAAAACACCGACCTTACCTAACCTTGTTAGTATCTTAAGATAAGCATCTTATTGCTTCATAATTACAATTATTACTTAACCTATGCCTATTATAGGTTAGGTAATAATTGTAATTACGAAGCAATAAGATGCTTATCTTAAGATACTAACAAGGTTAGGTAAGGTCGGTGTTTTCTATGAATCTTTTTAAGGGTATCTATTATATTAAGTATGTCACCTATGCACATATTTAATATGTCAATATTGACTTATTAAATTTGCGAGAACGGGTTGCTGTATCTTGGGTACGCACCCAGCCCCCGAGGAGCTGGACGAGGTCTTCGAACACTGATGGGTATATTGTTATATAAGTGTGTGTTTTCTGTAAACTGTAGCATTGCAATAAAATCAAATAAAAAAAAATAATAGGGGTGGTAGGAAAGGAAAAGATTAAAGTATTCAGTGAGTATTCATTCATTAAAGTATTCATTTGTGTTCCTCACGTGTGCCCCAAAGAATGAGGTGATTTGGTAAAATGCTATGCCCAAGATTACTATCCGAGTGCCGACGGTGGGGTGGTTCAAATAGCCTCGGCTATCACCTCATTATGTCCGGTCGTGATGGTCAAGTGGATTAAGGCGTCTTGTACATACCAGTTGCGTTGCTTCTGGGAGTATGGGTTCGAGTCACTTCTGGGGTGTGAGTTTTCAGTTGCATATTGTCCTGGGGACCATTCAGGCTTGTTCGCATTTGTGTTCCTCACGTGTGCCCCAAAGAATGAGGTGATTTGGTAAAATGCTATGTCCAAGATTACTATCCGAGTGCCGGCGGTGGGGTGGTTCAAATAGCCTCGGCTATCACCTCATTATGTCCGGTCGTGATGGTCAAGTGGATTAAGGCGTCTTGAACATACCAGTTGCGTTGCTTCTGGGAGTATGGGTTCGAGTCACTTCTGGGGTGTGAGTTTTCAGTTGCATATTGTCCTGGGGACCATTCAGGCTTGTTCGCATTTGTGTTCCTCACGTGTGCCCCAAAGAATGAGGTGATTTGGTAAAATGCTATGCCCAAGATTACTATCCAAGTGCCGGCGGTGGGGTGGTTCAAATAGCCTCGGCTATCACCTCATTATGTCCGGTCATGATGGTCAAGTGGATTAAGGCGTCTTGTACATACCAGTTGCGTTGCTTTTAGGAGTATGGGTTCGAGTAACTTCTGGGGTGTGAGTTTTCAGTTGCATATTGTCCTGGGGACCATTCAGGCTTGTTCGCATTTGTGTTCCTCACGTGTGCCCCAAAGAATGAGGTGATTTGGTAAAATGCTATGCCCAAGATTACTATCCGAGTGCCGGCGGTGGGGTGGTTCAAATAGCCTCGGCTATCACCTCATTATGTCCGGTCGTGATGGTCAAGTGGATTAAGGCGTCTTGTACATACCAGTTGCGTTGCTTTTAGGAGTATGGGTTCGAGTCACTTCTGGGGTGTGAGTTTTCAGTTGCATATTGTCCTGGGGACCATTCAGGCTTGTTCGCATTTGTGTTCCTCACGTGTGCCCCAAAGAATGAGGTGATTTGGTAAAATGCTATGCCCAAGATTACTATCCGAGTGCCGGCGGTGGGGTGGTTCAAATAGCCTCGGCTATCACCTCATTATGTCCGGTCGTGATGGTCAAGTGGATTAAGGCGTCTTGTACATACCAGTTGCGTTGCTTCTGGGAGTATGGGTTCGAGTCACTTCTGGGGTGTGAGTTTTCAGTTGCATATTGTCCTGGGGACCATTCAGGCTTGTTCGCATTTGTGTTCCTCACGTGTGCCCCAAAGAATGAGGTGATTTGGTAAAATGCTATGCCCAAGATTACTATCCGAGTGCCGGCGGTGGGGTGGTTCAAATAGCCTCGGCTATCACCTCATTATGTCCGGTCATGATGGTCAAGTGGATTAAGGCGTCTTGTACATACCAGTTGCGTTGCTTCTGGGAGTATGGGTTCGAGTCACTTCTGGGGTGTGAGTTTTCAGTTGCATATTGTCCTGGGGACCATTCAGGCTTGTTCGCATTTGTGTTCCTCACGTGTGCCCCAAAGAATGAGGTGATTTGGTAAAATGCTATGCCCAAGATTACTATCCGAGTGCCGGCGGTGTGGTGGTTCAAATAGCCTCGGCTATCACCTCATTATGTCCGGTCGTGATGGTCAAGTGGATTAAGGCGTCTTGTACATACCAGTTGCGTTGCTTCTGGGAGTATGGGTTCGAGTCACTTCTGGGGTGTGAGTTTTCAGTTGCATATTGTCCTGGGGACCATTCAGGCTTGTTCGCATTTGTGTTCCTCACGTGTGCCCCAAAGAATGAGGTGATTTGGTAAAATGCTATGCCCAAGATTACTATCCGAGTGCCGGTGGTGGGGTGGTTCAAATAGCCTCGGCTATCACCTCATTATGTCCGGTCGTGATGGTCAAGTGGATTAAGGCGACTTGTACATACCAGTTGCGTTGCTTCTGGGAGTATGGGTTCAAGTCACTTCTGGGGTGTGATTTTTCAGTTGCATATTGTCCTGGGGACCATTCAGGCTTGTTCGCATATATATATATATATATATATATATATATATATATATATATATATATATATATATATATATATATATATATATATATATATATATATATATATATATATATATAAATATATATATATATATATATATATATATATATATATATATATATATATATATATATATATATATATATATATATATATATATATATATATATATATATATATATATATATATATATATATATATATATATATATATATATATATATATATATATATATATATATATATATATATATATATATATATATATATATATATATATATATATATATATATATATATATATATATATATATATATATATATATATATATATATATATATATATATATATATATATATATATATATATATATATATATATTGGTGTATACTGGCAGCAGGTTTTCTTTCAAACATGTTTCATTGAATATGACCGCATATTCTGTATTAATTATTTTCTGGTTTAGGGCTTCTATCCCTCTAACTATTTTCTTAGCATCAGGGCTTAATTCAAATAGGAGTTCTCCAAAACTCATTATCGTACTTTTAAGGTGAAGAAAAGAAGTGATTTACTATAGAGTGTATTACACTTATTTGTATAATTTGCACGACGTTTCGAACCTCCATGGTTCATTCTCAAGTGAACAGATCTTACATTACTAGTTGATTTTATACCCGCATTAGGTCAGGTGATAATACAATGAAGGTGAAAACATGGGGGGATACATAAGGGATAATCATAGGGGCTGCAGAAGGCTTATTGGCCCATACGAGGCATCTCCTATCCAAACACAAAGATTAATCCAGTGTAATTGGCCTGTTATGTTGGACATTGTCTTCTGTGTTGGCATCGATATGTTCTTGTCTTGTCCTTACTCTCATGGTGGGTAGAGTAAATAGTTCCGTGATTTGGGTGTTCATGGTAGGTCGCTCTATTCTTATGTGAATTGCCTCAAGAATTTGTAATCTTCTTGAATCTTGGGTTTTGTCTATTATGCAGGTATTCTTGTTCAACATTTCTCTTGTTAGAGTAATGTCATGGGCTTGTCTCATGTGATTCCTAGGGGCACCAGATTGAAGATGGCATGTCAAACGCCTCGTCAGCTTGGTCGACGTCATACCTATGTACTTACATTGAAGGTTACATCCTTCGTGGGGGCAAGTGTACATGTATACAACGCTTGACTGCTGTAGAGGGTTCTCCGTCGGCTTCGGGCTGTTTTTGATAAGGAGTTCGGAAGTCTTCTTGGTTTTGTAGAATATTATCAGGTTTATGTTTTGGTTATGAGTAGTAACTGAACTATTTACTCTACCCACCATGAGAGTAAGAACAAGACAAGAACATATCGATGCCAACACAGAAGACAATGTCCAACATAACAGGCCAATTACACTGGATTAATCTTTGTGTTTGGATAGGAGATGCCTCGTATGGGCCAATAAGCCTTCTGCAGCCCCTATGTTTATCCCTTATGTATCCCCCCATGTTTTCACCTTCATTGTATTATCACCTGACCTAATGCGGGTATAAAATCAACTAGTAATGTAAGATCTGTTCACTTGAGAATGAACCATGGAGGTTCGAAACGTCGTGCAAATTATACAATTAAGTGTAATACACTCTATAGTAAATCACTTCTTTTCTTCACCTTAAAAGTACGATAATGAGTTTTGGAGAACTCCTATTTCAATTAAGCCCTGATGTTAAGAAAATAGTTAGAGGGATAGAAGCCCTAAACCAGAAAATAATTAATACAGAATATGCGGTCATATTCAATGAAACATGTTTGAAAGAAAACCTGCTGCCAGTATACACCAATATAAACCCACATGACCCAGCAGTCCGCAATACAGAGTTTACCTATAGGTATAGGCAAGAGCTCATTCGGCATCAACTAAACAAGAAGAAGGAAGCCCTCCAAACCTTTATAGAGCAGGCGGAGCATCTGTTAAACAAATGGACCCAGTACGACATCCCTATCCAACTCAAGCAAACCATCAACAGTGAACTATTTAACCTGAAACAACAACATAAAACTCTTGTAGAAACAAAGACACTCCGTAAGTTAACATCCCTAAACGGTGGACAGCTAAAAATCCCTCGTCCTAAAGATGGCTACTTTAACCTGACTTCTTATGATCTTACCCAGGACCAACGAGACCTCTTAAATCTTGGTCTAAATTGTCAATTCTTATCTAAACCAAAGATGCATCAAAAACGCCTGGAAATCGAAATGCTTCTGGACGATATCCATAAGCTAGAAGACAACAAAAAAGTCATCACCACTGACACACTTCAAGCTGAACTACTTGCAGAAGCAGGGAAAAAACGAGGAACATATTCATCTACAATCTTAACCCCACGACTCAAAAAAGCAGCGAAACAACTAAAAAATCTGAAAGACGTAACAATAAGAAAAGCCGACAAAACAGCAGCATATGTATTGATTCCTACCCATGAATACATGAACAAAATTAGCGACATCCTAAGTGACGACTCCAAATTTCAACGAATCACGAGGAACCCCGTAGAAGACCTTAAGCGGAAAGTAAACAAAACAATTACAGCAATCAACGCAAAGAAAGGTAGTGTGCATTTCAATAAACTTCAAGGCGACTATGGCTTAGGATATGCCTACGGCAATGTTAAGACGCATAAACCAGGTAACCCACTACGCCCTATAATCAGCCAAATACCAACCCCAACTTATCACCTGGCAAAGAAACTCAATGAACTCCTAACTCCATACACTCCAAGTAAGTTTAGTCTACAATCATCAGCAGATTTCCTAGAATTTATCAAATCTACCCAGCCCGATGGAATCATCGCTTCCCTGGACGTTGAATCCCTTTTTACCAACGTCCCAGTCGACACAACCATAGGAATGATACTGGACAGAGTATACAGAGACGAGAGCACCCCCAAATTAGACATACCTGAGCCACACTTGAAAAGTCTTCTCGAAGCATGTACAAAGGAAGCCACTTTCATCAGTCCACAAGGAGACATGTATTTACAAATAGACGGAGTAGCAATGGGCTCCCCCTTAGGAGTTTTATTTGCTAATTTTTATATGGGAACCATCGAAGATAGGGTCTTCAGTAGCAGACAAAAACCAACTGTATACTGCCGTTATGTAGATGACATATTCGTAATAGTAAAAGACTCAGATGAACTAATTGACCTAAAAAGACACCTAGAGAGAGAGTCAGTACTCCGATTTACACATGAAAATAGTGAAAATAACAGTCTGCCATTCTTGGATGTACTAATAACAAAAACAGGAACCTCTTTAAGTACCAACGTATATACCAAGCCCACCAACATAGGATTATGCCTGAACGGTAGAAGTGAGTGCCCCCAAAGATACAAAGCCAGTGTTCTCAATGCTTATATTCGTCGAGCGCTTACCCACTGCTCTGAATGGAGCAACGTGAGTAGAGAGTTTGAAAGAGTAACTCAGGTATTGGTGAACAACGGATATAGCAACGCGGAAATAAACGCTGCTATAAGAAGACACTTGGACCGTTGGTATAGTTCAGAACCTAGAACAGAAACCACAACACCCCCAATAAAATTATATTACAAATCAACCATGCACAGTGAACATATAAAAGAGGAAAGAATAATGAAAGAAATAATCCGTAAAGGAGTAAAAAGCACTACTCATAACCAAAACATAAACCTGATAATATTCTACAAAACCAAGAAGACTTCCGAACTCCTTATCAAAAACAGCCCGAAGCCGACGGAGAACCCTCTACAGCAGTCAAGCGTTGTATACATGTACACTTGCCCCCACGAAGGATGTAACCTTCAATGTAAGTACATAGGTATGACGTCGACCAAGCTGACGAGGCGTTTGACATGCCATCTTCAATCTGGTGCCCCTAGGAATCACATGAGACAAGCCCATGACATTACTCTAACAAGAGAAATGTTGAACAAGAATACCTGCATAAAAGACAAAACCCAAGATTCAAGAAGATTACAAATTCTTGAGGCAATTCACATAAGAATAGAGCGACCTACCATGAACACCCAAATCACGGAACTATTTACTCTACCCACCATGAGAGTAAGGACAAGACAAGAACATATCGATGCCAACACAGAAGACAATGTCCAACATAACAGGCCAATTACACTGGATTAATCTTTGTGTTTGGATAGGAGATGCCTCGTATGGGCCAATAAGCCTTCTGCAGCCCCTATGTTTATCCCTTATGTATCCCCCCATGTTTTCACCTTCATTGTATTATCACCTGACCTAATGCGGGTATAAAATCAACTAGTAATGTAAGATCTGTTCACTTGAGAATGAACCATGGAGGTTCGAAACGTCGTGCAAATTATACAAATAAGTGTAATACACTCTATAGTAAATCACTTCTTTTCTTCACCTTAAAAGTACGATAATGAGTTTTGGAGAACTCCTATTTCAATTAAGCCCTGATGCTAAGAAAATAGTTAGAGGGATAGAAGCCCTAAACCAGAAAATAATTAATACAGAATATGCGGTCATATTCAATATATATATATATATATATATATATATATATATATATATATATATATATATATATATATATGTCGTACCTAATAGCCAGAACGCACTTCTGAGCCTACTATGCAAGGCCCGATTTGCCTAATAAGCCAAGTTTTCATGAAATAATTGTTTTTCGACTACCTAACCTACCTAACCTAACCTAACCTAGCTTTTTCGGCTACCTAACCTAACCTAACCTATAAAGAAAGGTTAGGTTAGGTTAGGTAGGGTTGGTTAGGTTCGGTCATATATCTACGTTAATTTTAACTCCAATAAAAAAAAATGACCTCATACATAATGAAATGGGTAGCTTTATCATTTCGTAAGAAAAAAATTAGAGAAAATATATTAATTCAGGAAAACTTGGCTTATTAGGCAAATTGGGTCTTGCATAGTAGGCTGAAAAGTGCGTTCTGGCTACTAGGTACGACATATATATATATATATATATATATATATATATATATATATGTGTGTATATCACGAAAATAAACACGTGATTAAGAATGTGACAATGTCAGACCACGAAGGAAAAATGAAACAGGAAATTTCCTTAAGTACTTTCGTATATTAAATACATCTTCAGAAGGTCATTTTACAGATCGAGTGATGGGTATAAATAGGCAGGAGAGAGTGGTGAAGTAAGGTGAGGTACAATACTTGGACAACGCAGAAGGCCCATTGGCCCATCAGATGCACCCAATTGGCCCATCCGATGTAGCCCAATGGCCCATCTGATATAGCAGACATACAAGCATAATACATAGGTAATTATAACATAAAGAGGTAAATATATACAATAAATTAGTGAGACAAATGTTTTTCAATGATTCTACTTAAATCGCCCTTTAGCTGATCTATTAGAAATGGATCTAAGTTATATAGACCACTGCTAATATTCAAATTACTTTCTTTGGTGATCTGTATCAAAGCGGATTCAATTATGTTTCTGTTATAGGTGCTTTTACAATTTGTTATTGAAGACGCACTCTCCCAATCAATTTGGTGAGCTTTTTCTGACAAATGCACAAACAAAGCATTAGATAATTGGCCATGTCTTACAGAGTATTTATGTTGCGATATTCTACATTTTAAATCTTTAGATGTTTGCCCGACATAGAACTTATTACATTCCTTACAAGGTATTTTATAAATGACGCAATTATCACTACGAGGGCTGTTCCTTACTAATAGCTTACCAACAGTGTTTTCGTAGCTAAACATTAGATCTATATTAAAAAGTTTCAAGGCCTTGACAATATTCTCAAACCCAGAGAAATATGGTAAACATAACACATTCTTTGGGCGAGTCCTTTCACTGCATACATTATTATAATATGTACGACGAGCTTTGTTACGACAAACTTCCAAAAAATTCAGTGGGTAACAAAGCTTAAGACCAATCGAATCAATATTCTTAAATTCTTCATCTAAGAATTCTGGACTCACAACTCGAAGAGCTCTTAGATACATTGAAGCAAAAATTGACTTTTTTACATTGTATTTATGCCCTGAAAAATAATGAACATAAGATAAATTGTTTGTAGGTTTTCTGTAAACACTAAACTTTAATGAAGAGTTTTCCCTATGAATAAGCACATCTAAGAATGGCAAACATTTATCAATTTCAGTCTCCATAGTAAATTTTATGGAGGTGACTTGGTCATTAAGTTTGGCTACAAATTCGTCTGTGTTTGCATCTGAAGGCCAAATACATAAGATATCATCAACATATCTAAACCAAGGAATGATACCAGGAGTTATTTTTGAAACAAATTTCTTTTCAAAGAATTCCATGTACAGGTTTGAGAGCAATGGCGATAGAGGATTCCCCATTGCCATTCCAAAAGTCTGTAAATAATACTCATTATTAAAGGTAAATTTACATTCTTTAATGCACAACTTAACAAGACTGACAATAATATCAGCAGAAAGAGGTAAGTCATGGCTCATTAGTTCACGAGCAAGATAATCGAGAATATCATCGACCGGTACCTTTGTGAACAAGGAACAAACGTCAAAACTGATTAACTTTACATCAGGAGTGACAGGAACACTATTCAATTTGTTAACTAAATCAAGAGAATTTGTCAAATGAGAAGAGGAGATAGTTCCTAACAAAGGGGACAAGATTTTGGTAAGCCATTTGGAGAGTTTGTAAGAAATGGATCCCACAGAACTGATGATAGGTCTCATGGGATTGTTAGGCTTATGCGTCTTGACAAGACCATATAGATATGGTAATGAAGGTGATGAAGTAGTAAATTGATTAAGAAGATCTTTATGTTTACTTAACAACTTCCTCAAGCTACTATTGAAGAACTTGATGATGTCCTCAAGAGGATTTTTCCTAAGCTTAGTGTACGTTGACGAATCTAGGAGGAGATCATTCATTTTCGAAATATATTCCTCCTTGTTTAAAATAACAATAGTGCTGGATTTATCAGCCTTTGTTATATGAATGGAAGGATCGGCTCTTAACTCCTGTAAGCTTCGTCTGAATCTTTCGGGAAAATTGTTTGTTTGGGGCGTCAACATTGAACCATAAACAATACCTTTAACCAGGTTTAGGTTTTGTGAAGACAGAGAGTTATGTTTTTCAAGCTGTAACAATGAACTAGCAATTTTAACTGCAGAAGGTTGATTTGAAATGGCAAAAGACATACCATAACCCAAAGCAGTAACCACATTTTCACATATCTTTTTGGACGACAGATTCAACACGTTGTTAGGATTAGATTTCTTGTTCCAATCACTATTTTTAATCAAACTTTCTAACTTGCGCTTAAGAATTTTCTGTAACTGATTAATTTTTCCGCGTAAGTCACTATATATTTCATCCATCAGAAGATTTTTCCAGTCCAAAGGTATTGCGTGATGAAAGTTTCTTTTTGCTGTATCCAGGCTTTTGAAAACAGAACGTTCCTTTGATTTTGTAACTTCAATGTGTTTTTTTCAAAATGGTAGCACAGAAATCACTAAACGGTTCATCACCTAATTTGAGCAGACGGGCAGGTAGCAGAGACTTGGGTACAACTTGCTCACCAAGACATTGTTTCAGGAATTTGAGGCGGATGCGGGAACAGTGCGCTTTCACTAGTAGAGAAGCGAAGGTGGTCACGAAGGAAGCAGTCTGAGGGAACAGCAAAGCAAAAGAGCGCGTGGTTCTCATTATGTGTGTATATCACGAAAATAAACACGTGATTAAGAATGTGACAATGTCAGACCACGAAGGAAAAATGAAACAGGAAATTTCCTTAAGTACTTTCGTATATTAAATACATCTTCAGAAGGTCATTTTACAGATCGAGTGATGGGTATAAATAGGCAGGAGAGAGTGGTGAAGTAAGGTGAGGTACAATACTTGGACAACGCAGAAGGCCCATTGGCCCATCAGATGCACCCAATTGGCCCATCCGATGTAGCCCAATGGCCCATCTGATATAGCAGACATACAAGCATAATACATAGGTAATTATAACATAAAGAGGTAAATATATACAATAAATTAGTGAGACAAATGTTTTTCAATGATTCTACTTAAATCGCCCTTTAGCTGATCTATTAGAAATGGATCTAAGTATGGAAGTATGGTAAATGGATCTAAGTAAACAGGAAATTTCCTGTTTCATTTTTCCTTCGTGGTCTGACATTGTCATATATATATATATATATATATATATATATATATATATATATATATATATATATATATATATATATATATATAGTACCTAGTA
>NC_091175.1:32387438-32554938 GCF_040958095.1 Procambarus clarkii
GTCCGGGCCGCAGTTCGCTCTCTCAAGTAAGTGACCTCAGCATTAAAATTCATATGTGTGTCCAGGATGATTCCTAGATACTGATAGGTGTCGACCCATTCTATTGGTTGACCCTGTACTGTGAGTTGGATGTTGGGCTTCGCTATTTTTATGGGCATGGACTTTGACTTTGAGGGGTTGAGTTTGATCCCAATCTGTTTTGCCTCTTTACTGATGCAGTCTAAGCATTTGGGTGCAAGGCGCGCCGCATCCCTTCCTTTTATGATGATGACAAAGTCGTCCGCGTAGTTTAGCAGCCTGCAGTGATGTGGAAGTTTCAATCTCATTATTCTTTCCATTAAACAGTTGAAGAGAAGAGGGCTGAGAATAACCCCTTGCGGTGTACCATTTTTATGTCTTTTGTACTCAGAGACTGTGCCATGAAGTTTTACTCTTGCTTCTCTGTTTATGAGACAGTTTTTGGTCCAGGAGAGCAGGTTGCCTCTGACCTCTTTGTCAATGAGGCAGCAGAGAATAGCTGGGGCGCTAGCCAGTTCAAAGGCTTTTTCGAGGTCCAGGAATATCAGCATTCCTGGTCTGTCATTCAAGTGGGCTAACAGAGTTGTAATACATTCCACTGTGCCAACCCCTCTTCTATAGGCATACATATCATGGTGCAGTTTAGGCATTTTCCACTCCAGTCTGTTGAGTGCCATTCTGTCAGCCGTCTTGGCTACACAGCTTTGGAGAGAGATGGGCCTGGGATTAGCTGGATCTTTGGGTTTTGGGATCGGCACTATGTCTGCTCTATTCCAAGCAGAAGGTCTAGTTTGAGAAGTCCAGGCTAAATTAATTAACCTTAGGTATGCAGCGTCTCCCTCTGGGCCGAGGTTTCTAATCATTTTATAGGTTATTTTGTCGGCTCCAGGGGATGTATCCTTGGAGTTTTTCTTAGCCCGATTGAGCTCATCCAGTGTGAAGGGGGCATTAGTGTCAGAGACTTCTTCACATGCTGTAAGGATTCTGTGCCACCTTTCTTCCTCTAGTCCGGTCTGTACTGCTAATACATCTGGTGGAAGTTGATTGCTGGCTGCTCTCTCTGCAAACCTGGTTGCCAGTACTTCGGCTTCCTGTTGAGGATCCTTGGGGTGTGGAGCTTTAGGTGTTTTATTCCCTTTGGCCCGGTGAATTTGCTGCCACATCTCTCCGAGAGAGGTGTGTTCATTCAGGTGTGAACACCATTCCAGCCTCTTTTGTTCTTTTATTTGTCTGGTCTCTCGATGCACATGTTCCTTGACCTCACAAAGTAAGATCCTGTTGCGGTCACTTGGCTGCTTTTTGTATAGCTTTCTTGTTCTGTTGAGTCTATGGTTGAGTTCTTTGACACGTTCGCAATAGTACCAATGATCTTTATGGTGTCCGGTGGACTGTTTTTTCAGTGGGATTGAGTGGTTGGCTGCACTTTGAATCGCTTTGACAAATTCTTGTTCTGCCTGATTAATGTCTTCGGGAAGATCATAGTTTCTTTGCCACTCTGAAATGAGGTTTTGAAATCGGTCCCAGTTTGCTAAAGCAAAGTTCCAGGCTTCAGATGGAGGCGGAGGTGGGGTGGGAAGGTCTAACTGAAGATCAATTTGGAGCCCATAGTGGTCGCTTGTGAGTGTGGGCTCAACTGACCATGTTGCTGCATCTCTTAGGGAGGCTGAAACGAAGGTTAGGTCTAATCTGCCTCCTTGGATGTGGGTATGTTCATTCTTGTTTAGGATTTGTATTTCTGGAAGCTGGTCTAGTAGATGTGAAATGTGAATGCCGGCTTCATTTGTTCTGTTCGAGCCCAGTGCCAATCGATGATGGGCATTAAAATCTCCACAAATGATTGTGTTTGTTGTTGTCGCGTGTCCAAATAACACAGAGATATCCATTTCGGCATGTGGAGACCTGTACACATTGAACACTTCAAGTTTGTCATGTCTTAGCTCAATGGTAACTCCCATTACCTCTGTCCCTGCTCCTGGGTGGCGGTGGCTGGTGGTGGTGGGTGGTGGTGGGTGGTGGCAGGTGGCGGCTGGTGGCGGGTGGTGGCGGGTGGCGGCTGGTGGTGGCAGGTGGCGGCTGGTGGTGGCAGGTGGCGGCTGGTGGCGGCTGGTGGCGGGTGGTGGCGGCTGGTGGTGGCGGGTGGTGGGTGGTGGCAGGTGGCGGCTGGTGGCGGGTGGCGGCTGGTGGTGGCGGGTGGCGGCTGGTGGCGGGTGGCGGCGGGTGGCGGGTGGCGGCGGCCAGCTGGGACACACCCTTCACCACTGAAGGTCTGAGCACAACTAACCATATGTCTCTCTCACTACCAGCCTAGTGTTGCCAGCTCGCGCTCTCAAAATGTTTCCTTCAAAGATTGTATATTATCTTTGAACAACAAGTTTGATTATCAAGGAAATAATGCATATATTATTGTCACATTAATACTGTGCAATATCTTATTACATTCCTGCTAAATAATTATAATTTGAAACAGGACAAAAAATCCAACATATATATAAAAACCAACATTAGAGATCACGAGGCCTAGGCCTCGCCTGTGACCACACATCCTGCCTCCCTGGCCTGCTACCCTCTCACACCTCACACTCTTAACTCTCATAATCACTCTCACTCTCAATCACTCTTACTCACTCTTACTCTCAATCACTCTTACACACTATTACTCACTCTTACTCTCAATCACTCTTACGCACTATTACTCACTCTTACTCTCAGTCATCCTTACTCACTCTTACTCTGTCACTCTTACTCTCTGTCACTCTTACTCTCTGTCACTCTTACTCTCTGTCACTCTTACTCTCTGTCACTCTTACTCTGTCACTCTTACTCTCTGTCACTCTTACTCTGTCACTCTTACGCTCTGTCACTCTTACTCTGTCACTCTTACTCTCTGTCACTCTTACTCTCTGTCACTCTTACTCTCTGTCACTCTTACTCTCTATCACTCTTACTCTCTATCACTCTTACTCTCTGTCATTCTTACATTCTTACTCACTCAGTCACCCTTACCCATTCATACTCACTCTCTCACTCTTACTCTCAATTACTCTTACTCTCAATCACTCTTACTCCCAATCACTCCTACTCCCAATCACTCTTACTCTCAATCACTCTTATTCTCATTCTTACTCTTACTCTCACTCTTACTCTTACTCCCAATCACTCTTACTCCCAATCACTCTTACTCTCAATCACTCTTACTCTCAATCACTCTTACTCTCATTCTTACTCACTCTTACTCTCAATCACTCTTATTCTCATTCTTACTCCTACTCCCAATCACTCTTACTCCCAATCACTCTTACTCTCAATCACTCTTACTCCCAATCACTCTTACTCTCAATCACTCTTACTCTCAATCACTTTTACTCTCAATCACTCTTACTCTCACTAACTCTCAATCACTCTTACTCTCACTCTAACTCTCAATCACTCTTACACACTATTACTCACTCTTTCTCTCAGTCATCCTTACTCACTCTCATACTCACTCTTACTCTGTCACTCTTACTCTCTGTCACTCTTACTCTCTGTCACTCTTACTCTCTGTCACTCTTACTCTCTGTCACTCTTACTCTCTATCACTCTTACTCTGTCATTCTTACTCTGTCACTCTTACTCACTCTCAGTCACCCTTACCCATTCATACTCACTCTCTTACTCTCATACTCTTACTCTCAATTACTCTTACTCTCAATCACTCTTACTCCCAATCACTCCTACTCCCAATCACTCCTACTCCCAATCACTCCTACTCTCATTCTTACTCTTACTCTTACTCCCAATCACTCTTATTCTCATTCTTACTCTTACTCTCACTCTTACTCCCAATCACTCTTACTCCCAATCACTCTTACTCCCAATCACTCTTTCTCTCATTTTTCCTCCAATCACTCTTACTCTCAATCACTCTTACTCTCAATCACTCTTACTCTCACTAACTCTCAATCACTCTTACTCTCAATCACTCTTACTCTCACTCTAACTCTCAATCACTCTTACTCTCATACTCACCCTTACTCTCAATCACTTTACTCTCACTCTTACTCATTCTGTCACCCTTACTCTCACTCTGTCACTCTTACTCACTCTCAGTCACTCTTACTTATACTCACTCTTACTCACACTTACACACTCTCTGGCACTCTCACTCACCTTCAGTCACTCTTACCCACTCTCGCTCACTCTTACTCACTCTAGTTAATAAGAACACGCCAATATAAGACAACAAAACGTTTTCAGATTCTTTCTCACCACTTTCCAGCAACTTTTATAATTTATATAAATTATCTTAGGGAATAATACATAAATTATATATTTAAACATGATATTAGTGTTTAGTGGAATGCATAAGGAGTCAAATTGTGTTAAAAAGAGCGATTTTTAGAAAATTTGGAAAACTACTTTTTTCTGTTCATATTATAACTAAATGGATTTTAAAGGTTTCACTCAGCCAATATATATCATTCACAATTTATTAATGAATTTTACAAAAAAACACCATAAATTTTATATTTAAACATGTCAAAACTATTTATTTTACATTTGGAAGAAAACAATTGTAGAAAAACAATTTATAATTAAACCTTTGTGTTTGGATTTTTTGAGTAAAAGTTTCTCAAAGGCTCTCCTGCACCATTCTCAATGCAAATCATTCCCACACCTATGGGAAGAGATAGGCGAACGTTGTGTAGATGATTTGTGTTTGCTGGGTAGATTGCACATCCCCTGGATTGCCCAGTGATCCATGGAAGGAAGAAGCCTCGATAGCCTGAGATTTTAGGTTCTAATCCGGCTCGAAGCAAGCTCTCCTGTAGTATCAGGATGTCTATGCACTTGGTTGCTGCTATGCATTGCAAGTGTTGCAATTTAGTGCGCAGTCCTTGCGCATTCCATTGCAGGATCTTTAGACCTCTAGGTTCTTGGAATTTGCTGATAATTCCGTGGTATCCATGGAGTCTGATGAACACGCCACGGAAGTTGCAATTGGTGTATAGGTTCTTAGTAGACCTGAAATTGACTCATCAATGTCGCTTTCCGACGAGCTGGACTCTGTTTTTTATGGGGGTGTCTCCTGCCCTGCTGTCTTGACGGTGTGGATATTACATCTTCGAATTTCTTGAGCCTGTGCTCAATTGTCTTCCGAGTCTCTGTGGTTTGCTTGATTCCATGTGATGATAGCAGACTTTCGATCAACTCAGTGACCAAAGTTTTGAGCATTGGCCAGAGAGCGTCCAGTTCAGTGGGAGCACCATTTAATGCTGTGCAGGTTTGGGGCCTAGTAGCTTTTAGACCCTTCTCGGTGGTAACTTTGACACTGGAATTGCTACACCTATTGGCCCCAGTGTGCTTGCTGGATGAAATGGGAGGCCGACTGCTTTGAACATGATTCTTGTGTCCTCCATCTTTCTTTTTGTCCTGTACAGAGGACTTCTCACCCTTCACCATGGCCGATGGTGAAGGGCCGTGTGCCCCCTCTCCCTGAATGGGCAGACCCCACGCGGTGTTAGTGGGCATGGGAGCAGGTATTCGTTTTGGTAGAGGTTTCGGCTCCGCTGTAGGAGTGGCGGGGTTCGTTTGAAGTCTTTTGAGCCTTTCAGGGCATTTCAAGTTCCAGGCATGATGTGCCTTGGAACAATTTGGGCATTTTGCCCAAATGCCCATTTTGCCCAAGGCAAACCAAAGTGTGGTTTGCCTTGAGTTTATCAATATATGTTTTTGTGTCATGGGACTGGCTGCAGACTCCGCACCTCACTGGGCGTTGGCAGCCATCTTTGTGATGCCCAAATCTCTGACATCTGAAGCATCTTAGGGGTTCTGTGGTGTAAGGCCTGTGTTGGAACACGCCCCAGATTCCAAGGTCAAGTTTCTCCAGGATCTGTCCTCTTACTGTGAGAAGGACTTGTCAAGTTTCCTGTTTTGTGGTTCGTACTTGGCATCTCTCTGCTGACACCACATAGTTCAGCTTTTCGAGATGGCCAAGGGCCATATGCAAGGGATAGTGGAGAACAATGATTTTACTTATTTTATCCTCTGGTTTCAGTTCCTCACATTTTGCGTAATTTTTTAGAATCGTAGCGGCCGACTCGTCTTTAGGCCTCAGAATGTATTCTCCTCTGAGATTAGGTTTTGCTCTGATCTGGAACTGGGGGTACTCTTTTTCCAGGTCCACTACAGTAGGGTAGGAAGATTTACCTTCGGTGTGCTGCACTTTGAAGATTGGAAGCGTAGATCTAGTCTGAGGCGCTGGGAGAGCTGGAGAAGCTGGAGAGATTAATGGGCGATGGGTCGTCATGGAGTGGCTTGTCCTGTTAGCCTTATTCACGTGATGCCACTCGCCGTCACTTTCAGAACTAGTATCCATTATCGATGGTCTTTTCCTACACTGAGCAGCATTGGTAATAATTCAATTGGAATTCCATGATGAAATTCAAATGATCACTTGTGGAGTGGTCTGGAGAGTGAAGGTGATGCTCTGTGCTACTGGAGGCAAAGTCAGCGTGGAGTTCACTCACTGGGTGAACTGTGGAATTGAACTGGAGAAGAAGGGAGAAGGGGGAGGGTATATAGGCCGACACCTGACCAACCCATCCCTAGGGAAAGAATTAACCTGAAACAGGTATAGCTTAGCTTAGAATGGTCAAAGAGGATTAAGCGGTCAGAGAATAAGGATGAAAGATTAAAGAAAAGCCTCATGAACACACAATATATGAATATAAAATTATAATGAGACATTGTAAGCCTCTCTATCAGAGTTTTTTCTTGAACTGTTGTGCAATATTATAACTTAAAAATGGATCAAGTTTGTACATTCCAGTACTAACATTAAGAAGATTTGGACACTGACTGATTAGAGCAGACTCAATTAAATTCAGTTCCACGAAATCCCCAGAATTGGTAATGCTTTTTGCCCCATTCCAGTTAATATTGTGATCGCATAAACTCGTATGTAGATACAATGCATTAGACGTTTGGGCAGTTCTAATACTATAAGCATGTTGTGACAACCGCAATTGTAAGGACTTTCCTGTTTGTCCAAGGTACACACAATCACAATCATTGCAGGGAATCGAATACACACAACCTGCTGTATCAGGGGAGTTTTTTTATTAAATTGGATTTGATTGTACTATTAGTGAACACCAAATTTATATTAAGTTTCTTAAAAATCAGAGACAATTTTTCAAGTCCACTCGCATAAGGTACCACCAATGAGATAATAATTTCTGGTTTCGCCTTAGGGACGTGATTGTAAAACGTACGCTTGGCTTGTTCAAACGAGAAATCCCAAAACCTCTTAGGATATTGTAAACACTTCCCAATTTCATATATTTTAGCAATCTCTTCATCAAAAAACTCAGGGCTGCATACCCTCAATGCTCGTAGAAACAATCCTGAAAATACTGCCTGTTTAACTTTACTATGATGATTCGAATAAAAATGAACATACGACCCCACGTTGGTAGGTTTCCTATACACATTAAATTTTAACTTTCTAGTGACTCTATGAATCATAATGTCCAAAAACGGAAGAGTACCATTCTCCTCAGTCTCACAAGTGAATTTTATTGAAGGTACCAAAGAATTGAGTTCATTAAGAAAAACTATCTGGTCTTTGTCGCACAGCCATAAGCACAAAAAATCATCAACATACCTAAACCAAACTACATTACACGGGATAATCCTGGATAAGATTTTTGTTTCGAAGAATTCCATATACAAATTGCTTAAAACTGGGGAAAGGGGATTGCCCATCGCCATACCAAATGTTTGTTTGAAAAATTTTCCATTAAAACTAAAATAATTGTCTTTTATACAGAATTTGATAAGTTCCAATATTTTGTTGGTCTGCAAGCTCAAATTATATTTGGGCAGTTCCTCACATAAAAATTCTAACAGATCATCAACAGGTACTTTAGTGAATAAAGAGGTCACATCGAAACTTATTAGTTTAAAATCAAAATTTAAATTCAGTGTGGATAGCTTATTAACTAAGTCCACATTGTTTGTCAAGTGTGAGTTGGAAATAGTACCAACAATAGGGGACAAAACTTTGACTAACCACTTAGAGAGTTTATAAGCCGCCGAACCAACTGAACTAATACTCGGCCTTGCCGGATTATATGACTTATGAGTTTTTATAAGACCATACATGTAAGGAAGAGAGGGGGATCGACTTGTTAGCCTAGATATCAACTCTTTATCGCCTTTACACACAGTTTTTAAGAGTTTTGTTAAAATGTGCAATCACATTTTCAGTAGGATCTCTATTAATCAATAGATAAGTATCCCTGTCTTCCAGGAGTAACTCCATTTTTCGGACATAGTCATCTTTATTAATAATAACTACTGCATTTGACTTATCAGCCTTGGTAATATGTTATGAACTATCTTTATTTGAGATTTTTGAAAGCATGAACAAATCGACTTGGACAATTAGGAACAGAATTGTTAAGAAAACCCCATACATCATGCCTTTGCACACATTAATATCTTCAACTGAGACATTGCTATACTTTTCAAGATTGCTGAAACCTTTGGCAATATCTACATAATTGACTGTTCCGTTAGATGTGGCAAAGCTCAGGCCATATCCTAATGCAGTAATCGTGTCATTATCAAGCTGTCTGTCCCAGAGGTTTATAACAAAATCCCGGTTGGAGTGTTTATTCCAGTCATTCCAGTATTCTCCCTTCTCCTCTAGTCAGTCTGGTGTTGACAAAGGCTTTAACAAGCCGAAACGTTCACCTCATTTCATATTTCTCTGTGGATTTTCCGCATAAAATGATCAGTGTTTTGTGATCGTCAATTGCATCATTGGATACCACGTGCCAGTTTCTCGCCTTCTCTTCTCTCTATCCTTCCCTTAAATCTTTTGTTACTAAACTTCGTTCTACTTTAGTGAAATCTCATTCCTTAAAAATTCGTCTTCGTTTTCTTCGAAAATGCCTCAGTGAACAAGTGCTTCCCCGTTCATTATTACTCAAATATATATATATATATATATATATATATATATATATATATATATATATATATATATATATATATATATATATATATATATATATTGGTGTATACTGGCAGCAGCTTTTCTTTCAAACATGTTTCATTGAATATGACCGCATATTCTGTATTTATTATTTTCTGGTTTAGGGCTTCTATTCCTCTAACTATTTTCTTAGCATCAGGGCATAATTGAAATAGGAGTTCTCCAAAACTCATTTTCGTACTTTTAAGGTGAAGAAAAGAAGTGATTTACTATAGAGTGTATTACACTTATTTGTATAATTTGCATGACGTTTCGAACCTCCATGGTTCATTTTCAAGTGAACAGATCTTACAATACTAGTTGATTTTATACCGGCATTAGGTCAGGTGATAATACAATGAAGGTGAAAACATGGGGGGATACATAAGGGATAAACATAGGGGCTGCAGAAGGCTTATTGGCCCATACGAGGCATCTCCTATCTAAACACAAAGATTAATCCAGTGTAATTGGCCTGTTATGTTGGACATTGTCTTCTGTGTTGGCATCGATATGTTCTTGTCTTGTCCTTACTCTCATGGTGGGTAGAGTAAATAGTTCCGTGATTTGGGTGTTCATGGTAGGTCGCTCTATTCTTATGTGAATTGCCTCAAGAATTTGTAATCTTCTTGAATCTTGGGTTTTGTCTATTATGCAAGTATTCTTGTTCAACATTTCTCTTGTTAGAGTAATGTCATGGGCTTGTCTCATGTGATTCCTAGGGGCACCAGATTGAAGATGGCATGTCAAACGCCTCGTCAGCTTGGTCGACGTCATACCTATGTACTTACATTGAAGGTTACATCCTTCGTGGGGGCAAGTGTACATGTATACAACGCTTGACTGCTGTAGAGGGTTCTCCGTCGGCTTCGGGCTGTTTTTGATAAGGAGTTCGGAAGTCTTCTTGGTTTTGTAGAATATTATCATGTTTATGTTTTGGTTAGGAGTAGTGCTTTTTACTCCTTTACGGATTATTTCTTTCATTATTCTTTCCTCTTTTATATGTTCACTGTGCATGGTTGATTTGTAATATAATTTTATTGGGGGTGTTGTGGTTTCTGTTCTAGGTTCTGAATTATACCAACGATCCAAGTGTCTTCTTATAGCAGCGTTTATTTCCGCGTTGCTATATCCGTTGTTCACCAATACCTGAGTTACTCTTTCAAACTCTCTACTCACGTTGCTCCATTCAGAGCAGTGGGTAAGCGCTCGACGAATATAAGTATTGAGAACACTGGCTTTGTATCTTTGGGGGCACTCACTTCTACCGTTCAGGCATAATCCTATGTTGGTGGGCTTGGTATATACGTTGGTGCTTAAAGAGGTTCCTGTTTTTGTTATTAGTACATCCAAGAATGGCAGACTGTTATTTTCACTATTTTCATGTGTAAATCGGAGTACTGACTCTCTCTCTAGGTGTCTTTTTAGGTCAATTAGTTCATCTGAGTCTTTTACTATTATGAATATGTCATCTACATAACGGCAGTATACAGTTGGTTTTTGTCTGCTACTGAAGACCCTATCTTCGATGGTTCCCATATAAAAATTAGCAAATAAAACTCCTAAGGGGGAGCCCATTGCTACTCCGTCTATTTGTAAATACATGTCTCCTTGTGGACTGATGAAAGGGGCTTCCTTTGTACATGCTTCGAGAAGACTTTTCAAGTGTGGCTCAGGAATGTCTAATTTGGGGGTGCTCTCGTCTCTGTATACTCTGTCCAGTATCATTCCTATGGTTGTGTCGACTGGGACGTTGGTAAAAAGGGATTCAACGTCCAGGGAAGCGATGATTCCATCGGGCTGGGTAGATTTGATCAATTCTAGGAAATCTGCTGATGATTGTAGACTAAACTTACTTGGAGTGTATGGAGTTAGGAGTTCATTGAGTTTCTTTGCCAGGTGATAAGTTGGGGTTGGTATTTGGCTGATTATAGGGCGTAGTGGGTTACCTGGTTTATGCGTCTTAACATTGCCGTAGGCATATCCTTAGCCATAGTCGCCTTGAAGTTTATTGAAATGCACACTACCTTTCTTTGCGTTGATTGCTGTAATTGTTTTGTTTACTTTCCGCTTAAGGTCTTCTACGGGGTTCCTCGTGATTCGTTGAAATTTGGAGTCGTCACTTAGGATGTCGCTAATTTTGTTCATGTATTCATGGGTAGGAATCAATACATATGCTGCTGTTTTGTCGGCTTTTCTTATTTTATTTTCTTATATATATATATATATATATATATATATATATATATATATATATATTAGTATATTTTGGTAGCAGTCTTTCCTGTAGACATATATTATTAAATATGACCGAAAAAGTAAGATTAGAAATAAAAATGAATTTTGGAGAATTGATTTTTGATTTACCTCCAACAGTGAAGCGTAATGTACGAAAGATTGAGAAAATTCGTGTTAGAATTATTAATCTTACTTTTTCGGTCATATTTAATAATATATGTCTACAGGAAAGACTGCTACCAAAATATACTAATATATATATATATATATATATATATATATATATATATATATATATATATATATATATATATATATATATATATATATATATTTATGTATATATACATATATATATATATATATATATATATATATATATATATATATATATATATATATATATATATATATATTTATATATATTTATATATATATATATATATATATATATATATATATATATATATATATATATATATATATATATATATATATATATATAACTGAAAACTCACACCCCAGAAGTGACTCGAACCCATACTCCCAGGAGCAACGCAACTGGTATGTACAAGACGCCTTAATCCACTTGACCATCACGACCAGACAAAATGAGGTGATAGCCGAGGCTATTTGAACCACCCCACCGCCGGCACTCGGATAGTAATCTTGGGCATAGCATTTTACCAAATCACCTCATTCTTTGGGGCACACGTGAGGAACACAAATGCGAACAAGCCTGAATGGTCCCCAGGACAATATGCAACTGAAAACTCACACCCCAGAAGTGACTCGAACCCATACTCCCAGGAGCAACGCAACTGGTATGTACAAGACGCTTTAATCCACTTGACCATCACGACCGGACAAAATGAGGTGATAGCCGAGGCTATTTGAACCACCCCACCGCCAGCACTCGGATAGTAATCTTTGGCATAGCATTTTACCAAATCACCTCATTCTTTGGGGCACACGTGAGGAACACAAATGCGAACAAGCCTGAATGGTCCCCAGGACAATATGCAACTGAAATCTCACACCCCAGAAGTGACTCGAACCCATACTCCCAGGAGCAACGCAACTGGTATGTACAAGACGCCTTAATCCACTTGACCATCACGACCGGACAAAATGAGGTGATAGCCGAGGCTATCTGAACCACCCCACCGCCGGCACTCGGATAGTAATCTTGGGCATAGCATTTTACCAAATCACCTCATTCTTTGGGGCACACATGAGGAACACAAATGCGAACAAGCCTGAATGGTCCCCAGGACAATATGCAACTGAAAACTCACACCCCAGAAGTGACTCGAACCCATACTCCCAGGAGCAACGCAACTGGTATGTACAAGACGCCTTAATCCACTTGACCATCACGACCGGACAAAATGAGGTGATTGCCGAGGCTATTTGAACCACCCCACCGCCGGCACTCGGATAGTAATCTTGGGCATAGCATTTTACCAAATCACCTCATTCTTTGGGGCACACGTGAGGAACACAAATGCGAACAAGCCTGAATGGTCCCCAGGACAAAATGCAACTGAAAACTCACACCCCAGAAGTGACTCGAACCCATACTCCCAGGAGCAACGCAACTGGTATGTACAAGACGCTTTAATCCACTTGACCATCACGACCGGACAAAATGAGGTGATAGCCGAGGCTATTTGAACCACCCCACCGCCAGCACTCGGATAGTAATCTTGGGCATAGCATTTTACCAAATCACCTCATTCTTTGGGGCACACGTGAGGAACACAAATGCGAACAAGCCTGAATGGTCCCCAGGACAATATGCAACTGAAAACTCACACCCCAGAAGTGACTCGAACCCATACTCCCAGGAGCAACGCAACTGGTATGTACAAGACGCCTAAATCCACTTGACCATCACGACCGGACAAAATGAGGTGATTGCCGAGGCTATTTGAACCACCCCACCGCCGGCACACGGATAGTAATCTTGGGCATAGCATTTTACCAAATCACCTCATTCTTTGGGGCACACGTGAGGAACACAAATGCGAACAAGCCTGAATGGTCCCCAGGACAATATGCAACTGAAAACTCACACCCCAGAAGTGACTCGAACCCATACTCCCAGGAGCAACGCAACTGGTATGTACAAGACGCCTTAATCCACTTGACCATCACGACCGGACAAAATGAGGTGATAGCCGAGGCTATTTGAACCACCCCACCGCCGGCACTCGGATAGTAATCTTGGGCATAGCATTTTACCAAATCACCTCATTCTTTGGGGCACACGTGAGGAACACAAATGCGAACAAGCCTGAATGGTCCCCAGGACAATATGCAACAGAAAACTCACACCTCAGAAGTGACTCGAACCCATACTCCCAGGAGCAACGCTACTGGTATGTACAAGACGCCTTAAGGGGTTACACTGGTGACCCGCTCTTGTGAACAGCAGTTTTAGTAACCCTAGACCTTTTTTAAAGTTGGCTGTTGTAGGGTCACGAGCCGTAACGAACGATAGGTAACAAGGATGAACACATTAATACTCCAAGACCCAGAGAATATCTTGTCTGGAAGGAAACACTATCGATTAGGTAGGGCAGTGAATCGGTCCTCACTACGTGGAGACGTTATGGAGAAGTTAAAGGGAGAGAGAGAGGAAATGGAAACAGTTCTCAGACAACGAGGGGGGGGGGGAGGGGGAAGTGGACCGAGGTGCAGCAGGCACAGAAAAGAACTGCTATCATCCCTACACCAAGTACTTCTACCAGCAAGACACCAGACATAAAGGACCTAGGACCTAGTTTCACGAAGCTCCATATATTTCTTCGTAAGTATGTTTGCTATGAAGGTTCCTAAGTATGCCCTAAGAAGATGCTTAGGTGCAATTCACGTAGGTCCACTTGGGAAGATATTTGGGTTCTGGGTCTGGTTCACTTGCGTGCCGATAGAGGTCACTACTGTGTTTCGTTTGGCCAATCAGAGAGCAGGCAACATTCTTTATATTGAAGATTTAGCGCTGGCTTATCGGAGCTCTATTGCCTCCTATTTACGTCGAATTTTCTTATAAAATTAGTATATTTCGAAGTAAAACTATGTTTTTTCAACTTCTACAGCCAGCACCGACATTGTAGTAAACAAATATGTTGCATTTGTTGTTTACCTACGTAATTCTAAGAGATACTGTGTAGCTGTCCTTGTTGCTCGGAAGATGCGCTGACAATTATTGTATATATTTACTGAATTTACCCAAGAGCCACTAACTATTTAGTGGCCTCGACTAGGACAGAAAGCCGGCGGCTTGTTAAAGGGCCCGCCAATTATCTTAATGATATTTTTTTAGCTGGAATTTGGCATTTACGGCTTCAGCGGGTAGGCGGCTCCAAGGGTTTATAGCCCTCTTGGTGGAGAAAATATCTGTTTTCAGTCCTACTTGAGAGAACATAGTCTCCAACATTATATCTGTTATTGCCCTGTTATCAGTGACTTCATAAGAAATGGTATGAAGTACTTTCAGCTCTGTAATTACTTCATACACTCAGGAATATTGGAAGATATTCTTGTGCTGCACCCAGATTTTGCCAGTGGAGGCTAATAGATCAGCCTTAAATATTTTACTCTCTCCTGATTCCATTTATGACTAGCCATCCTGTGAGGTGAGGATGTTGGATGAGCTTGTAGCTGGATTTTGATCTACACTGTGTGGTCCTTCATGCAAAATAGGGAAACAGCAGATTGCTGTGTATACCTAAACATGTTAAAAAATACATTGTTTGAGAGGAGTCTTGTAGAAACTGGTAAGAGTAATTATAATATAATGTTTCCATGATTCAGTGCTTACCTTCTTGTGAAAATCGTGAAGTGTTCTTTAGTTAGAATTGATTTGTTTTTAGTATTGAGGCTGGTATTTTCTACCTTGATTCCTTGTATGTCTAACCATCCAGTGAGATGGGAGTATTAGATAAACTTATAGCTAGTTTTTTATCTGCACTGTGTAATATTCCATATAGAATAGCGTAGCAGCACATTGCTGTGTATACCTTAGCTTCTTAATAAAAAAATCAATAATAAAGATTTTAAATTATAGTTTGTATTATTAAAAGTACTGCATTATCCTTATTAAATCATGTTAACCATGGATCAATAAGATCTCATGTTGATATGTAATAGTTATATTTATTTTGAACTGCTAATTCATGCTAATCATTTTGTAATCATTCATTAAATTGTGCATTATGTCTCAATTTTTTTCACTTTCTTGGATATACTGTACAGTATAAAAAGATAGGATAAAAATAAACCAGTAATATTTCTTTCATTATATTTTTTATATAAATAACTGCATCAATATTTTTACAGCTGACAGGATTTGTTTTACCATACAGGTGCATTATTTGTTAAAAAAAAGTATTATTACACACAATGGTGCTGCATAGCCTTCCCAGCTTGGTGCCTTCTTTTAATACTTACTTACTGATTAATAAATAAATAATAATAAATAAGTTTTATTCAGGAAAACTACATACATAGTTGATTTACAAACATAATGTTGGATTTATAGACAGAGCTAGTACATACAATACCTAAAGCCACTAATACTCATAGCATTTCGGGCAAGGTGTGGGAGAAAAAACATTTAGACTAAAACTTAATAGTAATCGGGATTAGGTATAAATTGTATTGAAAGAAGGAATAAAAAGGGGAGGTAACATAGCGGAAATCAGCAATTGTATACGTTGGTGAACAAACAGCATTGTTTAAAAAATAGCAAGACATGGGTTGACATGGGTAAGGTAGGTTACATGGAATTAATTAGGTAGTACTTGGTTTTACTCTTAAACTGGTTGAGAGAGGTACAGCCTTTGACATGATTCGGGAGGTCATTCCACATTCTGTGTCCCTTGATTTGTAGAGCACTTCTAGTTTGGTTACACACAGCCAAATTGTGTAACAGGAAGAGGTTTTAGACACAAATTTGCTCCATGCTACATGTAGAGGAATCAGCTGAGTATTCCTCAAATAAAATAAGCTGCCTCAGCTTATAAGGTAAATAAAATAAGCATTCCTCAAATAAGTAGCTGCCTCACCTCACTGCCTTACTGCTACATAGCCTTCCCGGCATTGTGCCTTCTTTTGATAATTACTTTTCCACACCCAAATTGTGTAACAGGAAGAGGTCTTGGACCCCTACCTCTCTCTTTTTTAATAGTCCGTATAGTCATAATTAAAGCTTTAAGTATTCAATGAATAAAGTTTTTGACGTTTTTACCCTACTCCTTACTTAACATCATTTGTGCAGCATATTTTTATTTTATGTCTCACCCAGATTTAATTTCAAAATAAAACCAAACTAAATAAATTAGAGATGGGTATGTATAGCTAGGGTACACCCTTACTACTAGGTGAACAGGGCCTTTGGTGATAGTAAATGATCCCATCAGGCAGGGCTCATCACCTTCTCTCATATTTCATGTTCACCAGTGTTTATTTACTTAATAACTACTGGTATAATATCTTGTTATTATAAAACTAATTCTAATATCATAAAAGACATATTTACTTCAAGTTTCAAGGAGAGAATGCATAAATAACTAACACGAAGGACTCCTCTTCACGAGATTCACCAGCTATAATCTTTTGTTTATGTTCCAAAATCTTAAAATCGATCCCAGTGTTATGTAGTAGAGAAAAATTTAGTTATATCTAGTTTATACTCAGATGACGGACCAAACTTACAAAGGTTTTTCTTATTAGTGTAGCTACTGGAATACCGATGGAGCCGCCACGAAGGCGCTAAGAAGAAAAACATTCGTAAGTACCTTCGTGAATCTGGCCCCTAGAGAGGACAGCACCAGTCACACACTAGTCTGTGTCAGCCAGTGCTTCTCTCTCCACAGCCCAGCCACAGGACAACAGTATGAGACAGGAGAGGACAACACCAGTCTCTCACCAGACATCGTAAGACTCTGCACATCTTCCAAAATTCAAGATAATGCAGACAGTCCACTTTCCCACAGCATATGGAATAGTAACGGCAATGGAAAAGGAACAATCTGAGCTCAAACCTTCCTTCACAGTCAACCTGAAAGGAGAAATTATATTGACACTACAAGACCAACAGACTGCATATTACTTAGAGAAAGTAAGTCCTACAAGGAAAACCTGTATGCTGTCGGAAAACCCAACACCATTTACTAATATTAAATACAATAGGCAGATAATAGTGCTGCTGGGTTATATAAACAACTTAACCCATAAAAAAATGTAGCCTATAGTGGAAATGTACGTCAATAGAAAACGGGATATCATTGCCACATCGCTAATAAATTTACCAGCTATTCTGTTGGAAATTATTAACATTAACAGTTCTTAATACATCAGTCTCATGACTGTGAACATCATAAAAACATTTTACTTGACTCGACTTAATTATTAGTACCAAAATAGTGTAAATGGGACCTTTCTACCACTAACTGACATCTGGACAAGAGAGCCAGGGCGTCAGTGGGAGGTAGGCCTGAGGGGTCAGCCATTGTTATTGTTTAGACCAGAGTCGCAGGAGCAGATCAACAGCTCAATTAATACTCTCCCTTGGTCGAAGTGTTATGGATACTAAATTAGTACTTCGATCATCAACACGCAGTCAACATCTAAACACGGGAAGTATCTATCCGAAATCTTATCTATTCATTCCTGGCCAGTAATGTTAGGTAGATAGGATTATTTCCAGTCAGCACAAGGAGCAGCGACATAACACAGGTAATTATTCCTTGGTCCTTATCTTATCATATACCAATATTTCCTCTGATATAGCTGTCATATATATAGGATCATTGCTATTATTGCAAGTGCCCTTTGCCAGGAACAATTGAAGAGGAAGCAAGAATTAATCCTAGTACACCAGTACATGGTATTGATGCTAGCCTCAACCACGAGGATTATTTGGTGTCAACATCCTTGTTTATACCTGGTGGACGGGCCTACCATACAATAAGGCCTCCCTATTTTAATTACTAACATAGGTAGTTTAATTCTGTAATGAATGTTAGTCAATCAATTCTGATTGACTACGTATACAAATTTAATTTAAACCCCCCAAAATGTGTAAGGAAATCGAATTGTGAGAATTTGCAAAAATACAGTTTACTAAACATCATACAATTCCTATCGAAATATATAGATTAACATAAATATAAATTTGATATAAATTCATATAAATTATATATATATAAATCTCACAGGTTGGTTCCCCACATATAATTGGAAAAGCTGGACCCTTCAGAAAGACAAGCTCGAGTCGTGCTTTTGGGATACCAATCGACTTTCCACAGGATCCAGTACAAAAACACAAGCAAATCTTAAATGCGGAACTGTGTAGCACAAAAGTGGACAAAGCAGCGAAACGTCAGGTTCTGATGACCGTCACGGGACGTGTGCCAGAAACATTCAATCCTGGAAATTGTGGACTATTCCGACAGAGACCATACGTCCCGGAACCCCTGTACTGCTTCAGGTGTCAGAAATACGGCCACCATCAATCACGCTGCACTGGACAAGAGAGATGCGGAGAGTGCAGCCTGAAGCAGTCAACCAAAGACTGTATAGCCAAGCACAAGGCAAACCAGACCACAACAGACAAATGTCCAAATTGTGGAGGCAAACATCATGGCTGGAGCACACCCTGCTCTGCAAGGATAGAAAAGGTGCAGACAGCTCAGGACAGGGTAAACACACACACCAGCACTCCAAACACCAACACCAACGTCTGGAACACTCGTACACAGCCACAACACACACCCACTCTCACAGAACACAACTTCTCAGCTCTATAAATTCCAAATCAGAAAATTCACCAAAGCACTATAGAACATAGGAACATAAGAACAAAGGTAACTGCAGAAGGCCTATTGGCCCATACGAGGCAGCTCCTATTCTATAACCACTCAATCCCACTCATATACTTGTCCAACCCGCGCTTGAAACAATCGAGGGACACCACCTCCACCACGTTACGCGGCAATTGGTTCCACAAATCAACAACCCTGTTACTGAACCAGTATTTGCCCAAGTCTTTCCTACATCTAAACTTATCCAATTTATACCCATTGTTTCGTGTTCTGTCTTGTGTTGATATTTTTAATATCCTATTAATATCCCCTTTGTTATGTCCATTCATCCACTTGTAAACCTCTATCATGTCACCCCTAACTCTTCGCCTTTCCAGTGAATGCAACTTAAGCTTTGTTAATCTTTCTTCATATGAAAGATTTCTAATATGGGGAATTAACTTAGTCATCCTACGCTGGACACGTTCAAGTGAATTTATAACCATTCTATAATATGGCGACCAAAACTGAACTGCATAATCTAAATGGCCTAACTAGAGCAAGATATAGCTTGAGAACCACACCAGGTGTCTTGTTACTAACTCTGCGATTAATAAATCCAAGTGTCCGATTTGCCTTATTACAAACATTTATGCATTGATCCTTTTGTTTTAAATTCTTACTAATCATAACTCCCAGATCCCTTTCGCAATCTCAACACCATCTAGCTCGTATCTTGTAACTCTATCATCATTACCTAGCCTCAGAACTTTACATTTATCAGCATTAAACTGCATTTGCCAATAATTTGACCATTTCAAAACCCTATCAAGATCAACTTGAAGTGATAGTGAGTCCTCCTCCGAATTAATTTCCCTACCGGAAATTGTCAGCTTAAAGAACAACGAGAAGTAACGAAGGAGGAGACAAGCAGTAAAGGGACCTCGTCTTGGAGAGTTGTGAAAGACAGGGGCCTTAAGAAGACTTTGATAAAGCCGCCTTCAAACGCCATAGCAACCTCTAATTCATTTGACGTTTTGGAGGACGAGTGCTGTGGAGAGACTGTGGATCGCGCAAAAGGGAAAGCAACGAAGAGAAAGGAAGCGCAGGCCCCTCAGAGGGTAAAGGAAGTACCTAAGCAAACATTAGTTGTGGGAGATTCCCAGATAAGGTATTTGGATAGAACGTTTTGTGCTAGAGATAGGGAGAACAGGTTAAGGGTTTGCTATCCCGGAGCTGGCATTGGTGATATTATAAACAACATGAATGATATTATGGCTGGTAATGGGAACAATCCCATTATTTGCATTAGCGTGGGAGGAAATGATGTTGGTCGAGTTAGGAGTGAGGAACTGATTCAGAGGTATAAAACAGCCATAGAGTTAGTTAGGAGCAAGGGAGGAATCCCGATCATATGTGGCATTCTTCCAAGAAAGGGAGTGGGAAATGAATGGATATCGAGGGGCACTTGGTGTCAATTGCCGGCTGGAAAGATATTGCAAATCAAATGCAATATCTTTCATAGACAACTGGGAACACTTCTATGGAAGAAATGAAATGTATGCTCGTGATGGGGTGCATCTATCGAGAGCTGGGGTTGTTGCTGTTGCGAACTCGTTAGAAGAAGTGGTTAGAGGTGTTTGTTTGGGTTTAAACTGTTAGTAGATAGAGGTATGGGAATTGATGTGGAAGAAGGAGGTAATAAAAGTATGTGTTTGTGGGAGAAAGGAATTGGCAAAACGACCAGGGAAAGAGAAGGTCCGCAAAATAACAATTCACTTAGGGTATATTACACTAACAGTAGAAGTCTAAGAAATAAAATTAACGAATTAAATGCTCTTGTCTGCACAGAAAAAATAGATATTATTGCACTTACCGAAACGTGGATGAATGTAGAAAATAGAGAACTATTAGCTGAATATCAAATATATGGATTTAAACTATTTCACACAGATAGATATATTAGACGAGGAGGTGGAGTAGCCATATATGTTAGGGACAATTTGAAATGTAGTCTCAAAGAGGGAATCAAAACAGAGCCACACACAGAAACTATTTGGATTGAATTAAACGAAAAAGCTAATAATATTATAATAGGAGTAATATATAGGCCACCAAATTTAGACAGAATGGAAGCAAAGCATCTATGGGATGAAATATCTAGAGCATCTAGATCTAACAGTATTTATGTCATGGGTGACTTTAATTTTAGCGGAATAAACTGGTTGAACAAAACAGGGAATAGTGAAGCAGAAGATTTTCTAGAATTAATTGACGATTGCTTTCTTACGCAACACATTAAGGAACCAACACGGGAAAATAATATTTTAGATTTAGTGTTAACTAACAGGGAAACGCAAATTAATGACATCGAAATAGGGAGTGAGCTAGGGAGCAGTGATCACAAAGAAATCAGATTTAGCATAGAATGGAATAGACCAGTAGGAGAAAATTCTGTTAAAGTGCCAGATTTTCGAAAAGCTGATTTTAATAGCCTAAGAAATTTTTTGGGTCAAATAGATTGGAAAGTCTTGGGTATGGGGTGTGGGCCGGTCTTGGAGCGAGACATGAACCCAGCGATAGGTGACTTAAATGGGGATTTCGATGTGGATTCAATATATAACTTATTTAAGAATATTCTTAACAAAGCACAGGAACGTAGTATACCATACAAATTGAATAGATCGAATACTAATGACCCAAAGTGGATAACAAAGAATTTGAAGAACCTTATAGGTAAAAAGAGAGCTTGGTACAAAAGGATTAAAAATGGGGAGGTCACTTTAGAACAGGAATTCGTACAACTGGTTAGAAATGTTAAAAAAGAGATAAGGAAAGCAAAAAGAAACTATGAAGTTCGCATAGCAGGGCAAGCAAAGACAAATCCTAAAGGGTTTTTTCAGTTATATCGTACTAAGACTAGGGAAAGGATAGGTCCATTAAAAACTGAGACAGGTCAAATAACAGATAGTGATGAAGAGATGAGTAGTATTTTTAATAAATATTTTGTATCTGTATTTACTAAAGAGGAACTTAACAATATGCCTTCAGCCGAACAAGTCTATGTGGGTGGGGACGAGGACAGGTTGACGAGTTTAACAGTTACCAGGGAGGATGTTCTTAAACAAATAGTAAAACTCAAACCAAACAAATCCCCAGGGCCGGATGAAGTGTTTGCCAGGGTGCTTAAAGAATGCAAAGAGGAGCTTTGTGACCCACTGTCAACCATATTTAATAAATCAATAGAGTCAGGCAGAGTGCCAGAGTTTTGGAAAGTTGCTAATGTGATACCAGTTTTTAAGAAAGGAGATAGATCACTTGCGTCTAACTATCGACCAATTAGCCTAACGTCTATTGTGGGAAAGTTACTCGAATCTATAATAGCAAATAAAATTCGTCTTCATCTTGAAAAACATAAATTAATAATTGAGTCGCAACATGGTTTTATAAATGGCCGTTCATGTTTAACAAATTTGTTATCTTTTTATTCTAGCATTGTTGAGGCAGTTGATAGTGGTAAGGATTGCGATGTTGTATACCTTGACTTTAGCAAAGCTTTTGATACAGTGCCACATGAAAGACTGATTAAAAAGATAGAGTCTCATGGTATTGGGGGTGCTATATTAAGCTGGATTAGGGCATGACTATACCAAAGGAAACAGAGAGTTAGTATAAATGGAATCAAGTCAGAGTGGGAAAATGTTGTAAGTGGAGTGCCTCAAGGCTCTGTCCTGGGACCTCTGTTGTTTATAATATATATAAATGATTTAGATTCAGGTTTGAGTAGCAACATTTGCAAATTTGCCGATGATACGAAAATCGGTAGGGAAATTAATTCGGAGGAGGACGCACTATCACTTCAAGTTGATCTAGATAGGGTTTTGAAATGGTCAAAGGATTGGCAGATGCAGTTTAATGCTGATAAATGTAAAGTTCTGAGGTTAGGTAATGATGATAGAGTTACAAGATACGAGCTAGATGGTGTTGTGATTGCGAAGTCGGATTGCGAAAGGGATCTGGGAGTTATGATTAGTAAGAATTTAAAACAAAAGGATCAATGCATAAATGTTCGTAATAAGGCAAATCGGACACTTGGATTTATTAATCGCAGCGTTAGTAACAAGACACCTGGTGTGGTTCTCAAGCTATATCTTGCTCTAGTTAGGCCCCATTTAGATTATGCAGTTCAGTTTTGGTCGCCATATTATAGAATGGATATAAATTCACTTGAACGTGTCCAGCGTAGGATGACTAAGTTAATTCTCCAAATTAGAAATCTTTCATATGAAGAAAGATTAACAAAGCTTAAGTTGCATTCACTGGAAAGGCGAAGAGTTAGGGGTGACATGATAGAGGTTTACAAGTGGATGAATGGACATAACCGGGGGGATATTAATAGGGTATTAAAAGTATCAACACAGGACAGAACACGAAACAATGGGTATAAATTGGATAAGTTTAGATTTAGGAAAGACTTGGGTAAATACTGGTTCAGTAACAGGGTTGTTGATTTGTGGAACCAATTGCCGCGTAACATTGTGGAGGTGGGGTCCCTCGATTGTTTCAAGCACGGGTTGGACAAGTATATGAGTGGGATTGGGTGGTTATAGAATAGGAGCTGCCTCGTATGGGCCAATAGGCCTTCTGCAGTTACCTTTGTTCTTATGTTCTTATGTTCTTACCGATTTTCGTATCATCGGCAAATTTGCAAATGTTGCTAACCTGAATCTAAAATCCTGAATCTAAATCATTTATATATATTATAAAATCAAAATCAAACCTGAATCTAAATCATTTATATATATTATAAAATCAAAATCAAACCTGAATCTAAATCATTTATATATATTATAAACAACAGAAGTCCCAGGACAGAGCCTTGAGGCACTCAACTTACAACATTTTCTCTGACTTGATTCCATTTAGAACATAAGAACATAAGAACAAAGGTAACTGCAGAAGGCCTATTGGCCCATACGAGGCAGCTCCTATTCTATAACCACCCAATCCCACTCATATACTTGTCCAACCCGTGCTTGAAACAATCGAGGGACCCCACCTCCACAATGTTACGCGGCAATTGGTTCCACAAATCAACAACCCTGTTACTGAACCAGTATTTACCCAAGTCTTTCCTAAATCTAAACTTATCCAATTTATACCCATTGTTTCGTGTTCTGTCCTGTGTTGATGACAACGAGAAGTAACGAAGGAGGAGACCAGCAGTAAAGGGACCTCGTCTTGGAGAGTTGTGAAAGACAGGGGCCTTAAGAAGACTTTGATAAAGCCGCCTTCAAACGCCATAGCAACCTCTAATTCATTTGACGTTTTGGAGGACGAGTGCTGTGGAGAGACTGTGGATCGCGCAAAAGGGAAAGCAACGAAGAGAAAGGAAGCGCAGGCCCCTCAGAGGGTAAAGGAAGTACCTAAGCAAACATTAGTTGTGGGAGATTCCCAGATAAGGTATTTGGATAGAACGTTTTGTGCTAGAGATAGGGGGAACAGGTTAAGGGTTTGCTATCCCGGAGCTGGCATTGGTGATATTATAAACAACATGAATGATATTATGGCTGGTAATGGGAACAATCCCATTATTTGCATTAGCGTGGGAGGAAATGATGTTGGTCGAGTTAGGAGTGAGGAACTGATTCAGAGGTATAAAACAGCCATAGAGTTAGTTAGGAGCAAGGGAGGAATCCCGATCATATGTGGCATTCTTCCAAGAAAGGGAGTGGGAAATGAATGGATATCGAGGGCACTTGGTGTCAATTGCCGGCTGGAAAGATATTGCAAATCAAATGCAATATCTTTCATAGACAACTGGGAACACTTCTATGGAAGAAATGAAATGTATGCTCGTGATGGGGTGCATCTATCGAGAGCTGGGGTTGTTGCTGTTGCGAACTCGTTAGAAGAAGTGGTTAGAGGTGTTTGTTTGGGTTTAAACTGTTAGTAGATAGAGGTATGGGAATTGATGTGGAAGAAGGAGGTAATAAAAGTATGTGTTTGTGGGAGAAAGGAATTGGCAAAACGACCAGGGAAAGAGAAGGTCCGCAAAATAACAATTCACTTAGGGTATATTACACTAACAGTAGAAGTCTAAGAAATAAAATTAACGAATTAAATGCTCTTGTCTGCACAGAAAAAATAGATATTATTGCACTTACCGAAACGTGGATGAATGTAGAAAATAGAGAACTATTAGCTGAATATCAAATATATGGATTTAAACTATTTCACACAGATAGATATATTAGACGAGGAGGTGGAGTAGCCATATATGTTAGGGACAATTTGAAATGTAGTCTCAAAGAGGGAATCAAAACAGAGCCACACACAGAAACTATTTGGATTGAATTAAACGAAAAAGCTAATAATATTATAATAGGAGTAATATATAGGCCACCAAATTTAGACAGAATGGAAGCAAAGCATCTATGGGATGAAATATCTAGAGCATCTAGATCTAACAGTATTTATGTCATGGGTGACTTTAATTTTAGCGGAATAAACTGGTTGAACAAAACAGGGAATAGTGAAGCAGAAGATTTTCTAGAATTAATTGACGATTGCTTTCTTACGCAACACATTAAGGAACCAACACGGGAAAATAATATTTTAGATTTAGTGTTAACTAACAGGGAAACGCAAATTAATGACATCGAAATAGGGAGTGAGCTAGGGAGCAGTGATCACAAAGAAATCAGATTTAGCATAGAATGGAATAGACCAGTAGGAGAAAATTCTGTTAAAGTGCCAGATTTTCGAAAAGCTGATTTTAATAGCCTAAGAAATTTTTTGGGTCAAATAGATTGGAAAGTCTTGGGTATGGGGTGTGGGCCGGTCTTGGAGCGAGACATGAACCCAGCGATAGGTGACTTAAATGGGGATTTCGATGTGGATTCAATATATAACTTATTTAAGAATATTCTTAACAAAGCACAGGAACGTAGTATACCATACAAATTGAATAGATCGAATACTAATGACCCAAAGTGGATAACAAAGAATTTGAAGAACCTTATAGGTAAAAAGAGAGCTTGGTACAAAAGGATTAAAAATGGGGAGGTCACTTTAGAACAGGAATTCGTACAACTGGTTAGAAATGTTAAAAAAGAGATAAGGAAAGCAAAAAGAAACTATGAAGTTCGCATAGCAGGGCAAGCAAAGACAAATCCTAAAGGGTTTTTTCAGTTATATCGTACTAAGACTAGGGAAAGGATAGGTCCATTAAAAACTGAGACAGGTCAAATAACAGATAGTGATGAAGAGATGAGTAGTATTTTTAATAAATATTTTGTATCTGTATTTACTAAAGAGGAACTTAACAATATGCCTTCAGCCGAACAAGTCTATGTGGGTGGGGACGAGGACAGGTTGACGAGTTTAACAGTTACCAGGGAGGATGTTCTTAAACAAATAGTAAAACTCAAACCAAACAAATCCCCAGGGCCGGATGAAGTGTTTGCCAGGGTGCTTAAAGAATGCAAAGAGGAGCTTTGTGACCCACTGTCAACCATATTTAATAAATCAATAGAGTCAGGCAGAGTGCCAGAGTTTTGGAAAGTTGCTAATGTGATACCAGTTTTTAAGAAAGGAGATAGATCACTTGCGTCTAACTATCGACCAATTAGCCTAACGTCTATTGTGGGAAAGTTACTCGAATCTATAATAGCAAATAAAATTCGTCTTCATCTTGAAAAACATAAATTAATAATTGAGTCGCAACATGGTTTTATAAATGGCCGTTCATGTTTAACAAATTTGTTATCTTTTTATTCTAGCATTGTTGAGGCAGTTGATAGTGGTAAGGATTGCGATGTTGTATACCTTGACTTTAGCAAAGCTTTTGATACAGTGCCACATGAAAGACTGATTAAAAAGATAGAGTCTCATGGTATTGGGGGTGCTATATTAAGCTGGATTAGGGCATGGCTATACCAAAGGAAACAGAGAGTTAGTATAAATGGAATCAAGTCAGAGTGGGAAAATGTTGTAAGTGGAGTGCCTCAAGGCTCTGTCCTGGGACCTCTGTTGTTTATAATATATATAAATGATTTAGATTCAGGTTTGAGTAGCAACATTTGCAAATTTGCCGATGATACGAAAATCGGTAGGGAAATTAATTCGGAGGAGGACGCACTATCACTTCAAGTTGATCTAGATAGGGTTTTGAAATGGTCAAAGGATTGGCAGATGCAGTTTAATGCTGATAAATGTAAAGTTCTGAGGTTAGGTAATGATGATAGAGTTACAAGATACGAGCTAGATGGTGTTGTGATTGCGAAGTCGGATTGCGAAAGGGATCTGGGAGTTATGATTAGTAAGAATTTAAAACAAAAGGATCAATGCATAAATGTTCGTAATAAGGCAAATCGGACACTTGGATTTATTAATCGCAGCGTTAGTAACAAGACACCTGGTGTGGTTCTCAAGCTATATCTTGCTCTAGTTAGGCCCCATTTAGATTATGCAGTTCAGTTTTGGTCGCCATATTATAGAATGGATATAAATTCACTTGAACGTGTCCAGCGTAGGATGACTAAGTTAATTCTCCAAATTAGAAATCTTTCATATGAAGAAAGATTAACAAAGCTTAAGTTGCATTCACTGGAAAGGCGAAGAGTTAGGGGTGACATGATAGAGGTTTACAAGTGGATGAATGGACATAACCGGGGGGATATTAATAGGGTATTAAAAGTATCAACACAGGACAGAACACGAAACAATGGGTATAAATTGGATAAGTTTAGATTTAGGAAAGACTTGGGTAAATACTGGTTCAGTAACAGGGTTGTTGATTTGTGGAACCAATTGCCGCGTAACATTGTGGAGGTGGGGTCCCTCGATTGTTTCAAGCACGGGTTGGACAAGTATATGAGTGGGATTGGGTGGTTATAGAATAGGAGCTGCCTCGTATGGGCCAATAGGCCTTCTGCAGTTACCTTTGTTCTTATGTTCTTATGTTCTTACCGATTTTCGTATCATCGGCAAATTTGCAAATGTTGCTAACCTGAATCTAAAATCCTGAATCTAAATCATTTATATATATTATAAAATCAAAATCAAACCTGAATCTAAATCATTTATATATATTATAAAATCAAAATCAAACCTGAATCTAAATCATTTATATATATTATAAACAACAGAAGTCCCAGGACAGAGCCTTGAGGCACTCAACTTACAACATTTTCTCTGACTTGATTCCATTTAGAACATAAGAACATAAGAACAAAGGTAACTGCAGAAGGCCTATTGGCCCATACGAGGCAGCTCCTATTCTATAACCACCCAATCCCACTCATATACTTGTCCAACCCGTGCTTGAAACAATCGAGGGACCCCACCTCCACAATGTTACGCGGCAATTGGTTCCACAAATCAACAACCCTGTTACTGAACCAGTATTTACCCAAGTCTTTCCTAAATCTAAACTTATCCAATTTATACCCATTGTTTCGTGTTCTGTCCTGTGTTGATGACAACGAGAAGTAACGAAGGAGGAGACCAGCAGTAAAGGGACCTCGTCTTGGAGAGTTGTGAAAGACAGGGGCCTTAAGAAGACTTTGATAAAGCCGCCTTCAAACGCCATAGCAACCTCTAATTCATTTGACGTTTTGGAGGACGAGTGCTGTGGAGAGACTGTGGATCGCGCAAAAGGGAAAGCAACGAAGAGAAAGGAAGCGCAGGCCCCTCAGAGGGTAAAGGAAGTACCTAAGCAAACATTAGTTGTGGGAGATTCCCAGATAAGGTATTTGGATAGAACGTTTTGTGCTAGAGATAGGGGGAACAGGTTAAGGGTTTGCTATCCCGGAGCTGGCATTGGTGATATTATAAACAACATGAATGATATTATGGCTGGTAATGGGAACAATCCCATTATTTGCATTAGCGTGGGAGGAAATGATGTTGGTCGAGTTAGGAGTGAGGAACTGATTCAGAGGTATAAAACAGCCATAGAGTTAGTTAGGAGCAAGGGAGGAATCCCGATCATATGTGGCATTCTTCCAAGAAAGGGAGTGGGAAATGAATGGATATCGAGGGCACTTGGTGTCAATTGCCGGCTGGAAAGATATTGCAAATCAAATGCAATATCTTTCATAGACAACTGGGAACACTTCTATGGAAGAAATGAAATGTATGCTCGTGATGGGGTGCATCTATCGAGAGCTGGGGTTGTTGCTGTTGCGAACTCGTTAGAAGAAGTGGTTAGAGGTGTTTGTTTGGGTTTAAACTGTTAGTAGATAGAGGTATGGGAATTGATTTGGAGGAAGGAGGTAATAAAAGTATGTGTTTGTGGGAGAAAGGAATTGGCAAAACGATCAGGGAAAGAGAAGGTCCGCAAAATAACAATTCACTTAGGGTATATTACACTAACAGTAGAAGTCTAAGAAATAAAATTAACGAATTAAATGCTCTTGTCTGCACAGAAAAAATAGATATTATTGCACTTACCGAAACGTGGATGAATGTAGAAAATAGAGAACTATTAGCTGAATATCAAATATATGGATTTAAACTATTTCACACAGATAGATATATTAGACGAGGAGGTGGAGTAGCCATATATGTTAGGGACAATTTGAAATGTAGACTCAAAGAGGGAATCAAAACAGAGCCACACACAGAAACTATTTGGATTGAATTAAACGAAAAAGCTAATAATATTATAATAGGAGTAATATATAGGCCACCAAATTTAGACAGAATGGAAGCAAAGCATCTATGGGATGAAATATCTAGAGCATCTAGATCTAACAGTATTTATGTCATGGGTGACTTTAATTTTAGCGGAATAAACTGGTTGAACAAAACAGGGAATAGTGAAGCAGAAGATTTTCTAGAATTAATTGACGATTGCTTTCTTACGCAACACATTAAGGAACCAACACGGGAAAATAATATTTTAGATTTAGTGTTAACTAACAGGGAAACGCAAATTAATGACATCGAAATAGGGAGTGAGCTAGGGAGCAGTGATCACAAAGAAATCAGATTTAGCATAGAATGGAATAGACCAGTAGGAGAAAATTCTGTTAAAGTGCCAGATTTTCGAAAAGCTGATTTTAATAGCCTAAGAAATTTTTTGGGTCAAATTGATTGGAAAGTCTTGGGTATGGGGTGTGGGCCGGTCTTGGAGCGAGACATGAACCCAGCGATAGGTGACTTAAATGGGGATTTCGATGTGGATTCAATATATAACTTATTTAAGAATATTCTAAACAAAGCACAGGAACGTAGTATACCATACAAATTGAATAGATCGAATACTAATGACCCAAAGTGGATAACAAAGAATTTGAAGAACCTTATAGGTAAAAAGAGAGCTTGGTACAAAAGGATTAAAAATGGGGAGGTCACTTTAGAACAGGAATTCGTACAACTGGTTAGAAATGTTAAAAAAGAGATAAGGAAAGCAAAAAGAAACTATGAAGTTCGCATAGCAGGGCAAGCAAAGACAAGTCCTAAAGGGTTTTTTCAGTTATATCGTACTAAGACTAGGGAAAGGATAGGTCCATTAAAAACTGAGACAGGTCAAATAACAGATAGTGATGAAGAGATGAGTAGTATTTTTAATAAATATTTTGTATCTGTATTTACTAAAGAGGAACTTAACAATATGCCTTCAGCCGAACAAGTCTATGTGGGTGGGGACGAGAACAGGTTGACGAGTTTAACAGTTACCAGGGAGGATGTTCTTAAACAAATAGTAAAACTCAAACCAAACAAATCCCCAGGGCCGGATGAAGTGTTTGCCAGGGTGCTTAAAGAATGCAAAGAGGAGCTTTGTGACCCACTGTCAACCATATTTAATAAATCAATAGAGTCAGGCAGAGTGCCAGAGTTTTGGAAAGTTGCTAATGTGATACCAGTTTTTAAGAAAGGAGATAGATCACTTGCGTCTAACTATCGACCAATTAGCCTAACGTCTATTGTGGGAAAGTTACTCGAATCTATAATAGCAAATAAAATTCGTCTTCATCTTGAAAAACATAAATTAATAATTGAGTCGCAACATGGTTTTATAAATGGCCGTTCATGTTTAACAAATTTGTTATCTTTTTATTCTAGCATTGTTGAGGCAGTTGATAGTGGTAAGGATTGCGATGTTGTATACCTTGACTTTAGCAAAGCTTTTGATACAGTGCCACATGAAAGACTGATTAAAAAGATAGAGTCTCATGGTATTGGGGGTGCTATATTAAGCTGGATTAGGGCATGGCTATACCAAAGGAAACAGAGAGTTAGTATAAATGGAATCAAGTCAGAGTGGGAAAATGTTGTAAGTGGAGTGCCTCAAGGCTCTGTCCTGGGACCTCTGTTGTTTATAATATATATAAATGATTTAGATTCAGGTTTGAGTAGCAACATTTGCAAATTTGCCGATGATACGAAAATCGGTAGGGAAATTAATTCGGAGGAGGACTCACTATCACTTCAAGTTGATCTAGATAGGGTTTTGAAATGGTCAAAGGATTGGCAGATGCAGTTTAATGCTGATAAATGTAAAGTTCTGAGGTTAGGTAATGATGATAGAGTTACAAGATACGAGCTAGATGGTGTTGTGATTGCGAAGTCGGATTGCGAAAGGGATCTGGGAGTTATGATTAGTAAGAATTTAAAACAAAAGGATCAATGCATAAATGTTCGTAATAAGGCAAATCGGACACTTGGATTTATTAATCGCAGCGTTAGTAACAAGACACCTGGTGTGGTTCTCAAGCTATATCTTGCTCTAGTTAGGCCCCATTTAGATTATGCAGTTCAGTTTTGGTCGCCATATTATAGAATGGATATAAATTCACTTGAACATGTCCAGCGTAGGATGACTAAGTTAATTCCCCAAATTAGAAATCTTTCATATGAAGAAAGATTAACAAAGCTTAAGTTGCATTCACTGGAAAGGCGAAGAGTTAGGGGTGACATGATAGAGGTTTACAAGTGGATGAATGGACATAACCGGGGGGATATTAATAGGGTATTAAAAGTATCAACACAGGACAGAACACGAAACAATGGGTATAAATTGGATAAGTTTAGATTTAGGAAAGACTTGGGTAAATACTGGTTCAGTAACAGGGTTGTTGATTTGTGGAACCAATTGCCGCATAACATTGTGGAGGTGGGGTCCCTCGATTGTTTCAAGCACGGGTTGGACAAGTATATGAGTGGGATTGGGTGGTTATAGAATAGGAGCTGCCTCGTATGGGCCAATAGGCCTTCTGCAGTTACCTTTGTTCTTATGTTCTTATGTTCTTATGATACTTTTAATACCCTATTAATATCCCCCCGGTTATGTCCATTCATCCACTTGTAAACCTCTATCATGTCACCCCTAACTCTTCGCCTTTCCAGTGAATGCAACTTAAGCTTTGTTAATCTTTCTTCATATGAAAGATTTCTAATTTGGGGAATTAACTTAGTCATCCTACGCTGGACACGTTCAAGTGAATTTATATCCATTCTATAATATGGCGACCAAAACTGAACTGCATAATCTAAATGGGGCCTAACTAGAGCAAGATATAGCTTGAGAACCACACCAGGTGTCTTGTTACTAACGCTGCGATTAATAAATCCAAGTGTCTGATTTGCCTTATTACGAACATTTATGCATTGATCCTTTTGTTTTAAATTCTTACTAATCATAACTCCCAGATCCCTTTCTTAATCCGACTTCGCAATCACAACACCATCTAGCTCGTATCTTGTAACTCTATCATCATTACCTAACCTCAGAACTTTACATTTATCAGCATTAAACTGCATCTGCCAATCCTTTGACCATTTCAAAACCCTATCTAGATCAACTTGAAGTGATAGTGAGTCCTCCTCCGAATTAATTTCCCTACCGATTTTCGTATCATCGGCAAATTTGCAAATGTTGCTACTCAAACCTGAATCTAAATCATTTATATATATTATAAACAACAGAGGTCCCAGGACAGAGCCTTGAGGCACTCCACTTACAACATTTTCCCACTCTGACTTGATTCCATTTATACTAACTCTCTGTTTCCTTTGGTATAGCCATGCCCTAATCCAGCTTAATATAGCACCCCCAATACCATGAGACTCTATCTTTTTAATCAGTCTTTCATGTGGCACTGTATCAAAAGCTTTGCTAAAGTCAAGGTATACAACATCGCAATCCTTACCACTAAGAACATAAGAACATAAGAACAAAGGTAACTGCAGAAGGCCTATTGGCCCATACGAGGCAGCTCCTATTCTATAACCACCCAATCCCACTCATATACTCGTCCAACCCGCGCTTGAAACAATCGAGGGACCCCACCTCCACCACGTCACGCGGCAATTGGTTCCACAAATCTACAACCCTGCTACCGAACCAGCACCCACCCAAGTCTTTCCTAAATCTAAACTTACCCAACTTACACCCATTGCTTCGTGCTCCGTCCCGTGTTGATACTTTTAATACCCCACCAATATCCCCCTTGTTATGTCCATTCACCCACCTGCAAACCTCCACCATGCCGCCCCCAACCCTTCGCCCCTCCAGTGAATGCAACCCAAGCTTTGTTAATCCCTCTTCATATGAAAGATTTATAATTTGGGGAATTAACTTAGTCATCCTACGCTGGACACGTTCAAGTGAATTTATATCCATTCTATAATATGGCGACCAAAACTGAACTGCATAATCTAAATGGGGCCTAACTAGAGCAAGATATAGCTTGAGAACCACACCAGGTGTCTTGTTACTAACGCTTCGATTAATAAATCCAAGTGTCCGATTTGCCTTATTACGAACATTTATGCATTGATCCTTTTGTTTTAAATTCTTACTAATCATAACTCCCAGATCCCTTTCGCAATCCGACTTCGCAATCACAACACCATCTAGCTCGTATCTTGTAACTCTATCATCATTACCTAACCTCAGAACTTTACATTTATCAGCATTAAACTGCATCTGCCAATCCTTTGACCATTTCAAAACCCTATCTAGATCAACTTGAAGTGATAGTGAGTCCTCCTTCGAATTAATTTCCCTACCGATTTTCGTATCATCGGCAAATTTGCAAATGTTGCTACTCAAACCTGAATCTAAATCATTTATATATATTATAAACAACAGAGGTCCCAGGACAGAGCCATGAGGCACTCCACTTACAACATTTTCCCACTCTGACTTGATTCCATTTATACTAACTCTCTGTTTCCTTTGGTATAGCCATGCCCTAATCCAGCTTAATATAGCACCCCCAATACCATGAGACTCTATTTTTTTAATCAGTCTTTCATGTGGCACTGTATCAAAAGCTTTGCTAAAGTCAAGGTATACAACATCGCAATCCTTACCACTATCAACTGCCTCAACAATGCTAGAATAAAAAGATAACAAATTTGTTAAACATGAACGGCCATTTATAAAACCATGTTGCGACTCAATTATTAATTTATGTTTTTCAAGATGAAGACGAATTTTATTTGCTATTATAGATTCGAGTAACTTTCCCACAATAGACGTTAGGCTAATTGGTCGATAGTTAGACGCAAGTGATCTATCTCCTTTCTTAAAAACTGGTATCACATTAGCAACTTTTCAAAACTCTGGCACTCTGCCTGACTCTATTGATTTATTAAATATGGTTGACAGTGGGTCACAAAGCTCCTCTTTGCATTCTTTAAGCACCCTAGCAAACACTTCATCCGGCCCTGGGGATTTGTTTGGTTTGAGTTTTACTATTTGTTTAAGAACATCCTCCCTGGTAACTGCTAAACTCGTCAACCTGTCCTCGTCCCCACCCACATAGACTTGTTCAGCTGAAGGCATATTGTTAAGTTCCTCTTTAGTAAATACAGATACAAAATATTTATTAAAAATACTACTCATCTCTTCATCACTATCTGTTATTTGACCTGTTTCAGTTTTTAATGGACCTATCCTTTCCCTAGTCTTAGTACGATATAACTGAAAAAACCCTTTAGGATTTGTCTTTGCTTGCCCTGCTATGCGAACTTCATAGTTTCTTTTTGCTTTCCTTATCTCTTTTTTAACATTTCTAACCAGTTGTACGAATTCCTGTTCTAAAGTGACCTCCCCATTTTTAATCCTTTTGTACCAAGCTCTCTTTTTACCTATAAGGTTCTTCAAATTCTTTGTTATCCACTTTGGGTCATTAGTATACGATCTATTCAATTTGTATGGTATACTACGTTCCTGTGCTTTGTTTAGAATATTCTTAAATAAGTTATATATTGAATCCACATCGAAATCCCCATTTAAGTCACCTATCGCTGGGTTCATGTCTCGCTCCAAGACCGGCCCACACCCCATACCCAAGCCTTTCCAATCAATTTGACCCAAAAAATTTCTTAGGCTATTAAAATCAGCTTTTCGAAAATCTGGCACTTTAACAGAATTTTCTCCTACTGGTCTATTCCATTCTATGCTAAATCTGATTTCTTTGTGATCACTGCTCCCTAGCTCACTCCCTATTTCGATGTCATTAATTTGCGTTTCCCTGTTAGTTAACACTAAATCTAAAATATTATTTTCCCGTGTTGGTTCCTTAATGTGTTGCGTAAGAAAGCAATCGTCAATTAATTCTAGAAAATCTTCTGCTTCACTATTCCCTGTTTTGTTCAACCAGTTTATTCCGCTAAAATTAAAGTCACCCATGACATAAATACTGTTAGATCTAGATGCTCTAGATATTTCATCCCATAGATGCTTTGCTTCCATTCTGTCTAAATTTGGTGGCCTATATATTACTCCTATTATAATATTATTAGCTTTTTCGTTTAATTCAATCCAAATAGTTTCTGTGTGTGGCTCTGTTTTGATTCCCTCTTTGAGACTACATTTCAAATTGTCCCTAACATATATGGCTACTCCACCTCCTCGTCTAATATATCTATCTGTGTGAAATAGTTTAAATCCATATATTTGATATTCAGCTAATAGTTCTCTATTTTCTACATTCATCCACGTTTCGGTAAGTGCAATAATATCTATTTTTTCTGTGCAGACAAGAGCATTTAATTCGTTAATTTTATTTCTTAGACTTCTACTGTTAGTGTAATATACCCTAAGTGAATTGTTATTTTGCGGACCTTCTCTTTCCCTGATCGTTTTGCCAATTCCTTTCTCCCACAAACACATACTTTTATTACCTCCTTCCTCAAAATCAATTCCCATACCTCTATCTACTAACAGTTTAAACCCAAACAAACACCTCTAACCACTTCTTCTAACGAGTTCGCAACAGCAACAACCCCAGCTCTCGATAGATGCACCCCATCACGAGCATACATTTCATTTCTTCCATAGAAGTGTTCCCAGTTGTCTATGAAAGATATTGCATTTGATTTGCAATATCTTTCCAGCCGGCAATTGACACCAAGTGCCCTCGATATCCATTCATTTCCCACTCCCTTTCTTGGAAGAATGCCACACATGATCGGGATTCCTCCCTTGCTCCTAACTAACTCTATGGCTGTTTTATACCTCTGAATCAGTTCCTCACTCCTAACTCGACCAACATCATTTCCTCCCACGCTAATGCAAATAATGGGATTGTTCCCATTACCAGCCATAATATCATTCATGTTGTTTATAATATCACCAATGCCAGCTCCGGGATAGCAAACCCTTAACCTGTTCCCCCTATCTCTAGCACAAAACGTTCTATCCAAATACCTTATCTGGGAATCTCCCACAACTAATGTTTGCTTAGGTACTTCCTTTACTTTCTGAGGGGCCTGCGCTTCCTTTCTCTTCGTTGCTTTCCCTTTTGCGCGATCCACAGTCTCTCCACAGCACTCGTCCTCCAAAACGTCAAATGAATTAGAAGTTGCTATGGCGTTTGAAGGCGGCTTTATCAAAGTCTTCTTAAGGCCCCTGTCTTTCGCAACTCTCCAAGACGAGGTCCCTTTACTACTGGTCTCCTCCTTCGTTACTTCTCGTTGTTCTTTAAGCTGACGTACCTCCTCCCGCAGAGAGTCCAACTCTGTCCTCAGGGCTCCCACTAGAGTCACCAGGTCCTTAACTACAACTTCCATATTGCTATGATAATATAACAACACTCAGGAGCTCCGGTTAACACAACCTCTCACTGTGACTTCACCTGACCGACTGTGTGACTTCACCTGACCATTTATACTAACTCTCTGTTTCCTTTGGTATAGCCATGCCCTAATCCAGTTTAATATAGCACCCCCAAAACCATGAGACTCTATCTTTTTAATCAGTCTTTCATGTGGCACTGTATCAAAAGCTTTGCTAAAGTCAAGGTACACAACATCACAATCCTTACCACTATCAACTGCCTCAACTATGCTAGAATAAAAAGATAACAAATTTGTTAAACATGAACGGCCATTTATAAAACCATGTTGCAACTCAATTATTAATTTATGTTTTTCAAGATGAAGACGAATTTTATTTGCTATTATAGATTCGAGTAACTTTCCCACAATAGACGTTAGGCTAATTGGTCGATAGTTAGACGCAAGTGATCTATCTCTTTTCTTAAAAACTGGTATCACATTAGCAACTTTCCAAAACTCTGGCACTCTGACTGACTCTATAGATTTATTAAATATGGTTGACAGTGGGTCACAAAGCTCCTCTTTGCATTCTTTAAGCACCCTGGCAAACACTTCATCCGGCCCTGGGGATTTGTTTGGTTTGAGTTTTACTATTTGTTTAAGAACATCCTCCCTGGTAACTGTTAATCTCGTCAACCTGTCCTCGTCCCCACTCACATAGAATTGTTCGGCTGAAGGCATATTGTTAAGTTCCTCTTTAGTAAATACAGATACAAAATATTTATTAAAAATACTACTCATCTCTTCATCACAATCTGTTATTTGACCTGTCTCAGTTTTTAATGGACCTATCCTTTCCCTAGTCTTAGTACGATATAACTGAAAAAAAACCTCTAGGATTTGTCTTTGCTTGCCCTGCTATGCGAACTTCATAGTTTCTTTTTGCTTTCCTTATCTCATTTTTAACATTACTAACCAGTTGTACGAATTCCTGTTCTAAAGTGACCTCCCCAGGTCACTTTAGAACAGGAACACTGTGACTGCACCTGAGTCAGTCAGGTGCAGTCACAGTGAGAGGTTGTGTTAGCTGGAGCTCCGATTCTAATAACATTATTATTGCAATAATGGAGGGATTAGTGAGGGATTTGATGAGTATGGTTGGAGCTCTGAGAGCAGAGATGGATTCCCTGCGGGAGGAGGTGCGACAGCTGGGACTTCGGGAGGAAACGAAGGAGGAGGCCAGTGTTGACGGGACCTCATTAAGAAGGACTGACGGGACCAGTATTAAGAAGTCCTCGTCTTGGCAAGTTGTGAAAGACAGGGGTCTTAAGAAGACCTTGGCAAAACCGACAACTAATAGCCTACACCTAAGGACTTTTAATGCATTTGACGTATTAGAGGACGAGTGCTGTGTTGAACCTGTTGTTCAACGAGGTGGCAAAGACAAAGTAACGAGGAGCATTAAAGCGCAGGTCCCTCAAACTGCTCGAAAGGAAAAGAGAGAATCGAAGCGAATTTTGGTTGTGGGAGATTCCCAGGTGAGGTATTTAGACAGAACGTTTTGTGCCAGAGATAGGGGGAACAGATTAAGGGTTTGCTACCCGGGAGCTGGAATTGGTGATATTGTTGGAAACATGAATGATATTATGACAGGAAATGGGAACAAACCCATTATTTGTATTAGTGCAAGGGGTAATGATGTTGGACGAGTTAGGAGTGAGGAACTAATACAGAGATTCAGGACAGCCATTGAATTAGTTAGGAGCAAGGGAGGAATCCCGATCATATGTGGCATTCTTCCAAGAAAGGGAGTGGGAAATGAATGGATGTCGAGGGCACTTGGTGTCAATTGCCGGCTGGAAAGATATTGCAAATCAAATGCAATATCTTTCATAGACAACTGGGACAACTTCTATGGAAGAAATGAAATGTATGCTCGTGATGGGGTGCATCTATCGAGAGCTGGGGTTGTTGCTGTTGCGAACTCGTTGGAAGAAGTGGTTACAGGTGTTTGTTTGGATTTAAACTGTTAGTAGATAGAGGTATGGGAATTGATTTGGAGGAAGGAGATAATAAAAGTATGTATTTGTGGGAGAAATGAATTGGCAAAATGATCAGGGAAAGAGAAGGGCCTCAAAATAACAATTCACTTAGGGTATATTACACTAACAGTAGAAGTCTAAGAAATAAAATTAACGAATTAAATGCTCTTATCTGCACAGAAAAAATAGATATTATTGCACTTACCGAAACGTGGATGAATGTAGAAAATAGAGAACTATTAGCTGAATATCAAATAAATGGATTTAAACTATTTCACACAGATAGATATATTAGACGAGGAGGGGGAGTAGCCATGTATGTCAGGGATAATTTGAAATGTAGTCTCAAAGAGGGAATCAAAACTGAGCCACACTCAGAAACTATTTGGATAGAATTATACGAAAAAGCAAATAATATTATAATAGGAGTTATATATAGGCCACCAAATTTAGACAGAATGGAAGCAAAGCATCTATGGGATGAAATATCTAGGGCATCTAGATCTAACAGTATTTACGTCATGGGTGACTTTAATTTTAGTGGAATAAATTGGTTGAACAAAACAGGGAATAGTGAAGCAGAAGATTTTCTAGAATTAATTGACGATTGCTTTCTTATGCAACACATTAAGGAACCAACACGGGAAAATAATATTTTAGATTTAGTGTTAACTAACAGGGAAACACAAATTAATGATATTGAAATAGGGAGTGAGCTAGGGAACAGTGATCACAAAGAAATCAGATTTAGCATAGAATGGAATAGACCTGTAGGAGAAAATTCTGTTAAAGTGCCAGATTTTCGAAAAGCTGATTTTAATAGCCTAAGAAATTCTTTGGGTCAAATTGATTGGAAAGTCTTGGGTATGGGGTGGGGGCCGGTCTTGGAGCGAGACATGAACCCAGCGATAGGTGACGTAAATGGGGATTTCGATGTGGATTCAATATATAACTTATTTAAGAATATTCTAAACAAAGCACATGAACGTAGTATACCATACAAATTGAATAGATCGAATACTAATGACCCAAAGTGGATAACAAAGAATTTGAAGAACCTTATAGGTAAAAAGAGAGCTTGGTACAAAAGGATTAAAAATGGGGAGGTCACTTTAGAACAGGAATTCGTACAACTGGTTAGAAATGTTAAAAAAGAGATAAGGAAAGCAAAAAGAAACTATGAAGTTCGCATAGCAGGGCAAGCAAAGACAAATCCTAAAGGGTTTTTTCATTTATATCGTACTAAGACTAGGGAACGGATGGGTCCATTAAAAACTGAGACAGGTCAAATAACAGATAGTGATGAAGAGATGAGTAGTATTTTTAATAAATATTTTGTATCTGTATTTACTAAAGAGGAACTTAACAATATGCCTTCAGCCGAACAAGTCTATGTGGGTGGGGACGAGGACAGGTTGACGAGTTTAGCAGTTACCAGGGAGGAAGTTCTTAAACAAATTGTAAAACTCAAACCAAACAAATCCCCAGGGCCGGATGAAGTGTTTGCCAGGGTGCTTAAAGAATGCAAAGAGGAGCTTTGTGACCCGCTGTCAACCATATTTAATAAATCAATAGAGTCAGGCAGAGTGCCAGAGCTTTGGAAAGCTGCTAATGTGATACCAGTTTTTAAGAAAGGAGATAGATCACTTGCGTCTAACTATCGACCAATTAGCCTAACGTCTATTGTGGGTAAGTTACTCGAATCTATAATAGCAAATAAAATTCGTCTTCATCTTGAAAAACATAAATTAATAATTGAGTCGCAACATGGTTTTATAAATGGCCGTTCATGTTTAACAAATTTGTTATCTTTTTATTCTAGCATAGTTAAGGCAGTTGATAGTGGTAAGGATTGTGATGTTGTGTACCTTGACTTTAGCAAAGCCTTTGATACAGTGCCACCTGAAAGACTGATTAAAAAGATAGAGGCTCATGGTATTGGGGGTGCTATATTAAGCTGGATTAGGGCATGGCTATACCAAAAGAAACAGAGGGTTAGTATAAATGGAGTCAAGTCAGAGTGGGAAAATGTTGTAAGTGGAGTGCCTCAAGGCTCTGTCCTGGGACCTCTGTTGTTTATAATATATTTAAATGATTTAGATTCAGGTTTGAGTAGCAACATTTGCAAATTTGCCGATGATACGAAAATCGGTAGGGAAATTAATTCGGAGGAGGACTCACTATCACTTCAAGTTGATCTAGATAGGGTTTTGAAATGGTCAAAGGATTGGCAGATGCAGTTTAATGCTGATAAATGTAAAGTTCTGAGGTTACGTAATGATGATAGAGTTACAAGATATGAGCTAGATGGTGTTGAGATTGCGAAGTCGGATTGCGAAAGGGATCTGGGAGTTATGATTAGTAAGAATTTAAAACAAAAGGATCAATGCATAAATGTTCGTAATAAGGCAAATCGGACACTTGGATTTATTAATCGCAGCGTTAGTAACAAGACACCTGGTGTGGTTCTCAAGCTATATCTTGCTCTAGTTAGGCCCCATTTAGATTTTGCAGTTCAGTTTTGGTCGCCATATTATAGAATGGATATTAATTCACTTGAACGTGTCCAGCGTAGGATGACTAAGTTAATTCCCCAAATTAGAAATCTTTCATATGAAGAAAGATTAACAAAGCTTAAGTTGCATTCACTGGAAAGGCGAAGAATTAGGGGCGACATGATAGAGGTTTACAAGTGGGTGAATGGACATAACAAAGGGGAAATTAATAGGGTAATAAAAGTATCAACACAATCTCCTTTCTTAATAACTGGTATCACATTAGCAACTTTCCAAAACTCTGGCACTCTGCCTGACTCTATTGATTTATTAAATATGGTTGACAGTGGGTCACAAAGCTCCTCTTTGCATTCTTTAAGCACCCTGGCAAACACTTCATCCGGCCCTGGGGATTTGTTTGGTTTGAGTTTTACTATTTGTTTAAGAACATCCTCCCTGGTAACTGCTAAACTCGTCAACCTGTCCTCGTCCCCACCCACATAGACTTGTTCAGCTGAAGGCATATTGTTAAGTTCCTCTTTAGTAAATACAGATACAAAATATTTATTAAAAATACTACTCATCTCTTCATCACTATCTGTTATTTGACCTGTATCAGTTTTTAATGGACCTATCCTTTCCCTAGTCTTAGTACGATATAACTGAAAAAACCCTTTAGGATTTGTCTTTGCTTGCCCTGCTATGCGAACTTCATAGTTTCTTTTTGCTTTCCTTATCTCTTTTTTAACATTTCTAACCAGTTGTACGAATTCCTGTTCTAAAGTGACCTCCCCATTTTTAATCCTTTTGTACCAAGCTCTCTTTTTACCTATAAGGTTCTTCAAATTCTTTGTTATCCACTTTGGGTCATTAGTATTCGATCTATTCAATTTGTATGGTATACTACGTTCCTGTGCTTTGTTTAGAATATTCTTAAATAAGTTATATATTGAATCCACATCGAAATCCCCATTTAAGTCACCTATCGCTGGGTTCATGTCTCGCTCCAAGACCGGCCCACACCCCATACCCAAGACTTTCCAATCAATTTGACCCAAAAAATTTCTTAGGCTATTAAAATCAGCTTTTCGAAAATCTGGCACTTTAACAGAATTTTCTCCTACTGGTCTATTCCATTCTATGCTAAATCTGATTTCTTTGTGATCACTGCTCCCTAGCTCACTCCCTATTTCGATGTCATTAATTTGCGTTTCCCTGTTAGTTAACACTAAATCTAAAATATTATTTTCCCGTGTTGGTTCCTTAATGTGTTGCGTAAGAAAGCAATCGTCAATTAATTCTAGAAAATCTTCTGCTTCACTATTCCCTGTTTTGTTCAACCAGTTTATTCCGCTAAAATTAAAGTCACCCATGACATAAATACTGTAAGATCTAGATGCTCTAGATATTTCATCCCATAGGTGCTTTGCTTCCATTCTGTCTAAATTTGGTGGCCTATATATTACTCCTATTATAATATTATTAGCTTTTTCGTTTAATTCTATAACCAGTAGTAAAGGGACCTCGTCTTGGAGAGTTGCGAAAGACAGGGGCCTTAAGAAGACTTTGATAAAGCCGCCTTCAAACGCCATAGCAACTTCTAATTCATTTGACGTTTTGGAGGACGAGTGCTGTGGTGAGACTGCGGATCGCGCAAAAGGGAAAGCAACGAAGAAAAAGGAAGCGCAGGCCCCTCAGAAAGTAAAGGTACCTAAGCAAACATTAGTTGTGGGAGATTCCCAGATAAGGTATTTGGATAGAGCGTTTTGTGCTAGAGATAGGGGGAACAGTTTAAGGGTTTGCTATCCCGGAGCTGGCATTGGTGATATTATAAACAACATGAATGATATTATGGCTGGTAATGGGAACAATCCCATTATTTGCATTAGCGTGGGAGGAAATGATGTTGTCGAGTTAGGAGTGAGGAACTGATTCAGAGGTATAAAACAGCCATAGAATTAGTTAGGAGCAAGGGAGGAATCCCGATCATATGTGGCATTCTTCCAAGAAAGGGAGTGGGAAATGAATGGATATCGAGGGCACTTGGTGTCAATTGCCGGCTGGAAAGATATTGCAAATCAAATGCAATATCTTTCATAGACAACTGGGAACACTTCTATGGAAGAAATGAAATGTATGCTCGTGATGGGGTGCATCTATCGAGAGCTGGGGTTGTTGCTGTTGCGAACTCGTTGGAAGAAGTGGTTAGAGGTGTTTGTTTGGGTTTAAACTGTTAGTAGATAGAGGTATGGGAATTGATTTGGAGGAAGGAGGTAATAAAAGTATGTTTGTGGGAGAAAGGAATTGGCAAAACGATCAGGGAAAGAGAAGGTCCGCAAAATAACAATTCACTTAGGGTATATTACACTAACAGTAGAAGTCTAAGAAATAAAATTAACGAATTAAATGCTCTTGTCTGCACAGAAAAAATAGATATTATTGCACTTACCGAAACGTGGATGAATGTAGAAAATAGAGAACTATTAGCTGAATATCAAATATACGGATTTAAACTATTCAGTCACTTATTCAGTCAAGTGAAATACAGTCACTTTCGCAGTAAACACAGCGGATTTATAGTTTTACGGAGTTCCAGCTTAAAACCATTGAACAAATCCACAAGGATGTTGATGAGGGTTCAAACCTATTCGCTGGATGTTCCCAGACGCGCTCTAGTTATCTGTACCACGACATGGTAAAATAATTTTACCATGTTAGATGTCAACAGCAACGTTAAAAACTGTAATGTTAACACCATTAATATTAACAATAGCAAATATAAACAACAGTAATATTAATAACAGCAACATTAAGAACATTATCGTTAAAAAAGTAACATTAATAACAATAACATTAATATCATTAACATTAATAACAGTAACAATATTAACAACAGTAACAATATTAACAGCAGTAACAATAATAACAACAACATTAACATAAGTAACAGTAATATCAACAACATAAACAACAGTAACAATAATAACATCAGCATTAACAACAGTAACATTAATAACAACAATATAACAACAGTAAAATTAATAAAAACAATATTCACAGGAGTAAAATTAATAACAATACTAACAACAGTAACATTAATAACAACAACAGTACCAATATCAAAGTAACAGCATAAAATTAAAAACCGCAACATTAGCAATATTTTCATCAGAAAAATTCACAATATTAACAACAGAAACATTAACAGCAGCAACAACAGTAATATTAACAAAATAAATATTAATAATAGCACCAATAACCACATGAACAACATTATTATTAACATCAGTAATATTAGTAACTGTATTGTTTACAACAGCAACATTAACAGAATCATAAAAATTTGCAACATTACCAAAAGTTACATTAAAAGCAGCAACAATACGAATATTGAATTCGTAGTTGTTAACATTAACAATAGTTAAGTTAACAGCAGCTACAGCAGTTAAAACAATTTAACAACAACTACAACAGTAAAATTAACAACAGCTACAACAGTAACATTAACAACAGCTACAACAGTAACATTAACAACAGCTACAACAGTAACATTAACAACAGCTACTACAGTAACAATAACAATAGCTACAACAGTAACATTAACAACAGCTACAACAGAAACATTAACAACAGCTACAGCAGTGACACTAACATTAACAACAGCTACAACATTAAAATAAGGAACAAATACAACATTTATATTAACAACAGCTACAACATTAAAATTAACAAAAGCTACAACATTACAATAAACAATAGCTACAACAGTAACATTAAGATTAACAACAGCTTAAGAACATAAGAACAAAGGTAACTGCAGAAGGCCCATTGGCCCATACGAGGCAGCTCCTATCTATAACCACCCAATCCCACTCATATACTTAAGAACATAAGAACAAAGGTAACTGCAGAAGGCCTATTGGCCCATACGAGGCAGCTTCTATTCTATAACCACCCAATCCCACTCATATATTTGTCCAACCCGCGCTTGAAACAATCGAAGGACACCACCTCCACCACGTTACGCGGCAATTGGTTCCACAAATCAACAACCCTGTTACTGAACCAGTATCAACCCAAGTCTTTCCTAAATCGAAACTTATCCAATTTATACCCATTGGTTCGTATTCTGTCTTGTGTTGATATTTTTAATACCCTATTAATATCCCCCTGTTATGTCCATTCATCCATTTGTAAACCTCTATCATGTCACCCCTAACTCTTCGCCTTTCCAGTGAATGCAACTTAAGCTTTGTTAATCTTTCTTCATATGAAAGATTTCTAATATGGGGAATTAACTTAGTCATCCTATGCTGGACACGTTCAAGTGAATTTATAACCATTCTATAATATGGCGACCAAAACTGAACTGCATAATCTAAATTTCCTAACTAGAGCAAGATATAGCTTGAGAACCACACCAGGTGTCTTGTTACTAACTCTGCGATTAATAAATCCAAGTGTCCGATTTGCCTTATTACAAACATTTATGCATTGATCCTTTTGTTTTAAATTCTTACTAATCATAACTCCCAGATCCCTTTCGCAATCTCAACACCATCTAGCTCGTATCTTGTAACTCTATCATCATTACCTAGCCTCAGAACTTTACATTTATCAGCATTAAACTGCATTTGCCAATAATATGACCATTTCAAAACCCTATCAAGATCAACTTGAAGTGATAGTGAGTCCTCCTCCGAATTAATTTCCCTACCGATTTTCGTATCATCGGCAAATTTGCAAATGTTGCTAACCTGAATCTAAAATCCTGAATCTAAATCATTTATATATATATATTAAAATCAAAATCAAACCTGAATCTAAATCATTTATATATATTATAAACAACAGAAGTCCCAGGACAGAGCCTTGAGGCACTCAACTTACAACATTTTCTCTGACTTGATTCCATTTATACTAACTCTCTGTTTCCTTTGGTATAGCCATGCCCTAATCCAGTTTAATATAGCACCCCCAAAACCATGAGACTCTATCTTTTTAATCAGTCTTTCATGTGGCACTGTATCAAAAGCTTTGCTAAAGTCAAGGTACACAACATCACAATCCTTACCACTATCAACTGCCTCAACTATGCTAGAATAAAAAGATAACAAATTTGTTAAACATGAACGGCTATTTATAAAACCATGTTGCAACTCAATTATTAATTTATGTTTTTCAAGATGAAGACGAATTTTATTTGCTATTATAGATTCGAGTAACTTTCCCACAATAGACGTTAGGCTAATTGGTCGATAGTTAGACGCAAGTGATCTATCTCTTTTCTTAAAAACTGGTATCACATTAGCAACTTTCCAAAACTCTGGCACTCTGCCTGACTCTATAGATTTATTAAATATGGTTGACAGTGGGTCACAAAGCTCCTCTTTGCATTCTTTAAGCACCCTGGCAAACACTTCATCCGGCCCTGGGGATTTGTTTGGTTTGAGTTTTACTATTTGTTTAAGAACATCCTCCCTGGTAACTGCTAAACTCGTCAACCTGTCCTCGTCCCCACTCACATAGAATTGTTCGGCTGAAGGCATATTGTTAAGTTCCTCTTTAGTAAATACAGATACAAAATATTCTCAGTTTTTAATGGACCTATCCTTTCCCTAGTCTTAGTACGATATAACTGAAAAAAACCCTCTAGGATTTGTCTTTGCTTGCCCTGCTATGCGAACTTCATAGTTTCTTTTTGCTTTCCTTATCTCATTTTTAACATTACTAACCAGTTGTACGAATTCCTGTTCTAAAGTGACCTCCCCAGGTCACTTTAGAACAGGAACACTGTGACTGCACCTGAGTCAGTCAGGTGCAGTCACAGTGAGAGGTTGTGTTAGCTGGAGCTCCGATTCTAATAACATTATTATTGCAATAATGGAGGGATTAGTGAGGGATTTGATGAGTATGGTTGGAGCTCTGAGAGCAGAGATGGATTCCCTGCGGGAGGAGGTGCGACAGCTGGGACTTCGGGAGGAAACGAAGGAGGAGGCCAGTGTTGACGGGACCTCATTAAGAAGGACTGACGGGACCAGTATTAAGAAGTCCTCGTCTTGGCAAGTTGTGAAAGACAGGGGTCTTAAGAAGACCTTGGCAAAACCGACAACTAATAGCCTACACCTAAGGACTTTTAATGCATTTGACGTATTAGAGGACGAGTGCTGTGTTGAACCTGTTGTTCAACGAGGTGGCAAAGACAAAGTAACGAGGAGCATTAAAGCGCAGGTCCCTCAAACTGCTCGAAAGGAAAAGGGAGAATCGAAGCGAATTTTGGTTGTGGGAGATTCCCAGGTGAGGTATTTAGACAGAACGTTTTGTGCCAGAGATAGGGGGAACAGATTAAGGGTTTGCTACCCGGGAGCTGGAATTGGTGATATTGTTGGAAACATGAATGATATTATGACAGGAAATGGCAACAAACCCATTATTTGTATTAGTGCAGGAGGTAATGATGTTGGACGAGTTAGGAGTGAGGAACTAATACAGAGATTCAGGACAGCCATTGAATTAGTTAGGAGCAAGGGAGGAATCCCGATCATATGTGGCATTCTTCCAAGAAAGGGTGTGGGAAATGAATGGATGTCGAGGGCACTTGGTGTCAATTGCCGGCTGGAAAGATATTGCAAATCAAATGCAATATCTTTCATAGACAACTGGGAACACTTCTATGGAAGAAATGAAATGTATGCTCGTGATGGGGTGCATCTATCGAGAGCTGGGGTTGTTGCTGTTGCGAACTCGTTGGAAGAAGTGGTTACAGGTGTTTGTTTGGATTTAAACTGTTAGTAGATAGAGGTATGGGAATTGATTAGGAGGAAGGAGATAATAAAAGTATGTATTTGTGGGAGAAATGAATTGGCAAAATTATCATAGCAATATGGAAGTTGTAGTGAAGGACCTGGTGACTCTAATGGGAGCCCTGAGGACAGAGTTGGACTCTCTGCGGGAGGAGGTGCGTCAGCTTAAAAAACAACGAGAAGTAACGAAGGAGGAGACCAGCAGTAAAGGGACCTCGTCTTGGAGAGTTGCGAAAGACAGGGGCCTTAAGAAGACTTTGATAAAGCCGCCTTCAAACGCCATAGCAACTTCAAATTCATTTGACGTTTTGGAGGACGAGTGCTGTGGAGAGACTGTGGATCGCGCAAAAGGGAAAGCAACGAAGAGAAAGGAAGCGCAGGCCCCTCAGAAAGTAAAGGAAGTACCTAAGCAAACATTAGTTGTGGGAGATTCCCAGATAAGGTATTTGGATAGAACGTTTTGTGCTAGAGATAGGGGGAACAGGTTAAGGGTTTGCTATCCCGGAGCTGGCATTGGTGATATTATAAACAACATGAATGATATTATGGCTGGTAATGGGAACAATCCCATTATTTGCATTAGCGTGGGAGGAAATGATGTTGGTCGAGTCAGGAGTGAGGAACTGATTCAGAGGTATAAAACAGCCATAGAGTTAGTTAGGAGCAAGGGAGGAATCCCGATCATATGTGGCATTCTTCCAAGAAAGGGAGTGGGAAATGAATGGATATCGAGGGCACTTGGTGTCAATTGCCGGCTGGAAAGATATTGCAAATCAAATGCAATATCTTTCATAGACAACTGGGAACACTTCTATGGAAGAAATGAAATGTATGCTCGTGATGGGGTGCATCTATCGAGAGCTGGGGTTGTTGCTGTTGCGAACTCGCTAGAAGAAGTGGTTAGAGGTGTTTGTTTGGGTTTAAACTGTTAGTAGATAGAGGTATGGGAATTGATTTGGAGGAAGGAGGTAATAAAAGTATGTGTTTGTGGGAGAAAGGAATTGGCAAAACGATCAGGGAAAGAGAAGGTCCGCAAAATAACAATTCACTTAGGGTATATTACACTAACAGTAGAAGTCTAAGAAATAAAATTAACGAATTAAATGCTCTTGTCTGCACAGAAAAAATAGATATTATTGCACTTACCGAAACGTGGATGAATGTAGAAAATAGAGAACTATTAGCTGAATATCAAATATATGGATTTAAACTATTTCACACAGATAGATATATTAGACGAGGAGGTGGAGTAGCCATATATGTTAGGGACAATTTGAAATGTAGTCTCAAAGAGGGAATCAAAACAGAGCCACACACAGAAACTATTTGGATTGAATTAAACGAAAAAGCTAAAAATATTATAATAGGAGTAATATATAGGCCACCAAATTTAGACAGAATGGAAGCAAAGCATCTATGGGATGAAATATCTAGAGCATCTAGATCTAACAGTATTTATGTCATGGGTGACTTTAATTTTAGCGGAATAAACTGGTTGAACAAAACAGGGAATAGTGAAGCAGAAGATTTTCTAGAATTAATTGACGATTGCTTTCTTACGCAACACATTAAGGAACCAACACGGGAAAATAATATTTTAGATTTAGTGTTAACTAACAGGGAAACGCAAATTAATGACATCGAAATAGGGAGTGAGCTAGGGAGCAGTGATCACAAAGAAATCAGATTTAGCATAGAATGGAATAGACCAGTAGGAGAAAATTCTGTTAAAGTGCCAGATTTTCGAAAAGCTGATTTTAATAGCCTAAGAATTTTTTTGGGTCAAATTGATTGGAAAGGCTTGGGTATGGGGTGTGGGCCGGTCTTGGAGCGAGACATGAACCCAGCGATAGGTGACTTAAATGGGGATTTCGATGTGGATTCAATATATAACTTATTTAAGAATATTCTAAACAAAGCACAGGAACGTAGTATACCATACAAATTGAATAGATCGTATACTAATGACCCAAAGTGGATAACAAAGAATTTGAAGAACCTTATAGGTAAAAAGAGAGCTTGGTACAAAAGGATTAAAAATGGGGAGGTCACTTTAGAACAGGAATTCGTACAACTGGTTAGAAATGTTAAAAAAGAGATAAGGAAAGCAAAAAGAAACTATGAAGTTCGCATAGCAGGGCAAGCAAAGACAAATCCTAAAGGGTTTTTTCAGTTATATCGTACTAAGACTAGGGAAAGGATAGGTCCATTAAAAACTGAGACAGGTCAAATAACAGATAGTGATGAAGAGATGAGTAGTATTTTTAATAAATATTTTGTATCTGTATTTACTAAAGAGGAACTTAACAATATGCCTTCAGCCGAACAAGTCTATGTGGGTGGGGACGAGGACAGGTTGACGAGTTTAGCAGTTACCAGGGAGGATGTTCTTAAACAAATAGTAAAACTCAAACCAAACAAATCCCCAGGGCCGGATGAAGTGTTTGCTAGGGTGCTTAAAGAATGCAAAGAGGAGCTTTGTGACCCACTGTCAACCATATTTAATAAATCAATAGAGTCAGGCAGAGTGCCAGAGTTTTGGAAAGTTGCTAATGTGATACCAGTTTTTAAGAAAGGAGATAGATCACTTGCGTCTAACTATCGACCAATTAGCCTAACGTCTATTGTGGGAAAGTTACTCGAATCTATAATAGCAAATAAAATTCGTCTTCATCTTGAAAAACATAAATTAATAATTGAGTCGCAACATGGTTTTATAAATGGCCGTTCATGTTTAACAAATTTGTAATCTTTTTATTCTAGCATTGTTGAGGCAGTTGATAGTGGTAAGGATTGCGATGTTGTATACCTTGACTTTAGCAAAGCTTTTGATACAGTGCCACATGAAAGACTGATTAAAAAAATAGAGTCTCATGGTATTGGGGGTGCTATATTAAGCTGGATTAGGGCATGGCTATACCAAAGGAAACAGAGAGTTAGTATAAATGGAATCAAGTCACAGTGGGAAAATGTTGTAAGTGGAGTGCCTCAAGGCTCTGTCCTGGGACCTCTGTTGTTTATAATATATATAAATGATTTAGATTCAGGTTTGAGTAGCAACATTTGCAAATTTGCCGATGATACGAAAATCGGTAGGGAAATTAATTCGGAGGAGGACTCACTATCACTTCAAGTTGATCTAGATAGGGTTTTGAAATGGTCAAAGGATTGGCAGATGCAGTTTAATGCTGATAAATGTAAAGTTCTGAGGTTAGGTAATGATGATAGAGTTACAAGATACGAGCTAGATGGTGTTGTGATTGCGAAGTCGGATTGCGAAAGGGATCTGGGAGTTATGATTAGTAAGAATTTAAAACAAAAGGATCAATGCATAAATGTTCGTAATAAGGCAAATCGGACACTTGGATTTATTAATCGCAGCGTTAGTAACAAGACACCTGGTGTGGTTCTCAAGCTATATCTTGCTCTAGTTAGGCCCCATTTAGATTATGCAGTTCAGTTTTGGTCGCCATATTATAGAATGGATATAAATTCACTTGAACGTGTCCAGCGTAGGATGACTAAGTTAATTCCCCAAATTAGAAATCTTTCATATGAAGAAAGATTAACAAAGCTTAAGTTGCATTCACTGGAAAGGCGAAGAGTTAGGGGTGACATGATAGAGGTTTACAAGTGGATGAATGGACATAACCGGGGGATATTAATAGGGTATTAAAAGTATCAACACAGGACAGAACACGAAACAATGGATATAAATTGGATAAGTTTAGATTTAGGAAAGACTTGGGTAAATACTGGTTCAGTAACAGGGTTGTTGATTTGTGGAACCAATTGCCGCGTAACATTGTGGAGGTGGGGTCCCTCGATTGTTTCAAGCACGGGTTGGACAAGTATATGAGTGGGATTGGGTGGTTATAGAATAGGAGCTGCCTCGTATGGGCCAATAGGCCTTCTGCAGTTACCTTTGTTCTTATGTTCTTATGTTCTTATGTTCTTATGTTCTTAATGATCAGGGAAAGAGAAGGGCCTCAAAATAACAATTTACTTAAGGTATATTACACTAACAGTAGAAGTCTAAGAAATAAAATAAACGAATTAAATGCTCTTATCTGCACAGAAAAAATAGATATTATTGCACTTACCGAAACGTGGATGAATGTAGAAAATAGAGAACTATTAGCTGAATATCAAATAAATGGATTTAAACTATTTCACACAGATAGATATATTAGACGAGGAGGGGGAGTAGCCATGTATGTCAGGGATAATTTGAAATGTAGTCTCAAAGAGGGAATCAAAACTGAGCCACACTCAGAAACTATTTGGATAGAATTATACGAAAAAGCAAATAATATTATAATAGGAGATATATATAGGCCACCAAATTTAGACAGAATGGAAGCAAATCATCTATGGGATGAAATATCTAGGGCATCTAGATCTAACAGTATTTACGTCATGGGTGACTTTAATTTTAGTGGAATAAATTGGTTGAACAAATCAGGGAATAGTGAAGCAGAAGATTTTCTAGAATTAATTGACGATTGCTTTCTTACGCAACACATTAAGGAACCAACGCGGGAAAATAATATTTTAGATTTAGTGTTAACTAACAGGGAAACACAAATTAATGATATTGAAATAGGGAGTGAGCTAGGGAACAGTGATCATAAAGAAATCAGATTTAGCATAGAATGGAATTGACCTGTAGGAGAAAATTCTGTTAAAGTGCCAGATTTTCGAAAAGCTGATTTTAATAGCCTAAGAAATTCTTTGGGTCAAATTGATTGGTAAGTCTTGGGTATGGGGTCGGGGCCGGTCTTGGAGCGAGACATGAACCCAGCGATAGGTGACGTAAATGGGGATTTCGATGTGAATTCAATATATAACTTATTTAAGAATATTCTAAACAAAGCACATGAATGTAGTATACCATACAAATTGAATAGATCGAATACTAATGACCCAAAGTGGATAACAAAGAATTTGAAGAACCTTATAGGTAAAAAGAGAGCTTGGTACAAAAGGATTAAAAATGGGGAGGTCACTTTAGAACAGGAATTCGTACAACTGGTTAGAAATGTTAAAAAAGAGATAAGGAAAGCAAAAAGAAACTATGAAGTTCGCATAGCAGGGCAAGCAAAGACAAATCCTAAAGGGTTTTTTCATTTATATCGTACTAAGACTAGGGAACGGATGGGTCCATTAAAAACTGAGACAGGTCAAATAACAGATAGTGATGAAGAGATGAGTAGTATTTTTAAAAAATATTTTGTATCTGTATTTACTAAAGAGGAACTTAACAATATGCCTTCAGCCGAACAAGTCTATGTGGGTGGGGACGAGGACAGGTTGACGAGTTTAGCAGTTACCAGGGAGGATGTTCTTAAACAAATAGTAAAACTCAAACCAAACAAATCCCCAGGGCCGGATGAAGTGTTTGCCAGGGTGCTTAAAGAATGCAAAGAGGAGCTTTGTGACCCGCTGTCAACCATATTTAATAAATCAATAGAGTCAGGCAGAGAGCCAGAGTTTTGGAAAGGAGTTTTTAAGAAAAGAGATAGATCACTTGCGTCTAACTATCGACCAATTAGCCTAACGTCTATTGTGGGTAAGTTACTCGAATCTATAATAGCAAATAAAATTCGTCTTCATCTTGAAAAACATAAATTAATAATCGAGTCGCAACATGGTTTTATAAATGGCCGTTCATGTTTAACAAATTTGTTATCTTTTTATTCTAGCATAGTTAAGGCAGTTGATAGTGGTAAGGATTGTGATGTTGTGTACCTTGACTTTAGCAAAGCCTTTGATACAGTGCCACCTGAAAGACTGATTAAAAAGATAGAGGCTCATGGTATTGGGGGTGCTATATTAAGCTGGATTAGGGCATGGCTATACCAAAAGAAACAGAGGGTTAGTATAAATGGAGTCAAGTCAGATTGGGAAAATGTTGTAAGTGGAGTGCCTCAAGGCTCTGTCCTGGGACCTCTGTTGTTTATAATATATTTAAATGATTTAGATTCAGGTTTGAGTAGCAACATTTGCAAATTTGCCGATGATACGAAAATCGGTAGGGAAATTAATTCGGAGGAGGACTCACTATCACTTCAAGTTGATCTAGATAGGGTTTTGAAATGGTCAAAGGATTGGCAGATGCAGTTTAATGCTGATAAATGTAAAGTTCTGAGGTTACGTAATGATGATAGAGTTACAAGATATGAGCTAGATGGTGTTGAGATTGCGAAGTCGGATTGCGAAAGGGATCTGGGAGTTATGATTAGTAAGAATTTAAAACAAAAGGATCAATGCATAAATGTTCGTAATAAGGCAAATCGGACACTTGGATTTATTAATCGCAGCGTTAGTAACAAGACACCTGGTGTGGTTCTCAAGCTATATCTTGCTCTAGTTAGGCCCCATTTAGATTTTGCAGTTCAGTTTTGGTCGCCATATTATAGAATGGATATTAATTCACTTGAACGTGTCCAGCGTAGGATGACTAAGTTAATTCCCCAAATTAGAAATCTTTCATATGAAGAAAGATTAACAAAGTTTAAGTTGCATTCACTGGAAAGGCGAAGAATTGGGGGTGACATGATAGAGGTTTACAAGTGGGTGAATGGACATAACAAAGGGGAAATTAATAGGGTAATAAAAGTATCAACACAAGACAGAACACGAAACAATGGGTATAAATTGGATAAGTTTAGATTTAGGAAAGACTTGGGTAAATACTGGTTCAGTAACAGGGTTGTTGATTTGTGGAACCAATTGCCGCGTAACATTGTGTAGGTTGGGTCTCTCGATTGTTTCAAGCGCGGGTTGGACATGTATATGAGTGGGATTGGGTGGTTATAAATAGGAGCTGCCTCGTATGGGCCAATAGGCCTTCTGCAGTTGCCTTTGTTCTTATGTTCCCAATTTTTAATCCTTTTGTACCAAGCTCTCTTTTTACCTATAAGGTTCTTCAAATTCTTTGTTATCCACTTTGGGTCATTAGTATTCGATCTATTCAATTTGTATGGTATACTACGTTCTTGTTCTTTGTTTAGAATATTCTTAAATAAGTTATATATTGAATCCACATCGAAATCCCCATTTAAGTCACCTATCGCTGGGATCATGTCTCGCTTCAAGACCGGCCCACACCCCATACCCAAGACTTTCCAATCAATTTGACCCAAAAAATTTCTTAGGCTATTAAAATCAGCTTTTCGAAAATCTGGCACTTTAACAGAATTTTCTCCTACAGGTCTATTCCATTCTATGCTAAATCTGATTTCTTTGTGATCACTGTTCCCTAGCTCACTCCCTATTTCGATGTCATTAATTTGTGTTTCCCTGTTAGTTAACACTAAATCTAAAATATTATTTTCCCGTGTTGGTTCCTTAATGTGTTGCGTAAGAAAGCAATCGTCAATTAATTCTAGAAAATCTTCTGCTTCACTATTCCCTGTTTTGTTCAACCAGTTTATTCCACTAAAATTAAAGTCACCCATGACATAAATACTGTTAGATCTAGATGCTACCTACCTTGAGGCTACCTTGAGGTGCTTCCGGGGCTTAGTGTCCCCGCGGCCCGGTCGTCGACCAGGCCTCCTGGTTGCTGGACTGATCAACCAGGCTGTTAGACGCGGCTGCTCGCAGCCTGACGTATGAGTCACAGCCTGGTTGATCAGGTATCCTTTGGAGGTGCTTATCCAGTTCTCTCTTGAACACTGTGAGGGGTTTGCCAGTTATGCCCCTTATGTGTAGTGGAAGCGTGTTGAACAGTCTCGGGCCTCTGATGTTGATAGAGTTCTCTCTGAGATATTATATAATATATCTAGAGCATATATAATATGCTCTAGATATTTCATCCCATAGATGCTTTGCTTCCATTCTGTCTAAATTTGGTGGCCTATATATAACTCCTATTATAATATTATTAACTTTTTCGTTTAATTCTATCCAAATAGTTTCTGTGTGTGGCTCAGTTTGATTCCCTCTTTGAGACTTCATTTCAAATTGTCCCTAACATATATGGCTACTCCACCTCCTCGTCTAATATATCTATCTGTGTGAAATAGTTTAAATCCATTTATTTGATATTCAACTAATAGTTCTCTATTTTCTACATTCATCCACGTTTCGGTAAGTGCAATAATATCTATTTTTTCTATGCAGTCAAGAGCATTTAATTCGTTAATTTTATTTCTTAGACTTATACTGTTAGTGTAATATATCCTAAGTGAATTGTTATTCTGAGGCCCTTCTCTTTCCCTGATCATTTTGCCAATTCCTTTCTCCCACAAACACCTACTTTTATTACCTCCTTCCTCCAAATCAATTCCCATACCTCTATCTACTAACAGTTTAAACCCAAACAAACACCTCTAACCACTTCTTCCAACGAGTTCGCAACAGCAACAACCCCAGCCCTCGATAGCTGCACCCCATCACGAGCATACATTTCATTTTTTCCATAGAAGTGTTCCCAGTTGTCTATGAAAGATATTGCATTTTATTTGCAATATCTTTCCAGCCGGCAATTGACACCAAGTGCCCTCGACATCCATTCATTTCCCACTCCCTTTCTTGGAAGAATGCCACATATGATCGGGATTCCTCCCTTGCTCTTAACTAATTTCGAAAAGCTGATTTTAATAGCCTAAGAAATTTTTTGGGTCAAATTGATTGGAAAGGCTTGGGTATGGGGTGTGGGCCGGTCTTGGAGCGAGACATGAACCCAGCGATAGGTGACTTAAATGGGGATTTCGATGTGGATTCAATATATAACTTATTTAAGAATATTCTAAACAAAGCACAGGAACGTAGTATACCATACAAATTGAATAGATCGTATACTAATGACCCAAAGTGGATAACAAAGAATTTGAAGAACCTTATAGGTAAAAAGAGAGCTTGGTACAAAAGGATTAAAAATGGGGAGGTCACTTTAGAACAGGAATTCGTACAACTGGTTAGAAATGTTAAAAAAGAGATAAGGAAAGCAAAAAGAAACTATGAAGTTCGCATAGCAGGGCAAGCAAAGACAAATCCTAAAGGGTTTTTTCAGTTATATCGTACTAAGACTAGGGAAAGGATAGGTCCATTAAAAACTGAGACAGGTCAAATAACAGATAGTGATGAAGAGATGAGTAGTATTTTTAATAAATATTTTGTATCTGTATTTACTAAAGAGGAACTTAACAATATGCCTTCAGCCGAACAAGTCTATGTGGGTGGGGACGAGGACAGGTTGACGAGTTTAGCAGTTACCAGGGAGGATGTTCTTAAACAAATAGTAAAACTCAAACCAAACAAATCCCCAGGGCCGGATGAAGTGTTTGCTAGGGTGCTTAAAGAATGCAAAGAGGAGCTTTGTGACCCACTGTCAACCATATTTAATAAATCAATAGAGTCAGGCAGAGTGCCAGAGTTTTGGAAAGTTGCTAATGTGATACCAGTTTTTAAGAAAGGAGATAGATCACTTGCGTCTAACTATCGACCAATTAGCCTAACGTCTATTGTGGGAAAGTTACTCGAATCTATAATAGCAAATAAAATTCGTCTTCATCTTGAAAAACATAAATTAATAATTGAGTCGCAACATGGTTTTATAAATGGCCGTTCAAATTTAACAAATTTGTTATCTTTTTATTCTAGCATTGTTGAGGCAGTTGATAGTGGTAAGGATTGCGATGTTGTATACCTTGACTTTAGCAAAGCTTTTGATACAGTGCCACATGAAAGACTGATTAAAAAAATAGAGTCTCATGGTATTGGGGGTGCTATATTAAGCTGGATTAGGGCATGGCTATACCAAAGGAAACAGAGAGTTAGTATAAATGGAATCAAGTCAGAGTGGGAAAATGTTGTAAGTGGAGTGCCTCAAGGCTCTGTCCTGGGACCTCTGTTGTTTATAATATACATAAATGATTTAGATTCAGGTTTGAGTAGCAACATTTGCAAATTTGCCGATGATACGAAAATCGGTAGGGAAATTAATTCGGAGGAGGACTCACTATCACTTCAAGTTGATCTAGATAGGGTTTTGAAATGGTCAAAGGATTGGCAGATGCAGTTTAATGCTGATAAATGTAAAGTTCTGAGGTTAGGTAATGATGATAGAGTTACAAGATACGAGCTAGATGGTGTTGTGATTGCGAAGTCGGATTGCGAAAGGGATCTGGGAGTTATGATTAGTAAGAATTTAAAACAAAAGGATCAATGCATAAATGTTCGTAATAAGGCAAATCGGACACTTGGATTTATTAATCGCAGCGTTAGTAACAAGACACCTGGTGTGGTTCTCAAGCTATATCTTGCTCTAGTTAGGCCCCATTTAGATTATGCAGTTCAGTTTTGGTCGCCATATTATAGAATGGATATAAATTCACTTGAACGTGTCCAGCGTAGGATGACTAAGTTAATTCCTCAAATTAGAAATCTTTCATATGAAGAAAGATTAACAAAGCTTAAGTTGCATTCACTGGAAAGGCGAAGAGTTAGGGGTGACATGATAGAGGTTTACAAGTGGATGAATGGACATAACCGGGGGGATATTAATAGGGTATTAAAAGTATCAACACAGGACAGAACACGAAACAATGGATATAAATTGGATAAGTTTAGATTTAGGAAAGACTTGGGTAAATACTGGTTCAGTAACAGGGTTGTTGATTTGTGGAACCAATTGCCGCGTAACATTGTGGAGGTGGGGTCCCTCGATTGTTTCAAGCACGGGTTGGACAAGTATATGAGTGGGATTGGGTGGTTATAGATTAGGAGCTGCCTCGTATGGGCCAATAGGCCTTCTGCAGTTACCTTTGTTCTTATGTTCTTATGGTAATTCAATGGCTGTCCTGAATCTCTGTATTAATTCCTCACTCCTAACTCGCCCAACATCATTACCCCCTGCACTAATACAAATAATGGGTTTGTTTCCATTTCCCGTCATAATATCATTCATGTTTCCAACAATATCACCAATTCCAGCTCCCGGATAGCAAACCCTTAATCTGTTTCCCCCTATCTCTGGCACAAAACGTTCTGTCTAAATACCTCACCTGGGAATCTCCCACAACCAAAATTCGCTTCGATTCTCCCTTTTCCTTTCGAGCAGTTTGAGGGACCTGCGCTTCAATGCTCCTCGTTGCTTTGCCTCCTCTTTGAACAACAGGTTCACCACAGCACTCGTCCTCTAATACGTCAAATGCATTAAAAGTCCTTAGGTGTAGGCTATTAGTTTTCGGTTTTGCCAAGGTCTTCTTAAGACCCCTGTCTTTCACAACTTGCCAAGACGAGGTCTTCTTAATACTGGTCCCGTCAGTCCTTCTTAATGAGGTCCCGACTTCGCAATCTCAACACCATCTAGCTCGTATCTTGTAACTGTCATCATTACCTAGCCTCAGAACTTTACATTTATCAGCATTAAACTGCACTTGCCAATCCTTTGACCATTTCAAAACCCTATCTAGATCAACTTGAAGTGATAGTGAGTCCTCCTCCGAATTAATTTCCCTACCGATTTTCGTATCATCGGCAAATTTGCAGATTTTGCTACTCAAACCTGAATCTAAATCATTTATATATATTATAAACAACAGAGGTCCCAGGACAGAGCCCTAAGGTATTCCACTAACAACATTATCCCACTCTGACTTAACCCCATTTATACTAACTCTCTGTTCCCTTTGGAATAGCCATGCCATAATCCAAGTTAATATAGCACCTCCAATACCATGAGCTTCTATTTTTTTAATTAGTCTTTCATGTGGCACTGTATCAAAAGCTTTGCTAAAGTCAAGGTACACAACATCACAATCCTTACCACTATCAACTGCCTCAACTATGCTGGAATAAAAAGTTAGCAAATTTGTTAAACATGAACGGCCATTTGTAAAACCATGTTGCAACTCATTTATTAATTTATGTTTTTCAAGATGGAGACGAATTGTATTTGCAATTATTGATTCTAGTAACTTTCCCACAAATACAACATGGAAGCAAAATACAGTCACTTTCGCAGTAAACACAGCGGATTTACAGTTTTACGGAGTTCCAGCTTAAAACCATTGAACAAATCCACAAGGATGTTGATGAGGGTTCAAACCTATGCGCTGGATGTTCCCAGACGCGCTCTAGTTATCTGTACCACGACATGGTAAAATAATTTTACCATGTTAGATGTCAACAGCAACGTTAAAAACTGTAATGTTAACACCATTAATATTAACAATAGCAAATATAAACAACAGTAATATTAATAACAGCAACATTAAAAACATTATCGTTAAAAAAGTAACATTAATAACAATAACATTAATATCATTAACATTAATAACAGTAACAATATTAACAGCAGTAACAATATTAACAGCAGTAACAATAATAACAACAACATTAACATAAGTAACAGTAATATCAACAACATAAACAACAGTAACAATAATAACATCAGCATTAACAACAGTAACATTAATAACAACAGTAAAATTAATAAAAACAATATTCACAGGAGTAAAATTAATAACAATACTAACAACAGTAACATTAATAACAACAACAGTACCAATATCAAAGTAACAGCATAAAAATAAAAACCGCAACATTAGCAATATTTTCATCAGAAAAATTCACAATATTAACAACAGAAACATTAACAGCAGCAACAACAGTAATATTAACAAAATAAATATTAATAATAGCACCAATAACCACATGAACAACATTATTATTAACATCAGTAATATTAGTAACTGTATTGTTTACAACAGCAACATTAACAGAATCATAAAAATTTGCAACATTACCAAAAGTTACATTAAAAGCAGCAACAATACGAATATTGAATTCGTAGTTGTTAACATTAATAATAGTTAAGTTAACAGCAGCTACAGCAGTTAAAACAATTTTAACAACAACTATAACAGTAAAATTAACAACAACTACAACAGTAACATTAACAACAGCTACAGCAGTAACATTAACAACAGCTACAACAGTAACAATAACAACAGCTACAACAGTAACATTAACAACAGCTACAACAGAAACATTAACAACAGCTACAGCAGTGACACTAACATTAACAACAGCTACAACATTAAAATTAACAACAGCTACAACATTAAAATAAGGAACAAATACAACATTTATATTAACAACAGCTACAACATTAAAATTAACAAAAGCTACAACATTAAAATAAACAATAGCTATTAAGGTTAACAACAGCTTAAGAACATAAGAACAAAGGTAACTGCAGAAGGCCCATTGGCCCATTCGAGGCAGCTCCTATCTATAACCACCCAATCCCACTCATATACTTAAGAACATAAGAACAAAGGTAACTGCAGAAGGCCTATTGGCCCATACGAGGCAGCTTCTATTCTATAACCACCCAATCCCACTCATATACTTGTCCAACCAGCGCTTGAAACAATCGAGGGACACCACCTCCACCACGTTACGCGGCAATTGGTTCCACAAATCAACAACCCTGTTACTGAACCAGTATTTACCCAAGTCTTTCCTAAATCGAAACTTATCCAATTTATACCCATTGTTTCGTATTCTGTCTTGTGTTGATATTTTTAATACCCTATTAATATCCCCCTGTTATGTCCATTCATCCATTTGTAAACCTCTATCATGTCACCCCTAACTCTTCGCCTTTCCAGTGAATGCAACTTAAGCTTTGTTAATCTTTCTTCATATGAAAGATTTCTAATATGGGGAATTAACTTAGTCATCCTACGCTGGACACGTTCAAGTGAATTTATAACCATTCTATAATATGGCGACCAAAACTGAACTGCGTAATCTAAATGGCCTAACTAGAGCAAGATATAGCTTGAGAACCACACCAGGTGTCTTGTTACTAACTCTGCGATTAATAAATCCAAGTGTCCGATTTGCCTTATTACAAACATTTATGCATTGATCCTTTTATTTTAAATTCTTACTAATCATAACTCCCAGATCCCTTTCGCAATCTCAACACCATCTAGCTCGTATCTTGTAACTCTATCATCATTACCTAGCCTCAGAACTTTACATTTATCAGCATTAAACTGCATTTGCCAATCCTTTGACCATTTCAAAACCCTATCAAGATCAACTTGAAGTGATAGTGAGTCCTCCTCCGAATTAATTTCCCTACCGATTTTCGTATCATCGGCAAATTTGCAAATGTTGCTAACCTGAATCAAAATCATTTATATATATTATAAAATCAAAATCAAACCTGAATCTAAATCATTTATATATATTATAAACAACAGAAGTCCCAGGACAGAGCCTTGAGGCACTCAACTTACAACATTTTCTCTGACTTGATTCCATTTATACTAACTCTCTGTTTCCTTTGGTATAGCCATGCCCTAATCCAGTTTAATATAGCACCCCCAAAACCATGAGACTCTATCTTTTTAATCAGTCTTTCATGTGGCACTGTATCAAAAGCTTTGCTAAAGTCAAGGTACACAACATCACAATCCTTACCACTATCAACTGCCTCAACTATGCTAGAATAAAAAGATAACAAATTTGTTAAACATGAACGGCCATTTATAAAACCATGTTGCAACTCAATTATTAATTTATGTTTTTCAAGATGAAGACGAATTTTATTTGCTATTATAGATTCGAGTAACTTTCCCACAATAGACGTTAGGCTAATTGGTCGATAGTTAGACGCAAGTGATCTATCTCTTTTCTTAAAAACTGGTATCACATTAGCAACTTTCCAAAACTCTGGCACTCTGACTGACTCTATAGATTTATTAAATATGGTTGACAGTGGGTCACAAAGCTCCTCTTTGCATTCTTTAAGCACCCTGGCAAACACTTCATCCGGCCATGGGGATTTGTTTGGTTTGAGTTTTACTATTTGTTTAAGAACATCCTCCCTGGTAACTGCTAAACTCGTCAACCTGTCCTCGTCCCCACTCACATAGAATTGTTCGGCTGAAGGCATATTGTTAAGTTCCTCTTTAGTAAATACAGATACAAAATATTTATTAAAAATACTACTCATCTCTTCATCACAATCTGTTATTTGACCTGTCTCAGTTTTTAATGGACCTATCTTTTCCCTAGTCTTAGTACGATATAACTGAAAAAACCCTCTAGGATTTGTCTTTGCTTGCCCTGCTATGCGAACTTCATAGTTTCTTTTTGCTTTCCTTATCTCATTTTTAACATTACTAACCAGTTGTACGAATTCCTGTTCTAAAGTGACCTCCCCAGGTCACTTTAGAACAGGAACACTGTGACTGCACCTGAGTCAGTCAGGTGCAGTCACAGTGAGAGGTTGTGTTAGCTGGAGCTCCGATTCTAATAACATTATTATTGCAATAATGGAGGGATTAGTGAGGGATTTGATGAGTATGGTTGGAGCTCTGAGAGCAGAGATGGATTCCCTGCGGGAGGAGGTGCGACAGCTGGGACTTCGGGAGGAAACGAAGGAGGAGGCCAGTGTTGACGGGACCTCATTAAGAAGGACTGACGGGACCAGTATTAAGAAGTCCTCGTCTTGGCAAGTTGTGAAAGACAGGGGTCTTAAGAAGACCTTGGCAAAACCGACAACTAATAGCCTACACCTAAGGACTTTTAATGCATTTGACGTATTAGAGGACGAGTGCTGTGTTGAACCTGTTGTTCAACGAGGTGGCAAAGACAAAGTAACGAGGAGCATTAAAGCGCAGGTCCCTCAAACTGCTCGAAAGGAAAAGGGAGAATCGAAGCGAATTTTGGTTGTGGGAGATTCCCAGGTGAGGTATTTAGACAGAACGTTTTGTGCCAGAGATAGGGGGAACAGATTAAGGGTTTGCTACCCGGGAGCTGGAATTGGTGATATTGTTGGAAACATGAATGATATTATGACAGGAAATGGGAACAAACCCATTATTTGTATTAGTGCAGGGGGTAATGATGTTGGACGAGTTAGGAGTGAGGAACTAATACAGAGATTCAGGACAGCCATTGAATTAGTTAGGAGCAAGGGAGGAATCCCGATCGAATGTGGCATTCTTCCAAGAAAGGGAGTGGGAAATGAATGGATGTCGAGGGCACTTGGTGTCAATTGCCGGCTGGAAAGATATTGCAAATCAAATGCAATATCTTTCATAGACAACTGGGAACACTTCTATGGAAGAAATGAAATGTATGCTCGTGATGGGGTGCATCTATCGAGAGCTGAGGTTGTTGCTGTTGCGAACTCGTTGGAAGAAGTGGTTACAGGTGTTTGTTTGGATTTAAACTGTTAGTAGATAGAGGTATGGGAATTGATTTGGAGGAAGGAGATAATAAAAGTATGTATTTGTGGGAGAAATGAATTGGCAAAATGATCAGGGAAAGAGAAGGGCCTCAAAATAACAGTTCACTTAGGGTATATTACACTAACAGTAGAAGTCTAAGAAATAAAATTAACGAATTAAATGCTCTTGTCTGCACAGAAAAAATAGATATTATTGCACTTACCGAAACGTGGATGAATGTAGAAAATAGAGAACTATTAGCTGAATATCAAATAAATGGATTTAAACTATTTCACACAGATAGATATATTAGACGAGGAAGGGGAGTAGCCATGTATGTCAGGGATAATTTGAAATGTAGTCTCAAAGAGGGAATCAAAACTGAGCCACACTCAGAAACTATTTGGATAGAATTATACGAAAAAGCAAATAATATTATAATAGGAGTTATATATAGGCCACCAAATTTAGACAGAATGGAAGCAAAGCATCTATGGGATGAAATATCTAGGGCATCTAGATCTAACAGTATTTATGTCATGAGTGACTTTAATTTTAGTGGAATAAATTGGTTGAACAAAACAGGGAATAGTGAATCAGAAGATTTTCTAGAATTAATTGACGATTGCTTTCTTACGCAACACATTAAGGAACCAACACGGGAAAATAATTTTTTTTGATTTAGTGTTAACTAACAGGGAAACACAAATTAATGACATTGAAATAGGGAGTGAGCTAGGGAACAGTGATCACAAAGAAATCAGATTTAGCATAAAATGGAATAGACCTGTAGGAGAAAATTATGTTAAAGTGCCAGATTTTCGAAAAGCTGATTTTAATAGCCTAAGAAATTATTTGGGTCAAATTGATTGGAAAGTCTTGGGTATATCAGTCAGTCAGGTGAAGTCACAGTGAGAGGTTGTGTTAACCGGAGCTCCTGAGTGTTGTTATATTATCATAGCAATATGGAAGTTGTAGTTAAGGACCTGGTGACTCTAGTGGGAGCCCTGAGGACAGAGTTGGACTCTCTGCGGGAGGAGGTGCGTCAGCTGAAAGAACAACGAGAAGTAACGAAGGAGGAGACCAGTAGTAAAGGGACCTCGTCTTGGAGAGTTGTGAAAGACAGGGGCCTTAAGAAGACTTTGATAAAGCCGCCTTCAAACGCCATAGCAACTTCTAATTCATTTGACGTTTTGGAGGAGGAGTGCTGTGGTGAGACTGCGGATCGCGCAAAAGGGAAAGCAACGAAGAGAAAGGAAGCGCAGGCCCCTCAGATAGTAAAGGAAGTACCTAAGCAAACATTAGTTGTGGGAGATTCCCAGATAAGGTATTTGGATAGAGCGTTTTGTGCTAGAGATAGGGGGAACAGGTTAAGGGTTTGCTATCCCGGAGCTGGCATTGGTGATATTATAAACAACATGAATGATATTATGGCTGGTAATGGGAACAATCCCATTATTTGCATTAGCGTGGGAGGAAATGATGTTGGTCGAGTTAGGAGTGAGGAACTGATTCAGAGGTATAAAACAGCCATAGAATTAGTTAGGAGCAAGGGAGGAATCCCGATCATATGTGGCATTCTTCCAAGAAAGGGAGTGGGAAATGAATGGATATCAAGGGCACTTGGTGTCAATTGCCGGCTGGAAAGATATTGCAAATCAAATGCAATATCTTTCATAGACAACTGGGAACACTTCTATGGAAGAAATGAAATGTATGCTCGTGATGGGGTGCATCTATCGAGAGCTGGGGTTGTTGCTGTTGCGAACTCGTTGGAAGAAGTGGTTAGAGGTGTTTGTTTGGGTTTAAACTGTTAGTAGATAGAGGTATGGGAATTGATTTGGAGGAAGGAGGTAATAAAAGTATGTGTTTGTGGGAGAAAGGAATTGGCAAAACGATCAGGGAAAGAGAAGGTCCGCAAAATAACAATTCACTTAGGGTATATTACACTAACAGTAGAAGTCTAAGAAATAAAATTAACGAATTAAATGCTCTTGTCTGCACAGAAAAAATAGATATTATTGCACTTACCGAAACGTGGATGAATGTAGAAAATAGAGAACTATTAGTTGAATATCAAATAAATGGATTTAAACTATTTCACACAGATAGATATATTAGACGAGGAGGTGGAGTAGCCATATATGTTAGGGACAATTTGAAATGTAGTCTCAAAGAGGGAATCAAAACAGAGCCACACACAGAAACTATTTGGATACAATTAAACGAAAAAGCTAATAATATTATAATAGGAGTAATATATAGGCCACCAAATTTAGACAGAATGGAAGCAAAGCACCTATGGGATGAAATATCTAGAGCATCTAGATCTAACAGTATTTATGTCATGGGTGACTTTAATTTTAGCGGAATAAACTGGTTGAACAAAACAGGGAATAGTGAAGCAGAAGATTTTCTAGAATTAATTGACGATTGCTTTCTTACGCAACACATTAAGGAACCAACACGGGAAAATAATATTTTAGATTTAGTGTTAACTAACAGGGAAACGCAAATTAATGACATCGAAATAGGGAGTGAGCTAGGGAGCAGTGATCACAAAGAAATCAGATTTAGCATAGAATGGAATAGACCAGTAGGAGAAAATTCTGTTAAAGTGCCAGATTTTCGAAAAGCTGATTTTAATAGCCTAAGAAATTTTTTGGGTCAAATTGATTGGAAAGGCTTGGGTATGGGGTGTGGGCCGGTCTTGGAGCGAGACATGAACCCAGCGATATGTGACTTAAATGGGGATTTCGATGTGGATTCAATATATAACTTATTTAAGAATATTCTAAACAAAGCACAGGAACGTAGTATACCATACAAATTGAATAGATCGAATACTAATGACCCAAAGTGGATAACAAAGAATTTGAAGAACCTTATAGGTAAAAAGAGAGCTTGGTACAAAAGGATTAAAAATGGGGAGGTCACTTTAGAACAGGAATTCGTACAACTGGTTAGAAATGTTAAAAAAGAGATAAGGAAAGCAAAAAGAAACTATGAAGTTCGCATAGCAGGGCAAGCAAAGACAAATCCTAAAGGGTTTTTTCAGTTATATCGTACTAAGACTAGGGAAAGGATAGGTCCATTAAAAACTGAGACAGGTCAAATAACAGATAGTGATGAAGAGATGAGTAGTATTTTTAATAAATATTTTGTATCTGTATTTACTAATGAGGAACTTAACAATATGCCTTCAGCTGAACAAGTCTATGTGGGTGGGGACGAGGACAGGTTGACGAGTTTAGCAGTTACCAGGGAGGATGTTCTTAAACAAATAGTAAAACTCAAACCAAACAAATCCCCAGGGCCGGATGAAGTGTTTGCCAGGGTGCTTAAAGAATGCAAAGAGGAGCTTTGTGACCCACTGTCAACCATATTTAATAAATCAATAGTCAGGCAGAGTGCCAGAGTTTTGGAAAGTTGCTAATGTGATACCAGTTTTTAAGAAAGGAGATAGATCACTTGCGTCTAACTATCGACCAATTAGCCTAACGTCTATTGTGGGAAAGTTACTCGAATCTATAATAGCAAATAAAATTCGTCTTCATCTTGAAAAACATAAATTAATAATTGAGTCTCAACATGGTTTTATAAATGGCCGTTCATGTTTAACAAATTTGTTATCTTTTTATTCCAGCATTGTTGAGGCAGTTGATAGTGGTAAGGATTGCGATGTTGTATACCTTGACTTTAGCAAAGCTTTTGATACAGTGCCACATGAAAGACTGATTAAAAAGATAGAGTCTCATGGTATTGGGGGTGCTATATTAAGCTGGATTAGGGCATGGCTATACCAAAGGAAACAGAGAGTTAGTATAAATGGAATCAAGTCAGAGTGGAAAAGTGTTGTAAGTGGAGTGCCTCAAGGCTCTGTCCTGGGACCTCTGTTGTTTATAATATATAAAAATGATTTAGATTCAGGTTTGAGTAGCAACATTTGCAAATTTGCCGATGATACGAAAATCGGTAGGGAAATTAATTCGGAGGAGGACTCACTATCACTTCAAGTTGATCTAGATAGGGTTTTGAAATGGTCAAAGGATTGGCAGATGCAGTTTAATGCTGATAAATGTAAATTTCTGAGGTTAGGTAATGATGATAGAGTTACAAGATACGAGCTAGATGGTGTTGTGATTGCGAAGTCGGATTGCGAAAGGGATCTGGGAGTTATGATTACATAAGAACATAAGAACATAAGAACAAAGGTAACTGCAGAAGGCCTATTGGCCCATACGAGGCAGCTCCTATTCTATAACCACCCAATCCCACTCATATACTTGTCCAACCCGTGCTTGAAACAATCGAGGGACCCCACCTCCACAATGTTACGCGGCAATTGGTTCCACAAATCAACAACCCTGTTACTGAACCAGTATTTACCCAAGTCTTTCCTAAATCTAAACTTATCCAATTTATACCCATTGTTTCGTGTTCTGTCATGTGTTGATACTTTTAATACCCTATTAATATCCCCCTTGTTATGTCCATTCACCCACTTGTAAACCTCTATCATGTCACCCCTAACTCTTCGCCTTTCCAGTGAATGCAACTTAAGAACATAAGAACATACGAACAAAGGTAACTGCAGAAGGCCTATTGGCCCATTCGAGGCAGCTCCTATTCTATAACCACCCAATCCCACTCATATACTTGTCCAACCCGCGCTTGAAACAATCGAGGGACCCCACCTCCACCACGTTACGCGGCAATTGGTTCCACAAATCAACAACCCTGTTACTGAACCAGTATTTACCCAAGTCTTTCCTAAATCTAAACTTATCCAATTTATACCCATTATTTCGTGTTCTGTCCTGTGTTGATACTTTTAATACCCTATTAATATCCCCCTTGTTATGTCCATTCACCCACTTGTAAACCTCTATCAAGTCGCCCCTAACTCTTCGCCTTTCCAGTGAATGTAACTTAAGCTTTGTTAATCTTTCTTCATATGAAAGATTTCTAATTTGGGGAATTAACTTAGTCATCCTACGCTGGACACGTTCAAGTGAATTTATATCCATTCTATAATATGGCGACCAAAACTGAACTGCATAATCTAAATGGGGCCTAACTAGAGCAAGATATAGCTTGAGAACCACACCAGGTGTCTTGTTACTAACGCTGCGATTAATAAATCCAAGTGTCCGATTTGCCTTATTACGAACATTTATGTATTGATCCTTTTGTTTTAAATTCTTACTAATCATAACTCCCAGATCCCTTTCGCAATCCGACTTCGCAATCACAACACCATCTAGCTCGTATCTTGTAACTCTATCATCATTACCTAACCTCAGAACTTTACATTTATCAGCATTAAACTGCATCTGCCAATCCTTTGACCATTTCAAAACCCTATCTAGATCAACTTGAAGTGATAGTGAGTCCTCCTCCGAATTAATTTCCCTACCGATTTTCGTATCATCGGCAAATTTGCAAATGTTGCTACTCAAACCTGAATCTAAATCATTTATATATATTATAAACAACAGAGGTCCCAGGACAGAGCCTTGAGGCACTCCACTTACAACATTTTCCCACTCTGACTTGATTCCATTTATACTAACTCTCTGTTTCCTTTGGTATAGCCATGCCCTAATCCAGCTTAATATAGCACCCCCAATACCATGAGACTCTATCTTTTTAATCAGTCTTTCATGTGGCACTGTATCAAAAGCTTTGCTAAAGTCAAGGTATACAACATCGCAATCCTTACCACTATCAACTGCCTCAACAATGCTAGAATAAAAAGATAACAAATTTGTTAAACATGAACGGCCATTTATAAAACCATGTTGCGACTCAATTATTAATTTATGTTTTTCAAGATGAAGACGAATTTTATTTGCTATTATAGATTCGAGTAACTTTCCCACAATAGACGTTAGGCTAATTGGTCGATAGTTAGACGCAAGTGATCTATCTCCTTTCTTAAAAACTGGTATCACATTAGCAACTTTCCAAAACTCTGGCACTCTGCCTGACTCTATTGATTTATTAAATATGGTTGACAGTGGGTCACAAAGCTCCTCTTTGCATTCTTTAAGCACCCTGGCAAACACTTCATCCGGCCCTGTGGATTTGTTTGGTTTGAGTTTTACTATTTGTTTAAGAACATCTTCCCTGGTAACTGCTAAACTCGTCAACCTGTCCTCGTCCCCACCCACATAGACTTGTTCGGCTGAAGGCATATTGTTAAGTTCCTCTTTAGTAAATACAGATACAAAATATTTATTAAAAATACTACTCATCTCTTCATCACTATCTGTTATTTGACCTGTCTCAGTTTTTAATGGACCTATCCTTTCCCTAGTCTTAGTACGATATAACTGAAAAAACCCTTTAGGATTTGTCTTTGCTTGCCCTGCTATGCGAACTTCATAGTTTCTTTTTGCTTTCCTTATCTCTTTTTTAACATTTCTAACCAGTTGTACGAATTCTTGTTCTAAAGTGACCTCCCCATTTTTAATCCTTTTGTACCAAGCTCTCTTTTTACCTATAAGGATCTTCAAATTCTTTGTTATCCACTTTGGGTCATTAGTATTCGATCTATTCAATTTGTATGGTATACTACGTTCCTGTGCTTTGTTTAGAATATTCTTAAATAAGTTATATATTGAATCCACATTGAAATCCCCATTTAAGTCACCTATCGCTGGGTTCATGTCTCGCTCCAAGACCGGCCCACACCCCATACCCAAGACTTTCCAATCAATTTGACCCAAAAAATTTCTTAGGCTATTAAAATCAGCTTTTCGAAAATCTTGCACTTTAACAGAATTTTCTCCTACTGGTCTATTCCATTCTATGCTAAATCTGATTTCTTTGTGATCACTGCTCCCTAGCTCACTCCCTATTTCGATGTCATTAATTTGCGTTTCCCTGTTAGTTAACACTAAATCTAAAATATTATTTTCCCGTGTTGGTTCCTTAATGTGTTGCGTAAGAAAGCAATCGTCAATTAATTCTAGAAAATCTTCTGCTTCACTATTCCCTGTTTTGTTCAACCAGTTTATTCCGCTAAAATTAAAGTCACCCATGACATAAATACTGTTAGATCTAGATGCTCTAGATATTTCATCCCATAGATGCTTTGCTTCCATTCTGTCTAAATTTGGTGGCCTATATATTACTCCTATTATAATATTATTAGCTTTTTCGTTTAATTCAATCCAAATAGTTTCTGTGTGTGGCTCTGTTTTGATTCCCTCTTTGAGACTACATTTCAAATTGTCCCTAACATATATGGCTACTCCACCTCCTCGTCTAATATATCTATCTGTGTGAAATAGTTTAAATCCATATATTTGATATTCAGCTAATAGTTCTCTATTTTCTACATTCATCCACGTTTCGGTAAGTGCAATAATATCTATTTTTTCTGTGCAGACAAGAGCATTTAATTCGTTAATTTTATTTCTTAGACTTCTACTGTTAGTGTAATATACCCTAAGTGAATTGTTATTAGTAAGAATTTAAAACAAAAGGATCAATGCATAAATGTTCGTAATAAGGCAAATCGGACACTTGGATTTATTAATCGCAGCGTTAGTAACAAGACACCTGGTGTGGTTCTCAAGCTATATCTTGCTCTAGTTAGGCCCCATTTAGATTATGCAGTTCAGTTTTGGTCGCCATATTATAGAATGGATATAAATTCACTTGAACGTGTCCAGCGTAGGATGACTAAGTTAATTCCCCAAATTAGAAATCTTTCATATGAAGAAAGATTAACAAAGCTTAAGTTGCATTCACTGGAAAGGCGAAGAGTTAGGGGCGACATGATAGAGGTTTACAAGTGGGTGAATGGACATAACAAGGGAGATATTAATAGGGTATTAAAAGTATCAACACAGGACAGAACACGAAACAATGGGTATAAATTGGATAAGTTTAGATTTAGGAAAGACTTGGGTAAATACTGGTTCAGTAACAGGGTTGTTGATTTGTGGAACCAATTGCCGCGTAACGTGGTGGAGGTGGGGTCCCTCGATTGTTTCAAGCGCGGGTTGGACAAGTATATGAGTGGGATTGGGTGGTTATAGAATAGGAGCTGCCTCGAATGGGCCAATAGGCCTTCTGCAGTTACCTTTGTTCTTATGTTCTTATGTATGGGGTGGGGGCCGGTCTTGGAGCGAGACATGAACCCAGCGATAGTTGACGTAAATGGGTATTTCGATGTGGATTCAATATATAACTCAATTAAGAGTATTCTAAACAAAGCACAGGAACGTAGTATACCATACAAATTGAATAGATCGAATACTATTGACCCAAAGTGGATAACAAAGAATTTGAAGAACCTTATAGGTAAAAAGAGAGCTTGGTACAAAAGGATTAAAAATGGGGAGGTCACTTTAGAAAAGGAATTCGTACAACTGGTTAGAAATGTTAAAAAAGAGATAAGGAAAGCAAAAAGAAACTTTGAAGTTCGCATAGCAGGGCAAGCAAAGACAAATCCTAAAGGGTTTTTTCAGTTATATCGTACTAAGACTAGGGAACGGATAGGTCCATTAAAAACTGAGACAGGTCAAATAACAGATAGTGATGAAGAGATGAGTAGTATTTTTAATAAATATTTTGTATCTGTATTTACTAAAGAGGAACTTAACAATATGCCTTCAGCCGAACAAGTCTATGTGGGTGGGGACGAGGACAGGTTGACGAGTTTAGCAGTTACCAGGGAGGATGTTCTTAAACAAATAGTAAAACTCAAACTAAACAAATCCCCAGGGCCGGATGAAGTGTTTGCCAGGGTGCTTAAAGAATGCAAAGAGGAGCTTTGTGACCCGCTGTCAACCATATTTAATAAATCAATAGAGTCAGGCAGAGTGCCAGAGCTTTGGAAAGCTGCTAATGTGATACCAGTTTTTAAGAAAGGAGATAGATCACTTGCGTCTAACTATCGACCAATTAGCCTAACGTCTATTGTGGGTAAGTTACTCGAATCTATAATAGCAAATAAAATTCGTCTTCATCTTGAAAAACATAAATTAATAATTGAGTCGCAACATGGTTTTATAAATGGCCGTTCATGTTTAACAAATTTGTTATCTTTTTATTCTAGCATAGTTAAGGCAGTTGATAGTGGTAAGGATTGTGATGTTGTGTACCTTGACTTTAGCAAAGCCTTTGATACAGTGCCACCTGAAAGACTGATTAAAAAGATAGAGGCTCATGGTATTGGGGGTGCTATATTAAGCTGGATTAGGGCATGGCTATATCAAAGGAAACAGAGAGTTAGTATAAATGAGTCAAGTCAGAGTGGGAAAATGTTGTAAGTGGAGTGCCTCAAGGCTCTATCCTGGGCCCTCTGTAGTTTATAATATATATAAATGATTTAGATTCAGGTTTGAGTAGCAACATTTGCAAATTTGCCGATGATACGAAAATCAGTAGGGAAATTAATTCGGAGGAGGACTCACTATCACTTCAAGTTGATCTAGATAGGGTTTTGAAATGGTCAAAGGATTGGCAGATGCAGTTTAATGCTGATAAATGTAAAGTTCTGAGGATAGGTAATGATGATAGAGTTACAAGATATGAGCTAGATGGTGTTGAGATTGCGAAGTCGGATTGCGAAAGGGATCTGGGAGTTATGATTAGTAAGAATTTAAAACAAAAGGATCAATGCATAAATGTTTGTAATAAGGCAAACCGGACACTTGGATTTATTAATCGCAGCGTTAGTAACAAGACACCTGGTGTGGTTCTCAAGCTATATCTTGCTCTAGTTAGGCCCCATTTAGATTTTGCAGTTCAGTTTTGGTCGCCATATTATAGAATGGATATTAATTCACTTGAACGTGTCCAGCGTAGGATGACTAAGTTAATTCCCCAAATTAGAAATCTTTCATATGAAGAAAGATTAACAAAGCTTAAGTTGCATTCACTGGAAAGGCGAAGAGTTAGGGGTGGCATGATAGAGGTTTACAAGTGGGTGAATGGACATAACAAAGGGGATATTAATAGGGTATTAAAAGTATCAACATAAGACAGAACACGAAACAATGGGTATAAATTGAATAAGTTTAGATTTAGGAAAGTCTTGGGTAAATACTGGTTCAGTAACAGGGTTGTTGATTTGTGGAACCAATTGCCACGTAACATTGTGGAGGTGGGGTCCCTCGATTGTTTCAAGCATGGGTTGGACATGTATATATATTTTTTTTTTTTTGAGATATATACAAGAGTTGCTACATTCTTGTACAGCCACTAGTACGCGTAGCGTTTCGGGCAAGTCCTTAATCCTAAGGGTCCCTGGAATACGATCCCCTGCCGCGAAGAATAGTTTTTTCATCCAAGTACACATTTTACTGTTGCGTTAAACAGAGGCTACAGTTAAGGAATTACGCCCAGTAAATCCTCCCCGGCCAGGATACGAACCCATGACATAGCGCTCGCGGAACGCCAGGCGAGTGGGATTGGGTGGTTATAAATAGGAGCTGCCTCGTATGGGCCAATAGGCTTTCTGCAGTTGCATTTGTTCTTATGTTCCCCATTTTTAATCCTTTTGTACCAAGCTCTCTTTTTACCTATAAGGTTCTTCAAATTCTTTGTTATCCACTTTGGGTCATTAGTATTCGATCTATTCAATTTGTATGGTATACTACGTTCTTGTTCTTTGTTTAGAATATTCTTAAATAAGTTATATATTGAATCCACATCGAAATCCCCATTTAAGTCACCTATCGCTGGGTTCATGTCTCGCTCCAAGACCGGCCCACACCCCATACCCAAGACTTTCCAATCAATTTGACCCAAAAAATTTCTTAGGCTATTAAAATCAGCTTTTCGAAAATCTGGCACTTTAACAGAATTTTCTCCTACAGGTCTATTCCATTCTATGCTAAATCTGATTTCTTTGTGATCACTGTTCCCTAGCTCACTCCCTATTTCGATGTCATTAATTTGTGTTTCCCTGTTAGTTACATAAGAACAAAGGTAACTGCAGAAGGCCTATTGGCCCATACGAGGCAGCTCCTATTCTATAACCACCCAATCCCACTCATATACTTGTCCAACCCGCGCTTGAAACAATCGAGGGACCCCACCTCCACCACGTTACGCGGCAATTGGTTCCACAAATCTACAACCCTGTTACTGAACCAGTATTTACCCAAGTCTTTCCTAAATCTAAACTTCTCCAATTTATACCCATTGTTTCGTGTTCTGTCCTGTGTTGATACTTTTAATACCCTATTAATATCCCCCTTGTTATGTCCATTCACCCACTTGTAAACTTCTATCATGTCGCCCCTAACTCTTCGCCTTTCCAGTGAATGCAACTTAAGCTTTGTTAATCTTTCTTCATATGAAAGATTTCTAATTTGGGGAATTAACTTAGTCATCCTACGCTGGACACGTTCAAGTGAATTTATATCCATTCTATAATATGGCGATTTTTAGATTTAGTTAACACTAAATCTAAAATATTATTTTCCCGTGTTGGTTCCTTAATGTGTTGCGTAAGAAAGCAATCGTCAATTAATTCTAGAAAATCTTCTGCTTCACTATTGTGAAGTTTTGTTCAACCAGTTTATTGTATTGTCCCTGTTTTGTTCAACCAGTTTATTCCACTAAAATTAATGTCACCCATGACATAAATACTGTTAGATCTAGATGCTCTAGATATTTCATCCCATAGATGCTTTGCTTCTATTCTGTCTAAATTTGGTAGCCTATATATAACTCCTATTATAATATTATTAGCTTTTTCGTTTAATTCTATCCAAATAGTTTCTGTGTGTGGCTCAGTTTGATTCCCTCTTTGAGACTTCATTTCAAATTGTCCCTAACATATATGGCTACTCCACCTCCTCGTCTAATATATCTATCTGTGTGAAATAGTTTAAATCCATTTATTTGATATTCAACTAATAGTTCTCTATTTTCTACGTTCATCCACGTTTCGGTAAGTGCAATAATATCTATTTTTTCTGTGCAGTCAAGAGCATTTAATTCGTTAATTTTATTTCTTAGACTTCTACTGTTAGTGTAATATACCCTAAGTGAATTGTTATTCTGAGGCCCTTCTCTTTCCCTGATCATTTTGCCAATTCCTTTCTCCCACAAACACCTACTTTTATTACCTCCTTCCTCCAAATCAATTCCCATACCTCTATCTACTAACAGTTTAAACCCAAACAAACACCTGTAACCACTTCTTCTAACGAGTTCGCAACAGCAACAACCCCAGCCCTCGATAGCTGCACCCCATCACGAGCATACATTTCATTTCTTCCATAGAAGTGTTCCCAGTTGTCTATGAAAGATATTGCATTTTATTTGCAATATCTTTCCAGCCGGCAATTGACATCAAGTGCCCTCGACATCCATTCATTTCCCACTCCCTTTCTTGGAAGAATGCCACATATGATCGGGATTCCTCCCTTGCTCTTAACTAATTCAATGGCTGTCCTGAATCTCTGTATTAGTTCCTCACTCCTAACTCGCCCAACATCATTACCCCCTGCACTAATACAAATAATGGGTTTGTTTCCATTTCCCGTCATAATATCATTCATGTTTCCAACAATATCACCAATTCCAGCTCCTGGATAGCAAACCCTTAATCTGTTCCCCCTATCTCTGGCACAAAACGTTCTGTCTAAATACCTCACCTGGGAATCTCCCACAACCAAAATTCGCTTCGATTCTCCCTTTTCCTTTCGAGCACTTTGAGGGACCTGCGCTTCAGTGCTCCTCGTTGCTTTGCCTCCTCTTTGAACAACAGGTTCACCACAGCACTCGTCCTCTAATACGTCAAATGCATTAAAAGTCCTTAGGTGTAGGCTATTAGTTTTCGGTTTTGCCAAGGTCTTCTTAAGACCCCTGTCTATCACAACTTGCCAAGACGAGGTCTTCTTAATACTGGTCCCGTCAGTCCTTCTTAATGAGGTCCCGACTTCGCAATCTCAACACCATCTAGCTCGTATCTTGTAACTCTATCATCATTACCTAGCCTCAGAACTTTACATTTATCAGCATTAAACTGCACTTGCCAAACCTTTGACCATTTCAAAACCCTATCTAGATCAACTTGAAGTGATAGTGATTCCTCCTCCGAATTAATTTCCCTACCGATTTTCGTATCATCGGCAAATTTGCAGATTTTGCTACTCAAACCTGAATCTAAATCATTTATATATATTATAAACAACAGAGGTCCCAGGACAGAGCCCTGAGGTATTCCACTAACAACATTATCCCACTCTGACTTAACCCCATTTATACTAACTCTCTGTTCCCTTTGGAATAGCCATGCCCTAATCCAAGTTAATATAGCACCCCCAATACCATGAGCTTCTATTTTTTTAATTAGTCTTTCATGTGGCACTGTATCAAAAGCTTTGCTAAAGTCAAGGTACACAACATCACAATCCTTACCACTATCAACTGCCTCAACTATGCTGGAATAAAAAGTTAGCAAATTTGTTAAACATGAACGGCCATTTGTAAAACCATGTTGCGACTCATTTATTAATTTATGTTTTTCAAGATGGAGACGAATTGTATTTGCAATTATTGATTCAAGTAACTTTCCCACAATAGACGTTAGGCTAACTGGCCGATAGTTTGACGCAAGTGAAACTATCTATCTCCTTTCTTAAAAATTGGTACCACATTAGCTACCTTCCATGACTCTGGCACTCTGCCTGACTATTGATTTATTAAATATGGTAGACAGTGGCTCGGAAAGCTCCTCCTCTTTCTCCTTTCTTAAAAATTGGTACCACATTAGCTACCTTCCATGACTCTGGCACTCTGCCTGACTCTATTGATTTATGAAATATGGTAGACAGTGGCTCGGAAAGCTCCTCTTTGCATTCTTTAAGCACCCTGGCAAACACTTCATCCGGTCCTAGGGATTTGTTTGGTTTTAGTTTTTCTAATTGTTTAATTACATCCTCCCTGGTAACTGCTAAACTAGTCAACCTGTCCTCATCCCCACCCGCATAGACTTGTTCGGCTGAAGGCATATTGTTATGTTCTTCTTTAGTAAATACAGATATAAAATATTTGTTAAAAATACTACTCATCTCCTTGTCATTATCCGTTATTTGACCTGTCTCAGATTTTAATGGACCAATCCTTTCCCTAGTCTTATATCGATATAACTGAAAAAAACCTTTAGGATTTGACTTTGCTTGCTCTGCTATGCGAACTTCATAGTTTCTTTTTGCTATCCTAATCTCTTTTTTAACATTTCTAACCAGTTGTATGAATTCCTGTTCTAAACTGACTTCCCCATTCTTAATCCTTTTGTACCAAGCTCTCTTTTTACCTATAAGGTTCTTTAAATTATTTGTTATCCACTTTGGGTCATTAGTATTCGATCTATTCAATTTGTATGGTATACTACGTTCCTGTGCTTTGTTTAGAATATTCTTAAATAAGTTATATATTAAATCCACATCGAAATCCCCTTTTACGGCACCTATCGCTGGGTTCATGTCTCGCTCTAAGACCGGCCCACACCCTATACCCAAGACTTTCCAATCTATTTGACCCAAAACATTTCTTAGGCTATTAAAATCAGCTTTTCGAAAATCTGGCACTTTAACAGAATTTTCTCCTACAGGTCTATTCTATTCTATGCTAAATCTGATTACTTTGTGATCAATGTTCCCTAGCTCATTCCCTATTTAGATGTCATTAATTTGTGTTTCCCTGTTAGTTAACACTAAATCTAAAATATTATTTTCCCGCGTTGGTTCCTTAATGTGTTGCGTAAGAAAGCAATCGTCAATTAATTCTAGAAAATATTCTGCTTCACTATTGTGAAGTTTTGTTCAACCAGTTTATTGTATTGTCCCTGTTTTGTTCAACCAGTTTATTCCACTAAAATTAATGTCACCCATGACATAAATACTGTTAGATCTAGATGCTCTAGATATTTCATCCCATAGATGCTTTGCTTCCATTCTGTCTAAATTTGGTGGCCTATATATAACTCCTATTATAATATTATTAGCTTTTTCGTTTAATTCTATCCAAATAGTTTCTGTGTGTGGCTCAGTTTGATTCCCTCTTTGAGACTTCATTTCAAATTGTCCCTAACATATATGGCTACTCCACCTCCTCGTCTAATATATCTATCTGTGTGAAATAGTTTAAATCAATTTATTTGATATTCAACTAATAGTTCTCTATTTTCTACGTTCATCCACGTTTCGGTAAGTGCAATAATATCTATTTTTTCTGTGCAGTCAAGAGCATTTAATTCGTTAATTTTATTTCTTAGACTTCTACTGTTAGTGTAATATACCCTAAGTGAATTGTTATTCTGAGGCCCTTCTCTTTCCCTGATCATTTTGCCAATTCCTTTCTCCCACAAACACCTACTTTTATTACCTCCTTCCTCCAAATCAATTCCCATACCTCTATCTACTAACAGTTTAAACCCAAACAAACACCTGTAACCACCTCTTCCAACGAGTTCGCAACAGCAACAATCCCAGCCCTCGATAGCTGCACCCCATCACGAGCATACATTTCATTTCTTCCATAGAAGTGTTCCCAGTTGTCTATGAAAGATATTGCATTTTATTTGCAATATCTTTCCAGCCGGCAATTGACATCAAGTGCCCTCGACATCCATTCATTTCCCACTCCCTTTCTTGGAAGAATGCCACATATGATCGGGATTCCTCCCTTGCTCTTAACTAATTCAATGGCTGTCCTGAATCTCTGTATTAGTTCCTCACTCCTAACTCGCCCAACATCATTACCCCCTGCACTAATACAAATAATGGGTTTGTTTCCATTTCCCGTCATAATATCATTCATGTTTCCAACAATATCACCAATTCCAGCTCCTGGATAGCAAACCCTTAATCTGTTCCCCCTATCTCTGGCACAAAACGTTCTGTCTAAATACCTCACCTGGGAATCTCCCACAACCAAAATTCGCTTCGATTCTCCCTTTTCCTTTCGAGCACTTTGAGGGACCTGCGCTTCAATGCTCCTCGTTGCTTTGCCTCCTCTTTGAACAACAGGTTCACCACAGCACTCGTCCTCTAATACGTCAAATGCATTAAAAGTCCTTAGGTGTAGGCTATTAGTTTTCGGTTTTGCCAAGGTCTTCTTAAGACCCCTGTCTATCACAACTTGCCAAGACGAGGTCTTCTTAATACTGGTCCCGTCAGTCCTTCTTAATGAGGTCCCGACTTCGCAATCTCAACACCATCTAGCTCGTATCTTGTAACTCTATCATCATTACCTAGCCTCAGAACTTTACATTTATCAGCATTAAACTGCACTTGCCAATCCTTTGACCATTTCAAAACCCTATCTAGATCAACTTGAAGTGATAGTGAGTCCTCCTCCGAATTAATTTCCCTACCGATTTTCGTATCATCGGCAAATTTGCAGATTTTGCTACTCAAACCTGAATCTAAATCATTTATATATATTATAAACAACAGAGGTCCCAGGACAGAACCCTGAGGTATTCCACTAACAACATTATCCCACTCTGACTTAACCCCATTTATACTAACTCTGTTCCCTTTGGAATAGCCATGCCCTAATCCAAGTTAATATAGCACCCCCAATACCATGAGCTTCTATTTTTTTAATTAGTCTTTCATGTGGCACTGTATCAAAAGCTTTGCTAAAGTCAAGGTACACAACATCACAATCCTTACCACTATCAACTGCCTCAACTATGCTGGAATAAAAAGTTAGCAAATTTGTTAAACATGAACGGCCATTTGTAAAACCATGTTGCGACTCATTTATTAATTTATGTTTTTCAAGATGGAGACGAATTGTATTTGCAATTATTGATTCAAGTAACTTTCCCACAATAGACGTTAGGCTAACTGGCCGATAGTTTGACGCAAGTGAAACTATCTATCTCCTTTCTTAAAAATTGGTACCACATTAGCTACCTTCCATGACTCTGGCACTCTGCCTGACTATTGATTTATTAAATATGGTAGACAGTGGCTCGGAAAGCTCCTCCTCTTTCTCCTTTCTTAAAAATTGGTACCACATTAGCTACCTTCCATGACTCTGGCACTCTGCCTGACTCTATTGATTTATGAAATATGGTAGACAGTGGCTCGGAAAGCTCCTCTTTGCATTCTTTAAGCACCCTGGCAAACACTTCATCCGGTCCTAGGGATTTGTTTGGTTTTAGTTTTTCTAATTGTTTAATTACATCCTCCCTGGTAACTGCTAAACTAGTCAACCTGTCCTCATCCCCACCCGCATAGACTTGTTCGGCTGAAGGCATATTGTTATGTTCTTCTTTAGTAAATACAGATATAAAATATTTGTTAAAAATACTACTCATCTCCTTGTCATTATCCGTTATTTGACCTGTCTCAGATTTTAATGGACCAATCCTTTCCCTAGTCTTATATCGATATAACTGAAAAAAACCTTTAGGATTTGACTTTGCTTGCTCTGCTATGCGAACTTCATAGTTTCTTTTTGCTATCCTAATCTCTTTTTTAACATTTCTAACCAGTTGTATGAATTCCTGTTCTAAACTGACTTCCCCATTCTTAATCCTTTTGTACCAAGCTCTCTTTTTACCTATAAGGTTCTTTAAATTATTTGTTATCCACTTTGGGTCATTAGTATTCGATCTATTCAATTTGTATGGTATACTACGTTCCTGTGCTTTGTTTAGAATATTCTTAAATAAGTTATATATTAAATCCACATCGAAATCCCCTTTTACGGCACCTATCGCTGGGTTCATGTCTCGCTCTAAGACCGGCCCACACCCTATACCCAAGACTTTCCAATCTATTTGACCCAAAACATTTCTTAGGCTATTAAAATCAGCTTTTCGAAAATCTGGCACTTTAACAGAATTTTCTCCTACAGGTCTATTCTATTCTATGCTAAATCTGATTACTTTGTGATCACTGTTCCCTAGCTCATTCCCTATTTAGATGTCATTAATTTGTGTTTCCCTGTTAGTTAACACTAAATCTAAAATATTATTTTCCCGCGTTGGTTCCTTAATGTGTTGCGTAAGAAAGCAATCGTCAATTAATTCTAGAAAATCTTCTGCTTCACTATTCCCTGTTTTGTTCACCCAGTTTATTCTACTAAAATTAAAGTCACCCATGACATAAATACTGTTAGATCTAGATGCTCTAGATATTTCATCCCATAGATGCTTTGCTTCCATTCTGTCTAAATTTGGTGGCCTATATATAACTCCTATTATAATATTATTTGCTTTTTCGTTTAATTCTATCCAAATAGTTTCTGTGTGTGGCTCAGTTTTGATTCCCTCTTTGAGACTACATTTCAAATTGTCCCTAACATATATGGCTATTCCCCCTCCTCGTCTAATATATCTATCTGTGTGAAATAGTTTAAATCCATTTATCTGATATTCAGCTAATAGTTCTCTATTTTCTACATTCATCCACGTTTCGGTAAGTGCAATAATATCTATTTTTTCTGTGCAGACAAGAGCATATAATTCATTAATTTTATTTCTTAGACTTCTACTGTTAGTGTAATATATCCTAAGTGAATTGTTATTTTGAGGCCCTTTTCTATCCCTGATCATTTTGCCAATTCTTTTCTCCCACGAACACATACTTTTATTACCTCCTTCCTCCAAATCAATTCCCATACCACTATCTACTAACAGTTTAAACCCAAACAAACACATCTAACCACTTCAACAGCAACATTAACATTAACAACAGCAACATTAACATTAACAACAGCAACTACACAAGTATTTAAATTAAAAACCAGCTACAAAAATAGAATTAACGTTAACAACAGCCTCAACAGCAACACTAACATTAACAACAGCTACGACAGTAGTTCTACGACAGTACAGTAGTGTACTGTAACATGCTCGTGTCCGAAGCTAGACACAAATACAACAAAATTATTAAGGATGGTAACAGAGTCCATTTCATGTGGTCTCCATCTCATGTTGGCCTTCGAATGCATGATAGAGCTGATAAGTTAGCCAAAGAATCTGCCTTTAAAGGAGCCGTTGAGTGTAACCTTGGATTGTCAATGAGCAATCTGAGATCAGCAGTACACCGAGAACTTCAACAAGATCTTGTAGATCTGAGGCAGTGAAATTGACACCAGTAATTCCATCTATCATCATACTATCATGCAAGAGGAGCCACACATCTATGGATCATCCAATAAAATCAGCAGACTTCTAGATGTTACTACTGCTCGGCTTAGACTCGGTTACAAGTATCTCTGGGAATTCTCATTATCTGCTGATGTAGACCTGACCAAATGTAAACTGTGTCAACAAAATTATTCGCACACCCTCCGTCACTATGTGATGGAGTGCGAAAAGATACGTGAATTTAGAGACAATTCTATAACCAATGTTCCAGCGACGTGTCAATATTTCATTCAAAATGATCTGCTACCAGAAACAGAAACGGAAAGATTTCTAATTTGGGGAATTAACTTAGTCATCCTACGTTGGACACGTTCAAGTGAATTTATATCCATTCTATAATACGGCGACCAAAACTGAACTGCATATATTAAATGGGGCCTAACCAGAGCAAGATATAGCTTAAGAACCACACCAGGTGTCTTGTTACTAACGCTTCGATTAATAAATCCCAGTGTCCTATTCGCCTTATCACGAACATTCATGCATTGATCCTTTTGTTTTAAATTCTTACTAATCATAACTCCCAGATCCCTTTCGCAATCCGACTTCGCAATCTCAACACCATCTAGCTCGTATCTTGTAACTCTATCATCATTACCTAGCCTCAGAACTTTACATTTATAAGCATTAAACTGCATTTGCCAATCAATTGACCATTTCAAAACCCTATCTAGATTAACTTGAAGTGATAGTGAGTCCTCCTCCGAATTAATTTCCCTACCGATTTTCGTATCATCGGCAAATTTGCAAATGTTGCTACTCAAACCTAAATCTAAATCATTTATATATATTATAAACAACAGAGGTCCCAGGACAGAGCCCTGAGGTACTCCACTAACAACATTATCCCACTCTGACTTAACCCCATTTATACTAACTTTCTGTTTCCTTTGGAATAGCCATGCCCTAATCCAACCTAATATAGCACCCCCAATACCATGAGCTTCTATTTTTTTAATTAGTCTTTCATGTGGCACTGTATCAAAAGCTTTGCTAAAGTCAAGGTACACAACATTACAATCCTTACCACTATCAACTGCCTCAACTATGCTGGAATAAAAAGTTAGCAAATTTGTTAAACATGAACGACCATTTGTAAAACCATGTTGAGACTCATTTATTAATTTATGTTTTTCAGCAGCTACAACATTAAATTTAGCACCACCTACAACAACAACATAAACCTATTAACAGCTACAACAGAAACATTAACAATAACAACAGATACAACATTAACAACATTTGCAACAATAACATTATCATAAACAACATCAACATTAATAACAGCTACAACAGTAATATTAACATTAACAGGAGCAACATTAACAACAGCTACAACATTAACAATAGGAACAACAGTAACATTATCATTAATCACAGCTCAACAATAACATTAACATTACCAACAGCAATAACAGCAACATTAACATTAATAAAAGCTACAAAATTGCCATTATAAACAGATACAGCAATAAATTTAAGATACAACAGTAACGTTAACATTAACAACAACATTAACAACCGCTACAACAATAACATGTACATTAACCATAGTTACAACAGTAAAATTAACATTAACAACAGCTACTACAGTAACATTAACAACAGCTAACATTAACATTGACAACAGCAACATTAACATTAATAAAAGCTACAAAATTATCATTATAAACAGATACAACAGTAAATTTAGGATACAACAGTAACATTAACATTAACACCAACAACATTAACAACCGCTACAACAATAACATATACATTGACCACAGTTACAACAGTAAAATAAACAATAACAACAGCTACTTCAGTAACATTAACAACAGCTAGAGCAACAACATTACACTACCAAGAGCTACAACAATAATATTAACATTAACAACAGCTACAACAGCAAATTTAACATTAACAACAGCTACAACAGTAACATTAACATCAACACCAGTTTCAACAGTACAACATTAACAGTATTAACAACAGCTACAAAAGTAAGATTAATATTAGCTGCAGCTACTACAGTAACATTAACATTACCAACACGATCATTAACATCAGCTACAACAGTAACATTAGCATTAACAACTGCAACATTAAAATAAAGAACAGGAACATTAACATTAACATCAGCAACAACAGTAACATTAAAAAACGGCTATAACAACATCTACACCAGTAATATCAAGATTAACAACAGCCACAACAGTAATTTTAACTACATTTACAACAGCTACAATAACTTTAACAACATAAAGATTAATAACAGCTATAACAGTAATATTAACATTAAAAACATCAACAATAACGACAGCTACTACAGTAACATTAATATTAACAGCAGCTACAACAGTGACATTAACATAACAACAACCTCAGGAGTAACATTAACAATAACAACAGTTATTGTTAACATTAACATTAACAATAGAAACAACAGTAACATTAACTTTAAAAGCAGCTACAACAATAACATTAACAACAGATAGAACAGCAACATTAACAACAGCCACAGCGGTAATATTAACATTACCAGAAGCTAAAAAATTCACATTACAAACAGCAACAAGAGTGACATTAAAATTAACAACATCTACAACAGTAACATAAACAAGAGCTACAATAGTAACATTAACAGCAGCTACAACAGTAACAAAAATATAAAAAAAAGCTTCAAAACAACCTTAATAAAATCTACAAAATTAACATTAACAGCAGTTACAATATTAAAATTAACCCCAGCTACATTAACCTTAATAACAGCTACAACAGAGAAATTAACATTACCATCAGTTACAACATTAACATTATCATTAACAACAACAACATTAGTAACAGATACAACACTAACATTATCATTAACAACACCAACATTAACAACAGCTACAACATTAACATTAACAATAGCTACAACAGTACCATTAACATTAACAACATCTATTACAGTAACCTTAACATTAACACAGCTACAACAACAACATTAACATTAACAACAGCTCCAACAGTAACATTAAGAACAGCTACAACAGTAACATTAACGTTACCAACAGCCTCAACAGATATATTAACATTATCATCAGTTACAACAGTAACATTAACAACAGCTTCAACAGTACCATTAACCTTAACAACAGCTGCAGAAGTAACATTAACATTACCAACATCAACATTAACAACAGCTACAACAGTAACATTAGCGTTAACAACAGCTGCAGAAGTAACATTAACATTACCAACATCAACATTAACAACAGCTACAACAGTAACATTAGCGTTAACAACAGCCTCAACAGCAACATTAACAATAACAATAATTACAACAGTAACATTAACAACAGCTACTACAGTAACATTAACAACAGCTACGGCAGTAACAATAATATTAACAATAGCTACAACAGTACCAATAAAACAAAAAACAGCTTCAACAGTAGCATTAATAAAAGCTAGTACATTAACACCAGAGCTACAACAATAAAATTAGCACCAGCTACAAGAGCAACATTAACCTTAATAACCGCTACAACAGAAACATTAACATAAACAACAGCTAAAACATTAAAAATAACAACAGCTACAACAGTAACAATAACATCAGCTATAACAATACCATTGACGTTGACAGCAGCTACAACAGTAACACTGATATTAACAACAGCTACAACAGTGACATTAACACTAACAACAGCTACAAAAGTAACACTGACATTAACAACAGCTACAACAGTGACATTAACACTAACAACAGCTACAACAGTAACACTGACATTAACAACAGCTACAACAGTGACATCAACGTTAATAACAGTTACAACTGTAACATTAATATTAATAACCGCTACAGCAATAACATTAACATTAACAACAGCTACAACAGTAACATTACCATTAAAGACAAGTACAACATTAACATTATTATTAGCATTAACAACAGCTACAACATTAACATTATTGTTGACGACAGCTACAATAGTATCATAACATTAACAACAGTTACAACAGGAACATTAACATTACCAATAGCATCATTAACAACAGTTACAATAGTAACATTAATATTAATAACAGCTACAACAGTAATATTAACATTAACAACAGCTACAACAGTAATATTAACATTGACAACAGCTTCAACAGTAATATTAAAAATTAACATCATATACAACAGTAACATTAACATCACCAGCAACAACATCAACAACAGCTACAACAATACCATTAACGTTAAAGACAGATACAACAATATCATTAACATAAACAACAGCAACAACAATAACATTAACATTAAATACAGATACAACAATAACATTAACATTATCAACAGCTACAACAATAAGACTGACATTAACAACAGCTTCAACAGTAACATTAACATCAGCAACATTAACGACAGCTTCTTCAGTAACATTAATATTAACAATAGCTACAAAAGTTACATTAATAACAGCTACATCAGAAACATTAATTTTAACAACAGCTACCACAGTGACATTACTAACATTTATAACAATAGTATTAACATTAACAACAGCAACATTAATAACAGCTACCACAGTAACTTTAACCACAACTAAAAGAGTAACATTAACACTAACAAAATTTTCAAAATTAACATTAACAACAGCAACTTTAACGACAACTACTACAGAAACATTACTATTAACAACAGCTGCAACAGTATCATTAACATTAACAACAGGTACAACAGTACCATTACCAACATTTATAACAGTAACCTTAGCATTAACAACAGCAACATTAATAACAGCTTCCACAGTAACACTAACACCAGCTCCAACAGCAACATTAACATTAACAACAGTTACAACAGTAACGTTAACAAGTTAACAACAGATACAAAATTAACATTAACAACATATACAACAATAACATTAAAAACTGTACACAAAAAATCTAGGCTAACGTGATAAATATGAAAGAGAAACCCAACTGTAGGAATAAGGTGACTCGACCCAGCAACCAAGGCAGTCCCAGCACACACCTTACCCCTGCGCCACCACTTGCATAAAGTTATACCACCTGGACCATTAACATTAACATAGTGCTCGAGGGTTAATTGTTACACTTAGCCTGGTAGCTTCTACTGAAGCCTCCAGTCTAACTGTGAAGCCTAAGGAAGTCAAAGATTTAATGACTTGAAGCAAGTCAAGGCTCATGGGAGAGTTTCTGTCTGGTAGGAATTCCTTGGTCGCTGGTTCGAGTCACTTCACTGCTCCAAGCGATTTTCTTATTAACAACTGTAACGTTAACAAGACCAGCATTAACAACTGCAAAAATAACATTTTTGCTTTACAATTTCAAACAACAACAATATTAACATTAATATTGACAACAGCCACGACAGTAACATTAACAACTACAACGTAAACAAAAATAACAATCACAACAAGCATTACCAACAGAAGCAATAGTATTAGCAAGAAGAGTATAATCAACAATAACATTAGCAACCAATAACAACAGTAACATTAACAACTATAATAAGAACAGCAACATTAACACCAGCAACGACAGTAATATTAACAACAACAACATTAACAACAATAACACTGACATGAGCAACACTAACATCTGCAAGATTAACATCAGTCACTTGAACAGCAGCGACAACAATAACATTAAGAGCACCAAAAACAACATACAGGTGTGAACGATTTAGAAGGAAATGCAGAACAGAACCGGGGAAGAACAGAGGTTCCATGAGCACAGTCAGAGAACACTGTATGAACATCAGAGGTCCATGGGTCTTCAACATACTCCCATCGAGTATAAGAAATATACCATAAGAAATAGAGTATAAGAAACTAGAGGTTTCTTCAAGGAGTGCGAGACCAGCCGGGCTGTGGTGGATATGTAGGCCTGCAGGTCGCTCCAAGCAACAGCCTGGTGGACCAAGCTCTCATAAGTCAAGTCTCATCCTGGGCCAGTCTTGGGGAGTAGAAGAACTCCCAGAACCCCATCCAGGTAATATTATAGACATTAACAACATGAACATTATCAACTGTAACATTAATAACAGTAACAGTAAGAACTGTATTCATGACAACAGAAATAATGATAACATTAATAAGTTATCAAAAATAATGATAACATTAATAAGTTATCAGAAATAATGATAACAATAAATCTAACTACATTAACATAAATACCAATAATGTTTATAACACCAACACTAATAGTAACACTAACAACATTTGTATAAACAACCAACAACATTAATAACAACATTGCATTAACAATAGCAACAACAGTAACATTAACTGCAGTAAAAATATGAATAGCAACAATATAAATATTTACATCAACAAACGTAACATCTAATACAACATTAACAGCAGCAGCAACAATTACAACACCAACAGCAAAAACACTAACATAACGACTGTTAGATTAACAACAACAACAACAATAACAACAGCAAAACTAACAACAGCAACATTAACAACAGCAACAACAACAACAGCAACATTAACAACATCAACAACAGCAACATTAACAACAACATCATTAACAACATCAACATTAACAACATCAACAATTACAACACTAACAGCAACAACCCTAACATAACAACTACAAGATTAACAACGATAACATTAACAGAGAGATCAAGAAGAACAGGAATATTAACATCAACAATAACAACAGCAACAATAACAACAATAACAACAGCCACATTAACAACATCAACAATAACAGCATCAACAATAACAACAACCACATTAACAACAGCAACTATTACAACACTAACATCGCCTATACTACCATAACAACAATAACAACAGCAACATTAACAACAATAACAACACTAAGATTACAACTGCAAGGTTAACAACAGTAACAATAACAACAACAATATAATTAACCGCAACAATAACAACTGCAAGATTAACAAAAACAACGGTAACAATACCAACAGCAACAATAACATCAGCAACAATAACAATAGCAACATAAACAGCAGCAATATTAACAGCAGCAACATTAACAACAGCAACAATGACAACAGCAACAATAACAACAGAAACATTAAAACAGCAATAGTAATAACAACAGCAACAACAACAACATAAACATCAGTAAAAATTGCAGATGATATTTTAACATTATTAATGATGTTGTTAATGATGAATCATTAACAACAGAATCAATAACAATAGCAACATTAACAGTAATAACAACAATAACATTAACAGCAACAATATTAATATTAACAGCAACAGTAATACCAATAGCACTAACACCTACAAAAAGAAGTGAATATTGCAAATATTAACATGAATGAATTAAAAGTAAAACAACACATTGCTAAAAATATATATTAACAAATCAACAACGGCAATAATATTTGGCTTAAGACAAACGCGACGCATAAAGGGTTTCTCTCCGGTGTAACGCTTAACAATGTTTGCTCCGCGGCACCGCCAGGCTTATATAATTAATGGAGGCTCACAGGGCCCGGGGGAGCCGATCTTCACAAAAAAAAGTATTTTGATTTAGTAAACAACACCGGGTGAAATTTAGAGACGGTGCGTTAATTTTTTAATCAACAACTTAACTAGTTTAAAATATTTGTATTAAAATGTTAAATTTATCCTAATTTTACAAGCTCATAATATCGAAAAGTTACATTTTTTTAATATAAAACAAAATGGCCTGAATCGTAACGGCTGGAACAATCGGCTCACAACTGATTGTTAAAGAGCATGTCTCGCTGCAGGAGGAAACGTTTGGGCCAGTTTCCTTACACCTCATGCCTCTATTTACCCAGCAGTAAAACTGTTGTGTGTTGTATGGTGCAGGAGGTCAGTGGTAGGCCTAGTGGGAACTCCATGAACCCAACAGACTTCAACTCCGCGTTAATGGGATAACGTAAGAAATCAACCAGTATAAAATGTATGTTAAACGTAACAGGCAAGGGAAGGGAACTATCAAGAGAGAAAAGCGCCAAGCCTATAGCGACTATATAGCACTTGGAAGAGGTCAAGATAAGGATTAGGTGGGGAGGGAGGGTGGGAATAGTGCCCAAACACTTGGACGGTCGGGGATTGAACGCCGATCTGCATGAAGCGAGACCGTCGCTCTATCGTGCAGCCCAAGTAGTTATTTTTTATTTCCATAAATAATAACACATAATTATGAATGACATGAAAAGTCGTCTCTCCACAAAACGTGGACAAATTGATAACTTTCATCTCAAACTTAATCTTAATGAAGATGTGAAAAATGTGAAACACATTTAATTGTTTGTATATAAGATATAACGAGCGGGAGTAGAACACCTGTATAACAAGTCATCATATATAATGTGTTAAGCCTATAAAGAAGGTCTAATGTGCACTCGCCTATTGGTAACGAGGCAGTAGTAGAGAGGTAACGAGGCAGTAGTAGAGAGGTAACGAGGCAGTAGTAGAGAGGTAACGAGGCAGTAGTAGAGGGGTAACGAGGCAGTAGTAGAGAGGTAACGAGGCAGTAGTAGAGAGGTAACGAGGCAGTAGTAGTAGAGAGGTAACGAGGCAGTAGTAGAGAGGTAACGAGGCAGTAGTAGAGAGGTAACTAGGCAGTAGTAGAGAGGTAACGAGCCACTAGTAGAGAGGTAACGAGGCAGTAGTAGAGAGGTAACGAGGCAGTAGTAGAGAGGTAACGAGGCAATAGTAGAGAGGAAACCAGGCAGCAGTAGACAGGTAACGAGGCAGTAGTAGAGAGGTAACGAGGCAGTAGTAGAGAGATAACGAGGCAGTAGTAGAGAGGTGACGAGACAGTAGTAGAGAGGTAACGAGGCAGTAGTAGAGAGGTAACGACGCAGTAGTAGAGAGGTAACGAGGCAGTAGTTAAGAGGTAACGAAGCAGTAGTTGACAGGTAACGAGGCAGTAGTAGAGAGGTAACGAGGCAGTAGTTCAGAGGTAACGAGGCAGTAGTAGAGAGGTAACGACGCAGTAGTAGAGGTAACGAGGCAGTAGTTGAGAGGTAACAAGGCAGCGGTAGAGAGGTAACGACAGCAGTAGTAGTTAACGAGGCAGTAGTTGAGAGGTAACGAGGCAGAAGTTGAGAGGTAACGAGGTAGTAGTAGAGAGGTAACGAGGCAGTATTAGAGAGGTAACGAGGCAGTATTAGAGAGGTAACGAGGCAGTAGTAGAGAGGTAACGAGGCAGTATTAGAGAGGTAACGAGGCAGTAGTAGAGAGGTAACGAGGCAGTATTAGAGAGATAACGAGGCAGTAGTAGAGTGGAAACCAGGCAGTAGTAGACAGGTAACGAGGCAGTAGTAGACAGGTAACGAGGCAGTAGTAGAGAGTAACGTGGCAGTAGTAGAGAGTAACGAGGCAGTAGTAGAGAGGTTACGTGGCAGTAGTAGAGAGGTAACGAGGCAGAAGTTGAGAGGTAACGATGTGGTAGTAGAGAGGTAACGATGTGGTAGTAGAGAGGTAACGAGGGGTAGTAGAGAGATAACGAGGCAGTAGTACAGACGTAACGACGCAGTAGTTAGAGAGGTAACGAGGCCGTAGTAGAGGTAACGAGGCAGTAGTAGAGAGGTAACGAGGCAGTAGTATAGAGGTAACGTGTCAGTGTAGAAGAGAGGTAACGAGGCAGCAGTAGAGAGGTAACGAGGCAGTACTAGAGAGGTAACGACGCAGTAGTAGAGAGGTAACGAGGCAGTAGTTGAGAGGTCACGAGGCAGTAGTAAAGAGGTAACGAGGCAGTAGTTGAGAGGAAACGAGGCAGTAGAGAGGTAACGAGGCAGTAGTAAAGAGGCAACGAGGCAGTAGTTGAGAGGTAACGAGGCAGCAGTAAAGAGGTAACGAGTCAGTGTAGAAGAGAGGTAACGAGGCAGTAGTAGAGAGGTAACGAGGCAGTAGTAGAGAGGTAACGAGTCAGTGTAGAAGAGAGGTAACGAGGCAGCAGTAGAGAGGTAACGAGGCAGTACTAGAGAGGTAACGACGCAGTAGTAGAGAGGTAACGAGGCAGTAGTTGAGAGGTCACGAGGCAGTAGTAAAGAGGTAACGAGGCAGTAGTTGAGAGGAAACGAGGCAGTAGAGAGGTAACGAGGCAGTAGTAAAGAGGCAACGAGGCAGTAGTTGAGAGGTAACGAGGCAGCAGTAAAGAGGTAACGAGGCAGTAGTTGAGAGGTGACGAGGCAGTAGTAAAGAGGTAACGAGGCAGTAGTTGAGAGGTAACGAGGCAGTAGTAGAGAGGTAACGAGGCAGTAGTAAAGAGGTAACGAGGCAGTAGTTGAGAGGTAACGAGGCAGTAGTTGAGAGGTGACGAGGCAGTAGTAAAGAGGTAACGAGGCAGTAGTAGAGAGGTAACGAGGCAGTAGTAAAGAGGTAACGAGGCAGTAGTTGAGAGGTAACGAGGCAGCAGTAAAGAGGTAACGAGGCAGTAGTTGAGAGGTAACAAGGCAGTAGTAGAGAGGTAACGAAGCAGTAGTAGAGAGGTAACGAGGCAGCAGTAAAGAGGTAACGAGGCAGTAGTTGAGAGGTGACGAGGCAGTAGTAAAGAGGTAACGAGGCAGTAGTAGAGAGGTAACGAGGTAGTAGTTGAGAGGTAACGAGGCAGTAGTAGAGAGGTAACGAGGCAGTAGTTGAGAGGTAACGAGGCAGTAATAAAGAGGCAACGAGGCAGTAGTTGAGAGGTAACGAGGCAGAAGTTGAGAGGTAACGAGGCAGTAGTAGAGAGGTAACGAGGCAGTAGTTCAGAGGTAACGAGGCAGTAGTAGAGAGGTAACGAGGCAGTAGTTGAGAGGTAACGAGGCAGTAGTTGAGAGGTAACGAGGCAGTAGTAGAGAGGTAAAGAGGCAGTAGTAGAGAGGTAACGAGGCAGTAGTAGAGAGGCAACGAGGCAGTAGTAGAGAGGTAACGAGGCAGTAGTAGAGAGGTAACGACGCAGTAGTAGAGAGGTAACGAGACAGTAGTTGAGAGGTAACGAGGTGGTAGTAGAGAGGTAACGAGGCAGTAGTAGAGAGGTAAAGAGGCAGTAGTAGAGAGGCAACGAGGCAGTAGTAGAGAGGTAAAGAGGCAGTAGTAGAAGTAACGAACAGTAGTAGAGAGGCCACGAGGCAGTAACAGAGAGGTAACGAGGCAGTAGTAGAGAGGCAACGAGGCAGTAGTAGAGAGGTGACGAGGCAGTAGTAGAGAGGTAAAGAGGCAGTAGTAGAGAGGCAACGAGGCAGTAGTAGAGAGGCAACGAGGCAGTAGTAGAGAGGTAAAGAGGCAGTAGTAGAGAGGTAACGAGGCAGTAATAAAGAGACAACGAGGCAGTAGTTGAGAGGTAATGAGGCAGAAGTTGAGAGGTAACGAGGCAGTAGTAGAGAGGTAACGAGGCAGTAGTTGAGAGGTAACGAGGCAGTAGTAGAGAGGTAACGAGGCAGTAGTTCAGAGGTAACGAGGCAGTAGTAGAGAGGTAACGAGGCAGTAGTAGAGAGGTAACGAGGCAGTTGTTGAGAGGCAACGAGGCAGTAGTAGAGAGGTAACGAGGTGGTAGTAGAGAGGCAACGAGGCAGAAGCAGAGATGTAACGAGGCAGTAGTAGAGAGGTAACGAGGTGGTAGTAGAGAGGCAACGAGACAGCAACAGAGAGGTAACGAGGCAGTAGTAGAGAGGTACCGAGGCCGTAGGAGAGAGGTAACGAGGCAGTAGTAGATAGGTAACGAGGTGATAGTAGAGAGGTAACGAGGCAGTAGTAGAGGTAACGAGGCAATAGTAGAGGTAACGAGGCAGTAGTTGAGAGGTAACGAGACCGTAGTAGAGGTAACGAGACAGTAGTAGAGGTAACGAGTCAGTAGTAGAGAGGTAACGAGGCAGTAGTAGAGAGGTAACAAGTAGTAGTAGAGGTAACGGGCAGTAATAGAGGTAACGAGGCAATAGTAGAGAGGTAACGAAGCAGTAATAGAGGTAACGGTGCAGTAGTAGAGAGGTAACGAGGCAGTAGTAGAGGTAACTATGCAGTACTACAGTTACAAACTCGCGGTTGACCTCCCTTTGTTTTGGTCTGGCCGGTCACGCCTGAATGTATAGGTATAGAAAATACTCAACATTTACACACAAAGAAATCACACGAATGTGATATATATCAGTGAGAAAATCCACTGGAGTTCTTAGGTGACTCGAACCTGCGACCAAGAGACTGCGAGCCACAACCTCTACCACTGTACCACTCTCACCTAGAAAAATTTATACCATCTGGGACTCGACTGAATCGACAGGAATTCTGGATGCTTCTGCTGAAACCATTCCAAGTTGTTCATATGACCTGCAGGCACCCGGGTGGTTGTAAAGCAGGTCAACACCCTGCGCCTCAACATCAGTTACACAGGAACTACACTAACGTAATATATAATTCAACGAAAGCAACAGAATTCAGCTGACTTCTTGCAAACCGTAAATCGATGGTATCCCTCCGCCCATGAAAGTAGTTCCCGCAGTCATGTGTTGATTATGGAGTACCAGTAGAATGTGTGTATATGTTTTGTAATTTAAAAAGTACTCTTTTTATTTGACCTACCGGTAGAGTAATGTTAACTGGTAATATTTAGAGATTAATCAGGGATGATTAATACCAGGGGATCAGGTATTAAGGTGCGGAAGTGAGAGGGCGTCCTTAGTGACTAGACCAGAAAATGGTGAAGGGGGGTTGACGTGTTGGCCAGAATGTCCGGTTTTAGGTGTTTACTCTCAGCCAGACAGCTAGATGAACCGCAGTTTATTTTCATTTAACGTGCAGATCATAGGGTTGTTGTGATAAACTATGGAGAAGGGATATAGAGAGAATCTATGTTTCCAATTATTTTTCTATGTGTCTCTGGCAATAATCTTGCTTGATGTACTGAATAATTAACTGTGTTATGTTTTTATTAATTTGTAAATATATGTGTATTGTTAGTGGGACTCTACCTGGGTGTTCGTGTGCTCCTGTGGGGTCTTTCCCGGGACCTTCACCAGCAGGCCAAGACTAATTATAAGTTCCTCTGGGAGGACATCTCACACTCACCACACGACAAAAGTTCTAGCTGAGGCGGAGCGGCCAGCACTTGACAGTGTATTGTGCCAGGTGTCATGGAAGTGACACCTGGCACAAGGAACACCACTCGTGTGAGCTGTTGTTCCCAATGTGTGTTGAGACTCTGGTGCCGGATTCACGAAGCAGTTATGCAAGTAATGAAGAAACTTTTCATTGTTATCGCCGTCTTAGCGATTACGTCGCGATTCAAGAAGCTATTTACGACCGTTGATTCTCACCGCCTAACAAGAGAAGACGGTGCTCTCTAACAAGAGCTCCGCGTAACTCTCCCACACCTCCAGAGCACCGTAGCTTGACGTAAACCAAGTCAATAATAACTTATTGTTATTATTATAGTTAATAAATAACAGTAATAATATAGTCACGTAATAAGTCAAGTTTTTCTCGACTTTACACTCTTACAATCCTTAAGGCTTGTCTCTCTATGCTAGTCTCTCTTCTCGCCCCTCACTGTAACTCTCTGGCTCCTGTCTATTAGGTAATTCCTTACCCATGTTAATGTGTTTCCGCTTACTCACTCCCGCCTGCCTCTCGTGTTTGTATAGTAACATCCTGTGTGGTACTGTATCACAGGCTTCTATGCACTCACTTAGATGTACTCACCAAGTTGCAATCAACTAGTTGTGCTTGCAGGGGTTGAGCTTTGGCTCTTTGGTCCCATTTCTCAACCGTCAATCTACTAATGTACAGTAGAACTTCTGGTAGCAATTCTTTTACCATGTTGCGCAGTCGATTAAGGCAGCGTCTTGGATGCTCTCGGACGCACTACGGGCTCGCCGTAGCCCGTGCTGCTTGGAACATTGTGTTCTAGGTTGCGAATCTTAAACAACATCTCGGACGTAGGTTCGAACCCTCGTCACGGCCCTTGTGGATTTGTTTATTTACTGGTGTACACATTCCTGAGCTTTTCAAGCTCCATCATATCTACATTTGAAACTGTGTATGGAGTCATCCTACATCACATCACTTGCTAGTGCATTCCATTTACTAACTACTCTAACACTGAAAAAGTTATTTCTAATGTCTCTGTGGCTCATTTGGGTACACAGCTTCCACCAGTATCCCTTTGTGCGTGTTCCATCCGTATTAAATAATCCATCCTTGTCTACCCTGAGAATTTTCCCCCTAAGAATTTTGTATGTGGTGATCATGTCTACCCGGGCACTTCTGTCTTCCAACGACGTTAGGTGCTCTCAGCTTTTCCTCGTAACTCATGCCTCTTAGTCCAGGGACTAGCCTAGTGGCATACCTCTCAACGTTTTCCAGCTTCGTCTTGTACTTGACAAGGTATGGGCTTCATGCTGGGGCCGCATACTCCAGGATTGACCCTTACATACTTGGTATACATGGTTCTGAAAATTCCTTACACAGGTTTCCGAAGGTAGTTCTGATGTTAACCAGCCTCGCATAGGCCATACGCCGCCGATGTTATTCTTCAGGAGACAGGTTTGGCGTGATATCAACTCCTAGATCTTTCTCTCTCTCCGTTTCGTGAAAGACTTCATCTCCCATTCGGTATGCAGTGTCTGGCCTCCTATTTCCTCCACCTAGTTGCATTGCCTTACATTTACTTGGGTTGAGCTTTAGTAGCCAATTGTTTGACCATTCCTTCAGTTTGCTTAGATCATCTTGTATCCCCATGCTATCTTTCTGTCTTAATCCTCCTCTACTTTTTGCATCATGAGCAAACACTGAGAGGAACGAGTCTATTCTCTCTGAGAGATCATTTACATGTATCAGGAACAGTATAGGTCCAAGAACTGATCCCTGAGGAACTCCACTGGTGACGCCTCGCCACTCCGAGACCTCATCCCCTAACAGTGACTCTCTGTCTTCTGCTCATTAGGTACTCCCCTATCCAGTGGAGTACCTTCCCTTTCACTCTAGTCTGCATATCCAGTTTGTGCACTAGCCTCTTATGTGGTACTGTGTCAAAGGCTTTCTGGCAATCCAAAAATATACAGTCTGCCCAGCCTTCTTTTTCTTCTCTGCTTTCTTCTTTCATAACCAAACTCATCTAGTAGTGTTTGGTTAGATACTCCCTCTCCTATCTATGGGACATCTCTTTGCTCTACTGCGAAGACCTGGAATTTCTTATTGAGTTCCTCTCACACTTCCTTGTTGTTTGTAGTGAATTTGTCTGCCCCTATCCTCAGTTTCATTACCTGTTCCTTCACTGGAATTTTTCTCCTGATGTGGCTATGCAGCAATTTAGGTTTAGTCTTCGCCTTGCTTGCTATATCATTTTCATATTGTCTTTCTGCCTCTCTTCTCATCCTCAAGTATTCATTTCTGGCACTCTGGTATCTTTCTCTGCTCACGTGTGTCCTATTATTTCTATAGTTTCTCCACGCCCTTATACTTAGTTACTTTGCTAGTTTACATCTCTGATTAAACCATGGGTTTCTCGTCTGCATTTCATTTTTTTCCATTTATACTGGGACTAGATTGTCCGTTGCCTATTTACACTTCTGTGATGTAGTCCATCATGCCTTGGGTCATCGTTCCTCTGAGCTCTGTTTCCAAAGTTATATCTGTTAGGAATTTTCTTATCTCCTCATAGTTTTTCTTTTAGAATGCCATCATTTTGTTTTCAGGGCAATCCCCTGGGAACATTAATTCTTCTTCGACCAGATACTCAAACATCAATACACTGTGATCGCTTATTCCCGCGGGGGTACCGAAATCAATTTTCCTTATTTTGGGGTCATTCACTGTAAAGACTAAGTCAAGTCTCGCTAGTTCATCATTGCCTCTCATTCTTGTGGGTCCCCTGACATGCTGACTTAAAACGTTTCCATGTCGCCACTTCCAACAGTTTAGCTCTCCAGGTTTCCTCACCTCCGTGTGGCTCTTTGTTCTCCCAGTCTATCCTTCCGTGATTGCAGTCACCCATGATGAGCAGATAGGATCTATTTCTACAGGCAGCAGCGGCTGCTCTCTCAACTATAGTGTTAACTGCGATGTTGTTTCTGTCATACTCTTGCATGGGTCTTCTGTCGTTTGGTGGATGGTTATATATCACTGCTGTAACTTCTCTTGGTCCTCCTTTTGTCATGGTGCCTGCAATTTATTCTCTGAAGCCCTCACAGCCTGGGATAACCGTTTCCTTGAAACTCCATTCCTTTCTTATCAGTAGGGCCACTCTGCCTCCTCCCGTACCTTCCCTCTTAGTCTTACAGTGTAGTCCTAGGGAAACAGCGCATCCGTTACGATTTCTGAGAGTTTTCTTTCCATGAGTCCAATTACATCCGGGTTCCCTTCTTGTGCTATTTCCATAAGTTCACTTGCCTTGCTTACAATCCTATCAATATTCGAGTACATTATCTTAAAACTGACTCTTCTTTTTATCCACAGTTTCTGTTGATTCCAATGGAGTAGGGGAACGACAGGTGTGTGTGTGGGGTGGGAGGGGGCCTAGGAAGGAGGACCTTGGGGATCTGGGGTGAGTGGGGGCTGGGAGGATCTGGTATGGGGAACCTAAGAGGGTCTGGGGTGGTGTAGCTGAGAGGGTCTGGGGTGGTGTAGCTGAGAGGGTCTGGGATGGTGTAGCTGAGAGGGGTCTGGGATGGTGTAGCTGAGAGGGGTCTGGGATGGTGTAGCTGAGAGAGTCTGGGTGGTGTAGCTGAGAGGGTCTGGGGTGATGTAGCTGAGAGGGTCTGGGGTGGTGTAGCTGAGAGAGTCTGGGGTGGTGTAGCTGAGAGGGTCTGGGGTGATGTAGCTGAGAGGGTCTGGGATGGTGTAGCTGAGAGGGTCTGGGGTGGTGTAGCTGAGAGAGTCTGGGGTGATGTAGCTGAGAGGGTCTGGGGTGGTGTAGCTGAGAGAGTCTGGGTGGTGTAGCTGAGAGGGTCTGGGGTGATGTAGCTGAGAGGGTCTGGGGTGGTGTAGCTGAGAGAGTCTGGGGTGGTGTAGCTGAGAGGGTCTGGGGTGATGTAGCTGAGAGGGTCTGGGATGGTGTAGCTGAGAGGGTCTGGGATGGTGTAGCTGAGAGAGTCTGGGGTGGTGTAGATGAGAGGGTCTGGGGTGGTGTAGCTGAGAGGGTCTGGGGTGGTGTAACTGAAAGGGTCTGGGGTGGTGTAGCTGAGAGGGTCTGGGGTGGAGTAGCTGAGAGGGTCTGGGGTGGAGTAGCTGAGAGGGTCTGGGGTGGAGTAGCTGAGAGGCTCTGGGGTGGTGTAGCTGAGAGGGTCTGGGATGGAGTGGCTGAGAGGGTCTGGGGTGGTGTAGCTGAGAGGGTCTGGGGTGGTGTAGCTGAGAGGGTCTGGGGTGGTGTAGCTGAGAGGGTCTGGGGTGGTGTAGCTGAGAGGGTCTGGGGTGGTGTAGCTGAAAGGGTCTGGGGTGGTGTAGCTGAGAGGGGTCTGGGGTGGTGTAGCTAAGAGGGTCTGGGGTGGAGTGGCTGAGAGGGTCTGGGGTGGTGTAGCTGAGAGGGTCTGGGGTGGAGTAGCTGAGAAGGTCTGGGGTGGTGTAGCTGAGAGGGTCTGGGGTGGTGTAGCTGAGAGGGTCTGGGGTGGAGTAGCTGAGAGGGTCTGGGGTGGTGTAGCTGAGAGGGTCTGGGGTGGTGTAGCTGAGAGGGTCTGGGGTGGAGTAGCTGAGAGGGTCTGGGGTGGTGTAGCTGAGAGGGTCTGGGGTGGTGTAGCTGAAAGGGTCTGGGGTGGTGTAGCTGAGAGGGGTCTGGGGTGGTGTAGCTAAGAGGGTCTGGGGTGGAGTGGCTGAGAGGGTCTGGGGTGGTGTAGCTGAGAGGGTCTGGGGTGGAGTAGCTGAGACGCTCTGGGGTGGTGTAGCTGAGAGGGTCTGGGGTGGTGTAGCTGAGAGGGTCTGGGGTGGAGTAGCTGAGAGGGTCTGGGGTGGTGTAGCTGAGAGGGTCTGGGGTGGTGTAGCTGAGAGGGTCTGGGGTGGAGTAGCTGAGAGGGTCTGGGGTGGTGTAGCTGAGAGGGTCTGGGGTGGAGTAGCTGAGAGGGTCTGGGGTGGTGTAGCTGAGAGGGTCTGGGGTGGTGTAGCTGAGAGGGTCTGGGGTGGAGTAGCTGAGAGGGTCTGGGGTGGTGTAGCTGAGAGGGTCTGGGGTGGAGTAGCTGAGAGGGTCTGGGGTGGTGTAGCTGAGAGGGTCTGGGATGGAGTGGCTGAGAGGGTCTGGGGTGGTGTAGCTGAGAGGGTCTGGGGTGGAGTAGCTGAGATGGTCTGGGGTGGTGTAGCTGAGAGGGTCTGGGGTGGTGTAGCTGAGAGGGTCTGGGGTGGAGTAGCTGAGAGGGTCTGGGGTGGTGTAGCTGAGAGGGTCTGGGGTGGTGTAGCTGAGAGGGTCTGGGGTGGAGTAGCTGAGAGGGTCTGGGGTGGTGTAGCTGAGAGGGTCTGGGGTGGAGTAGCTGAGAGGGTCTGGGGTGGTGTAGCTGAGAGGGTCTGGGGTGGAGTAGCTGAGAGGGTCTGGGGGGGTGTAGCTGAGAGGAGTAGTATAAAGTACGCCAAGTCGTGTCAGTTTTGCTTTTTTCGAGGGACACGACTTGGCGTACCTGTTTTTCGTTACTCCAGTGACCCATGCACAGGCATAGCCAATGGCCAGTGACGTCATCGAGTAGCCAGTCTTCAATTTGCCTGGGGGTAGGATTAAAATGCAGGGCCCTGGCATACCCAAATTTCGTTACCCCAGTGACCCATGCACAGGCATCACTAATGGTCAATGGCGTCACCAGCTGTCCGCTCAGTGACCATGCACAGGTACGTTCAAGAGGATTAAAATGCCGGTCTATGGCCCCTGGATTTTCTCGATTTTTTTTTCACCATGCCGGTCTATGGCCCCTTGGTTTTCTCGAATTTTTTCACCATGCCGGTCTATGGCCCCTGGGTTTTCTCGAATTTTTTCACCATGCCGGTCTATGGCCCCTGCCATTTAGCTCAAGGGGATTACATTGCCGGTCCCTGTCTCGTGTGTTTTATGTTACCTCAGCGACCCTTGCACAGGCATCACCAATGGTCAATGACGTCACCAGTTAGCCGCTCAGCGTTCCTGCACAGGCACGATCGCACGATCAAGGGGATTAAAAAGCCGGCCTGTGAGTCGTGTGTTTTGCGTTACAACAGTGACCCTTAAACCTAATGGAAAATACCATCATCCCTAGTCTATTTTAAATTTCATATTTACTTCCAACCATCGCCCATTACATGTATCAAAGGGGGTGCAACACAGAGCATGAACTACCATGTATCTCAGCATTCATCCCTGCAACTGAATCAGTATTTGCCCAGGTCTTTTTTCCTAAATGTAAAACTTATCCAATTCATTCCTGTTCTGTTTCATGTTGATACGTTTAATAGGATATTAATATCCCCTTACCATTCAGTCACACCTCTATCATATCACCCCTATTTCTTCTTCTTCGTCTTTCTAGAGAATGTAATTTAATCTTTGACAATCTTTCTTGAAGGATCGTTTATTTCTCATAGGGCAAAATAAAAATCGCTGTCAGTCATTTATATGAAAACCGGGCCCTGGGCATTGGCAATTTCAATGCAAGTTCAGTAGTAATCCAATATTGTCCCTAACCGTATACACGTCTCACATTCGCTCAAAACGTACCTCCCACACCTTACTGTAGCATATAACAAATCAAAATATTCATTCAGTAAAAGCAAACCTCTCATGTTTTTTAAATAAAGCCTTCTGCAGTTGTCTTCTTTTCTGACGTCATCATCCCTAATGCTCTGTAAGCCCCCAATGAGCTTCCAGCCAACGCGCTAAATGCGGATCCCAGGAGGTTCACACATAAGTGCGAACTCTTAATCAGGCTTAATACCTCACCTATACTCTGTGCTTCATCAGAGTCGATATTCAGCTACATTGGCTCGTATTTTCGCTCATATTTTCCGTTATTCATAAACCCTATCAAACCAACCTACCTTGCCTTACCTTGAGGTTACCTTGAGGTGCTTCCGGGGCTTAGCGTCCCCGCGGCCCGGCCGTCGACGAGGCCTCCTGGTTGCCGGACTGATCAACCAGGCTGTTGAACGCGGCTGCTCGCAGCCTGACGTATGAGTCACAGCCTGGTTGATCAGGTATCCTTTGGAACCTAACCTAACTTATTATATATAACAAACAAATATATTCTACATACCAGTTGTTGTTGATGTTTATCGACGTCGCGAAAAGCGACATCAGGTATAGGGATAAGGTATTGATGGCCATTAGTATATAAGTGTCAAGGTATCACAGCACCTGACTGGTCAACTATGTGTGACGTCACCAGATAACCAATGCAACCTTTAGCGTCCTACTAGCATGTGAATTTGATATTATTATTAAAAAATGACTAGACTATCCATCCCCACCTAACCTAATCAGAGGTTTAAGAATATACATTTTTATTATCCACAACTGTAATCATTATTCGGTGATAAGTGCAAAAGTATAACAGCAACCCAAATGGCATACCGCAATTTTTGTAGAATCGTACATCTGGCAGCATTGTAGGTGAGCTGAACATATGAATAAAGGTAACTGCAGAAGTCCTATTGGCCCATACGAGGCAGCTCCTATATATCTCCACCCAATCTCATTCATATTTATGTCCACCCGATGCTTATAACAACCAAGGGATCCCACTTAAAGTATTAGTTTACAATAATAGTTTTAATAAATAGCTGTCATTCTAGTTTTATACACAACAGCAATTATGAAACCCTATAGCTAGATATCGTACTATAATCCACAAGTAGCTACTACACATCTGGCAGCGCAGCGGATTAGTAGCTGTGTTGATAGGCTAGTCAACTGTCCTCACATCCATCAAATAGCTATCCAAATGTCGCCCCTCAATTCATCCATCTAGCAACTCAGCTGGATGCTAGCTACTATATTCATAGGCTAATCATTTCTACACCTCAAAAAAAAAATCCTAGTCTTGCTACGCAAATCAGCTAACTTGTTTCTAAACCAACGCTCGCAAATACAATCATAGTTACCTACACATACTCCACAGCCTTTGCATTCATAGAGAATGGCCTAGTTTTTTTGCCACCATTTCCCCCATTAATCAGATGTAATTTATGCCATACACAGAAAATACAGCATTTACACACCAAATATGTCATTTATGCACAAAATATATTATTTACAATCAAAATATACCATCACACAAAAAAATATGACATTTACATACAAAATATGTCAGTTGCACACAAAAATATACCATTTACGCAATATTAAATGTACGCTCAGAGTATGACATTTACACAAAGTATGGTATTTGCACAAATATATCAAAATGCTTATGCATTTAGACAATCAAAAATGCGCTTTCACTAAAATTCCACAATTCCACATACATAATTTTCACAAAATACCCACACATTGTCTCATAAACCAAAATACACTTACACCATTAAGATCTATTTTTTCAGATTACAGAGCTTACACAAAATACACAATTTGCACACCAAAATGCAGCTGCACCAGTTCCACTTCAACAAATTAAAAACACAGCTTGCATAAATGCACTATTAGCACAAAAATTATTATAAAACATGACAATTATTTTACAGTTTGTGTAATTATTATACATCTTTGCACAATTAATACAAGAAAACTTGCTATATAATTACTCAACTTGCACAATGACAATCAATACACAAAGGTATAAATAAACAATTCGTCCATATGCAATTACACAACATGCGCAATTAATACACAACTTTCACAAATATTACACATCTCTCATAATTATTACACAACTTGCACAAATGCATATCTAGCACAAATACGTACAATACATAACTACCCCAAATATGAAAATACACAACTAGCATAAATACACGATTTACACAAATACAATTGCGACATTTATACAACTTGCTCAAAAATATAATCAATACACAACTTACCAAAATATGAACAATACATAACTAACACATATTCATTAAATACACAACTAGAAAATTTCCACAAATACATATACAACTAATACATACGACTTGCACAAAACAATACACAATTTATAGAGATATAATCAATACATAATTGCAATAATCATACAACTTATGCAAAATACATAATCTGCACAATTAATACACAAGTATATTAATTGTGCAATATATGTACAAATACAAACACAACCAACTGGGTCAAACAATACACAATTTGCATGATATTTTTCTAAGTATATTTAGGACATTAATTACAATATGCTGAGTTTAACCAACTCCCCAAAAGTCAGAATTTCACATATAAAAAAGGTACATATGACTTTCGATGAGCTCAATATAAAACACATTCATTTTCCATTAATATTTCAACATTATTAGTGCTAAACTATTCATCTAACATATGTCCATTGTTTTTAATGTCTTATTAATACCTTTCTTGTCACATCCTCTCCAATCAGGCCACCCATATATATTTATGCAAACCATCTAACAGACTTATTTGTTCTAGCCTTAGTTATGTTAGGGCAGGTAGGGTTAGGTGAAGTCAATATTTTCTATGATAATTTTAAGCAAATTTGCTATATCTTATCAAAAATGCATCCTATTAAAACCTAAATTCATCTAAATCTATAAAAAAATATACTTATACTAAACAAATTTGACTAAATTTAACCTAGCAAAAGCTAAACTAACTAAATATGAGCATCCCATATCCTCACATACAAGCCTATGTCACCTCTGTCCATACATTACATGAGTTGGCCATATAGCTCGAACCCCAAATAGGAAAATTTACACTATTTCATAAACATGCTAGCTCATGACCCCTAAGATATTATATATATGTCCTTCCCTACACGACCTCATCTAACCTGACCTATCATATTCAAACCTAGATTTAGTTCAAGTTGGTAAAATTTAAGCACTGCCACCTAAATTCAATCTAATTTAAGGCAATTTCCACCAAATATACCCCAATGTTGTGTATCACAACACTGCCAAAGCCCATTGTTACCCACATTTTCTCCTATTCCATCCTACCCTACGCAACCTTACCTAACCTCTCCTAGCATATCCAAACCTAGATTTGGTAAAAGTCGGCGAAATTTAAGCTATCCCAAATAAATTCGACCTAATTTAAGGCAATTCCCACCAAATATCCCCAAATGTTGTGTATCACAACACTGCCAAAGCCCATTTTTACCTAAATTTTCTCCTATTGCATCCTACCCTATTCAACCTTACCTAACATAACCTAGCATATCCAAACCCTAGATTTGGTTAAAGTCGTCGAAATTTAAGCTATCCCACATAAATTCGACCTAATTTAAGGCAATTTCCACCAAATATATCCAAATGTTCTGTATCATAGCATTGCCAAAGCCCATTTTTTTACCTACATGTTCTCCTATTCCATCCTACCCTACGCAACCTTACCTAACCTATCCTAGCATATCCAAACCTAGATTTGGTTAAAGTCGGCGAAATTTAAGTTATCCCATAAAAATTTGACCTAATTTAAGACAATATCCACCAAATATACCCAAAAATGTTTTGGAACATAGCACGGCCAAAGCTCATTTTAGCTGAGTTTTCACCTATTCCAACCTGCCCTAGACAACCCTACCTAGCCTCTCCTGGCATATCCAAAGTCAGATTTGATTATAGTTGGCAAAATTTATGCCTTTCCCACCTAAATTTAACCTAATTTAAGCCAATTTCCACCGAATATACCCAAATGTTTTGTATCTTAGCATGGCCAAAGTTCATTTCACCCAAGTTTTCACCTATTCCATCTTACCTTACACAGCTAGATTTGAATAAAGTTCGTGAAATTTATGCTCACTCACCTAAATTCAACCTAATTTAAGACAATTTCTACCCAATATACCCAAAATGTTTTGTTACATAGCTCAGCCAAAGACCATTTTAGCCAAGTTTTCGCATATTCCAACCTACCCTACATAGCCTTAACTATCCCTGACCTAGCAGATTTGATTAAAGTTGAGGAAATTTTAGCTATCGCTACCATATTGGAGACAATTTCCACCAAATATGCCTAAATGTTGTGTATCATAGCACAGCCAAAACCCATTTTACCCACATTTTCACCCATTCCATCTAAACCTAGACCTAACCTCTGATACGACATATACTCAGAGAAGTGATTTTTTTTTGGATATGAACCTAAATGCCCGTGCCTAACCTGCAAGAGTCTTGGAGCTTTGTTGAATATTTTATCTATTTTCTTCGAAAACTGAAGTTTTGGATATGAACCTATCCGCACTGTGCCTAACCTACTAGGTTTTTTGTTGAACATTGTAACCATATTCATAGAAAAGTGATGTTTTGGATATGGACCTAACAGCCCCTCTCCTTTAAAACTTGGAATTATGTTCAATATTGTAGATTTATTGTTGGGTATGTGTTTTGTTTTTACACATCAACCCAACCGTCCTGGACCTAACCTCCCTTCATCTAACTTCAAATTTATCGTAAATATGGAAGGACCGTGTTGTTTGTGCAACATCCCAACCGTCCTTGACCTAACCTCCATTTATCAAACTACAAATTTATCATAAATATGGGAGGACCGTGTTGTTTGTGCATCAACCCTGCCGTCCTGGGCCTAACCTCCCTTTATCTAACTTCGAATTTATTGTATTTATGGGAAGAAGGTGTTGTTTATGCATCAACCCAAACTCCCTGGACATAAATGCACCTTACGACACTGGAAGACAGAAGAGTAAGGGGGGACATAATCACAACCTACAAAATCCTCAGGGGAATCGACCGGGTAAACAAGGATGAACTATTCAACACTGGAGGGACGCGAACAAGGGGACACAGGTGGAAGCTCAGTACCCAAATTAGCCACAGAGACATTAGAAAGAACTTTTTCAGTGTCAGAGTAGTTAGTAAATGGAATGCACTAGGAAGTGATGTGGCGGAGGCTGACTCCATACACAGTAATAAAATAAATATGTTTATTCAGGTAAGGTACATACATACAAGTGATGTTACATTAATGGATTGATATATAGGTAGAGCTAGTACATACAATGCCTAAAGCCACTATTACGCAATGCGTTTCGGGCAAGAAAAACATTAATATCTAGAACTTAAAACTAATTGAGCATAAAGAATAAAAAGTGTTGAGAACAAATACAAATAAAGATAAAAAAAGGGGGAACATGACTGAAAAAGCAGCACAAATACAATAGGTTGACAAAGAGTGTTGATTAAAAAAAATAACAGACATGGGTTGACAATAGAGGAGTAAGGTAGGTTACAGGGAATTTATTAGGTAGTGTTTAGTTTTTATCTTAAACTGGTTGAGAGAGGTACAGTCTTTAACATGGTTGGGAAGGTCATTCCACATTCTGGGTCCCTTGATTTGTAGAGCATTTCTAATTTGATTAAGTTGTACTCTAGGAATATCAAAACTGTATTTATTTCTGGTGTGGTGCTCATGGGTTCTGTTACAACCTTCAATGAAGCTTTTGAGGTCAGGATTGGCATTACAGTTCAGCGTTTTATATATGTATAATACACAAGAGAGAATGTGCAGTGACTTAATATCTAACATATTCAGAGATTTGAGTAAGGGTACCGAGTGATGTCTGGGGCCAGAGTTGGATATTGTCCTAATAGCAGCTTTGTGTTGGGTAATTAGAGGACGTAAATGATTTTGGGTAGTAGAACCCCAAGCACAAATACCATAGTTGAGGTATGGATAGATGAGGGAGTAATAGAGAGTAACCAGGGCAGGGCGGGGTACATAATATCTGATCTTAGAAAGAATGCCAACAGTTTTTGAAACTTTTTTTGATATATTTAGAATGTGTCCCTGGAAATTCAGCTTGTGATCGATGAGAACGCCAAGGAATTTGCCATCTAATTTGTTACAAATTTGGGTATTGTTTATTTTGATATTTATCTGATTAGAGGATTTATTGCCAAACAGAATATAAAACGTTTTGTCAATGTTAAGGGTGAGTTTGTTGGCAGTTAGCCAAAGATGGACTTTCTCTAGCTCAGTATTTACTGTGGCATTTAGAGCAAAGGGGTCAGGACTGGAGTAAATGAAGGTTGTGTCGTCAGCAAATAGAATTGGTTTGAGGTGTTGGGAGGCATTTAGAAGGTCATTAATGTAGATGAGAAAGAGGAGAGGGCCAAGTATGCTGCCCTGAGGAACACCAATGTTGATGGGTAGGGTGGGAGAAATTGTATTATTCACAGAAACATACTGGAGCCTGTCAGTAAGATAAGATTTGAGGTATTGCAGGGAGTGTCCTCTGACTCCATAATGATGTAATTTAAGAAGAAGGTTTTGGTGGTTGACAGTGTCAAAAGCCTTATGCAGGTCCACAAATAACCCAACAGGAAACTCCTTTTTTTCAAGAGCTGCGTGAAATAAGTTAATCATACTAATAAGTGCATCGTTAGTGCTTTTTTGGGTCTGAAGCCATATTGACAAGAGCTAAGTATATTGTGTTTGGCTAGAAAAGAGTAAAGCTGCTTGTAGATTAGTTTTTCGAATATTTTTGACAAGTTAGGCAGGATTGATATAGGTCTGTAGTTGTTAACATCTGTGAGATTACCACATTTGTGGACAGGGGTTACTCTTGCTTTTTTTAGAATGTCTGGAAAGGTTTGGAGTTCAAGTGACTTGTTGAAGAGCAATGCAATAGCAGGGGCTAAAGATCTGGAGTTTTTTTTGTAAATTAAAGTTGGTATCTCCTCGAGGGCGCTAGACTTGGTTTTAAGGGAAAGGATTATCTCATTGACATCAGTGGAACTAGTAGGCTTTAGGTACAGAGACTGTGGATAGTTACCTGTAAGATAGTCCTTAACATCAGTACAGGAAGATGGAATATCATTTGCAAGGGATGACCCAATGGAAGAGAAGAACCTATTGAACTCAATAGCAGAATCAGAGGCTGAAAGCTGACCAACATTATTGGAAAGGAGTGTTGGTTTGTTATTTATAATCTTCTTTGATCCCAATATCTTCTTTGATCCCAATTTCAAATGTAGATATGATAGAGCCCAGTAGGCTCAGGAATCTGTACACCAGTTGATTGATGGTTGAGAGGCGGGACCAAAGAGCCAAAGCTCAATCCCCGCAAGCACAATTAGGTGAGTACAATTAGGTGAGTATACACACACACACACACACATACACACACACACACACACACACACACACACACACACACACACACACACACACACACACACACACACACACACACACACACACACACACACACAGGGGGCCTCGTAGCCTGGTGGATAGCGCGCAGGACTCGTAATTCTGTGGCGCGGGTTCGATTCCCGCACGAGGCAGAAACAAATGGGAAACGTTTCTTTCACCCTAAGTGCCCCTGTTACCTAGCAGTAAATAGGTACCTGGGAGTTAGTCAGCTGTCACGGGCTGCTTCCTGGGGTGTGTGTGTGTGTGGTGTGGGGAAAAAAAAAAAAGTAGTTAGTAAACAGTTGATTGACAGTTGAGAGGCGGGCCGAAAGAGCAAAGCTCAACCCCCGCAAAAACACAACTAGTAAACACACACACACACACAGTGTGGCAGTGTGCAGTGTGGAGCGGACCTCACCGACCTCTTACCGCGTGACCTCACCCCCCGGCAGCAACCCTCCTACCACCACGTGGGACGACGCTTGGAGATTCACTCACCTATTGTGTTAGCAGGACGGTAAGATACTTGGAACCCCTCTGGGTAAGGTTGCATTATAGCAATGACTAGGTCAGGAAGGGCGTCTAGGTCCAACAGTATTATGATTGAGGAAGAAGATAGGTTTGTGGAGAAGATGATTGGGTAATTTGTAGAGAAGAGGGATGTTTGGATAGATGATCTAATCCAGGGGATTAGAAGTGAGGTCTTTAATAAGATACAGGACGAGGTTCAAAGACTCAAACAAGAGTTTATGGATTATATTCAAGAGGAAATCAGGAAGAGCAGGGTAGAATGGCAAGGAGAAATATCTAGGCTTACTAATGAATTTGGCAGGAATAAGGGAAGCTTGGCAGGGGAAGGGGGAGTAGTAGTAGGTGGAGTAGCGGGTGTGGGAGGGGTGGGGGTCAGCCAGGAAGGGGGCCACCAGCATGACCCTGAACTGAGAAAGAGGACAATCATAATCCATGGATTGCTTGAAGCCAGGGCACCATCGAGGCAGGAAAGGATGGAGATTGAGGATTTGGAGCTACAGGGGATCTTGAGAGACATGAGAGCCCAGATGGCAGGGAATGAGGTGCAAGTCCAACGACGCATTGGGCCATACAACTGTAACAGGAAACGACCTGTCCTGGTACAGTTCACTAACGAAGAGGCAGTGGATTACATACTGCATCACAAACACTTACTCAGAAGTAGCGAAAATTACTACAACGTATATATTGACAAATTCATGACGAAGGAGAAGCAGATAGCCCACAGAGCAAGCAAACAACAATACAACTCGTCCCATTTGAGCATAGCTACACACCCCAATGCTAATCCACCCCATGCTAACCAGCTCACACCTGCTTCTCAGGTCACTCCTTCCCCAAATCAGCCTCTCTTCAAATAATCAAATGCTTATCTCCCCAACACCTCCCTTGACCCCTCTGACCCCACTGCAAATTCAAATTCAAATTCAAATTCATCCCACATTCCAAGGATCCCCTCATCACCTCAACCCCCAAAACCCGCCTAGCCCTCATCCCCTCAACCCCCAAAACCCACCCTGCCCTCATCCCCTCAACCCCAAGAACCCACCAAGCCCTCATCCCTTCAACACCCAAAACCTACCCAGCCCTCACCCCTCCTCATCCCCTCTCCTTCCATGTGACCCCCACCCCCTCTATCCTTCCCCCTCCTAACCTCTCAACCTCTATCTGACTCCCAACCTTACGCTATCTCCCAACCCCTCTATGCCCTCCCTAATCTTCAGACCCAGTATGCCCTTCCTACTCCAGACCTAACTACCCAGGCCCTACCCCAGACCCTCCTACCTACCTTCCTAGAAGCCCAGCCCCAATTAGCCCCCCAAGCACCCCTCCTGACCTCTTTCACCCCCCATACACACCCCGGACCTCCCCAGACACCCCCCGAATCCCCCCGGACATCCCCCGGATCTTCCCTGCCCCTAGTCATCCCCCAGACACCCCCCAGATCCCCCAGATCCCCCCAGACCCCCAGAGAAAGAGAGAACTCTGGTACAAGAGTTTCCATGAAGAATCTCAAGGTTTGGTACACCAATGCTGATGGGGTATCTAATAAAGCAGAAGAGATAAAAGAAAGAGTGAGTGAAGCAGATCCTGACATAGTTGCAATTGTGGAAACTAAAATTAATGACATGATCTCAGATGCAATCTTTCCTGAAGGGTACAAGGTGATACGAAAAGAGAGGACACAGAGACAGGGAGGGGGAGTGGCACTCCTGATAAAGCGGAAATGGAAGTTTGAAGACCTGGGAAATCGAGTTACCAATGAGTGCACAAGCTTCATACATGGAACTCTGAAAGTAGATGGGAGGAAGATTGTGATCTTGGTAATCTACAATCCCCCACCAAACAGTAGAAGACCCAGGCAGGAGTATGATGACAACAACAAGGCATGTATAGATGAACTGCAGAAGGCAGCAACACTAGCCCACAGAATGAGAGCGAAGCTGCTGATCATGGGGGACCTAAATCATGGAGAGATAAATTGGGAATCAAGGAATCCCCATGGAGGGGACGAAACGTGGGGAGGAAAATTAGTAAATGTTATAGACAGGAATTTCCTAACACAACATGTGAAGGAAGACACATGGGAAAGAGGAGGAGATGCACTGAGCCTATTAGACCTGATTTTCACCCAGAACGTAGAAGATATCGAGAATTTTGAGCATGAAATACCTCTAGGGGCCAGTGACCATTGTGTCCTAGTATTTGACTACATGATGGAATTCAAACTTATGACCATGGGACAAGATATCTGGGAAAGGAGAGTTGACTACAGGAAAGGGGACTATAAGAGGATAAGGGACTATCTGGGTGAAGTGCAGTGGGAGGAAGAAATTAGAGGAAAAACAGTCCAAGATATGATGGACCTAGTCATACAGAAATGCCAGGAGGCCAAAGAGAGATTTATACCAGCAGTAAAGGGACAAAATAAGAAGGAATATAATAACCCATGGTTTAATAGACAGTGTCAGGAAGCAAAAACGGCCAGCAGGCGGGAGTGGAGGAAGTACAAAAGACAAAGGACAGAGGACAACAGGATCAGATACAACAGAGCTAGGAACGATTACATTAACATAAGACGAACATCGGAAAGGGACTATGAGAACGATACCGCAATCAGAGCGAAAAACAACCTAAGTTACTACACAGTCATATAAGAAGAAAAATGTCGGTGAACGACCAAGTGACAAGACTAAGGAAGACGGAAGACAGAGGGGGCATATACTGAAAGTGACAAGAAAATCTGCGAGGCACTGAATGCCAGTTTCCATGGAGTGTTCACTACCGAGCCTGAGCAGCTCCCATTGTTGGAAGAGGTTACCCTAGATGAAAGTCTAGGGTATGTCTATATATGTCGTATGTCTATATCTTGTGTTTTGTATAGTCCATGTTTATATGTTTTTTCTTTAATCTCATTTATTACCTAGGTTGCCTAGCCTAGCCATACTCCCTTACTCCATTGTACCCCTATAAGCCCCTTTTGTGTTTGTTTTGTACAGTATTGTGTATATTTTTTTCCCTATTTTTTAGCTTATTTCTACCTTGTAATTTGCCTTTCTTTCCTTGTTTTTCCTGCAATCAGCTCTTTTTATGCAGACAAGTATAGACCCAGAACTTAACCTCTTATCCACTATATATGACAATAATCACTTTAATGATCTAAATTGCAGATATTTTGCAGCACATGATGTAAACAATGTATTAACTCATAATCACAATATCTCTGTAATCAATTTGAACGTTAGATCCCTAGGTAAACACTTCGATGATGTTAGTGCCTTGATTGAAGCTATTGACAACAAATTCTCTTTTATTATACTTACTGAAACATGGTTGAAAGAGGATACTACTCAACTCTTTAACATGTTTAACTACTCAGCAATTCACAACTGTCGTCAACTTCAGAGAGGTGGTGGCACTGTTCTTTACTACCACCAAGAACTAACATGCTTAAAAGAAATTAGAACTAGAGACTGCTATGGGGAGTATATCTTCTCCAGCTTCAGAGTCAAGGGTGCCGAGTCTGTCCTGTCTGTGGGTGCAGTTTATAGAATTCCTAACACTGATGTGTCCGAATTCAACTCAAACCTTAGAAATCTAATACTTGATAACAGACTGAACAAAAAACACCTAATTATCGCAGGGGGACTTTAATATTGACCTCTGCGAGCCAGAACACCCTACTGCTGTTAGCTTCCTCACCTGTATGAATTCCTGCTTCCTCATACCCTTATTCACTAGACCTACTAGAATCACTGATAGCACTGCCATGACTCTAGATCACATCTGGACAAACATAACCTCTCCGCTTACTTCAGGTATAATCACTGATAGCACTACAGACCATTACCCCACATTTCTCTTAACTAACATTAGCAAACCACCTCTTGAGTCAAGAGAGATACGTTTTAGACTACACAATGAAACTGCTATAGACGATTTTATAACTGCTGCTGATAATGTCAACTGGGAGTCCGAGTTAGGCAACATAGAGGACATCAACCTAGCAGTGCAATCTTTTCTTCAAAAAACTCTTAGCCTTTATAATACCCACTGTCCTATGCTTACAAAACAAGTCACAACCAAAAGGCTTAACAATCCCTGGCTTACAAAGGGAATACTTAAATCTATTAATAAAAAACATGATCTTGAGAAGAAGTATAGGTTAGGAATTGTCTCCAAAGAATTCTCAAAGAATTACTCATTATTGCTATCTAAGATAATTAGACGAGCCAAAACTAAATACTACGAAGATAAATTTACCCAAATAAAGAGCAACATTAAACAAACTTGGAGAACAATTTCACAAATATTGGGATCAAAGAAGTCTTTAAATAACAAACCAACTCTCCTGTCTAATAACGATGGTCAGCTTTCAGCCTCTGATTCTGCTATTGAGTTCAATAGGTTCTTCTCTTCTATTGGTTCATCCCTTGCTAATGATATTCCATCTTCCAGTACTGACATTAAGGACTATCTTACAGGTAACTATCCACAGTCTCTGTACCTAAAGCCTATTAATTCCACTGACGTCAATGAGATAATCCTTTCCCTTAAAACCAAGTCTGTTGCCCTTGAGGAGATACCAACTTTAATCTACAAAAAAGCCTCCAGATCTTTAGCCCCTGCTATTGTTTTGCTCTTCAACAAGTCACTTGAACTCCAAACCTTTCCAGATATTCTAAAAAAAGCGAGAGTAACGCCTGTCCACAAATGTGGTGATCTCACAGATGTTAACAACTACAGACCTATATCAATCCTGCCAAACTTGTCAAAAAAAATTTAAAAACTAATCTATAAGCAGCTTTACTCATATCTAGCCAAACTCAATATACTTAGCCCTTGCCAATATGGCTTCAGACCCAAAAAAAGCACTAACGATGCACTTATTAGTATGCTTAACTCGATTCATACTGCTCTTGATAAAAATGAGTTCCCTGTTGGGTTATTTGTGGACCTGCATAAAGCTTTCGATACTGTCAACCACCAAAACCTTCTTTTTAAATTACATCATTATGGAGTCAGAGGTCACTCCCTACAATACCTCAAATCCTACCTTACTGACAGGCTCCAATGTGTTTCTGTGAATAATACAATTTCTCCCACCCTACCCATCAACATTGGTGTTCCCCAGGGCAGCATACTTGGCCCTCTCCTCTTTCTCATATACATTAATGACCTTCCAAATGCCTCCCAACACCTCAAACCAATTCTATTTGCTGACGACACAACCTTCATTTACTCCAGTCCTCATCCCCTTGCTCTAAATGCCACAGTAAATACTGAGCTAAATAAAGTCCATCTGTGGCTAACTGCCAACAAACTCACCCTTAACATTGACAAAACTTTCTATATTCTGTTTGGCAATAAATCCTCTAATCAAATAAATCTCAAAATAAACAATACCCAAATTTGTTACAAATTAGATGGCAAATTCCTTGGCATTCTCATTGACCACAAGCTGAATTTCCAGGGACACATTCTAAACATATCAAAAAAAGTTTCAAAAACTGTGGGCATTCTTTCTAAGATCATATATTATGTACCACGCCCTGCCCTGGTGACTCTCTATTACTCCCTTATCTATCCATATCTCAACTATGGTATTTGTGCTTGGGGCTCTACTTCCCAAAATCACTTACGTCCTCTAATTACTCAACACAAAGCTGCTATTAGGACAATATCCAATTCTGGCCCCAGACATCACTCGGTACCCCTACTCAAATCTCTGAATATGTTAGACATTAAGTCATTGCACATTCTCTCATTTGTATTATACATATATAAAACGCTAAACTATAATGCCAATCCTGATCTCAAAAGCTTCATAGAAGGTTGTAACAGAACCCATGAGCACCACACCAGAAATAAATACAGTTTTGATATTCCTAGAGTAAGACTTAATCAAACCAGAAATGCTCTACAAATCAAGGGGCCCAGAATGTGGAATGACCTTCCCAACCATGTTAAAGACTGTACCTCTCTCAACCAGTTTAAGTTAAAAACGAAGCTATACCTAATAAATTCCCTGTAACCTACCTTACCCCTCTGTTGTCAACCCATGTATGTTTTTTGTTTGTTTTTTTTCAAATCAACGCTGTTTGAATGTAATTTTCTGTTATAATTTGTAATTGTATTTGTGTTGCTTTTTCAACAATGTTCCCCCCTCTTTTACCTCTATTTTTATTTGTTCTCAACACATTTTATTCTCTTTACCCATTAGTTTTAAGCTTTATTCATTAATGTTTTTCCTGCCCGAAACGCTGTGCGTAATAGTGGCTTTAGGCATTGTATGTACTAACTCTATCTATAAAGCCAACAAACTTTGTAAAATCTCTTTATGTATGTACCTTACCTAAATAAAAATTATTATTATTATTATTATTATAAAGACTATCAGATATAGAGGTGACAGCAGAGGAGGTAATGAAACAGTTGACAACTCTAGATGCAACTAAAGCAGTTGGACCAGACAAAGTATCACCGTGGATACTAAAAGAAGCAGCGCAGGCCCTCAGCGTGCCTCAGGCAATGATCTTTAATGAGTCACTTATGTCGGGAGAATTGCCCAGTTGCTGGAAGAAGGCAAATGTCGTGCCGATCTTCAAGAAAGGTGATAGGGAGGAGGCACTTAACTATAGACCTGTATCACTGACAAGCATCCCCTGTAAAATACTGGAAAGAATAATTAGGCTACGACTGGTTGCACACCTGGAGAACATTAGGTTTGTGAACAAACATCAACATGGGTTCTGGACAGGGATATTGTGCCTAACAAACCTTCTGGAATTCTATGATAAGATAACGAGGATAAGACAGGACAGAGATGGTTGGGCAGACTGCATATTTCTGGACTGCCAAAAAGCCTTTGATACAGTACCGCACATGAGACTGCTGTTCAAGCTCGAGAGGCAGGCGGGGGTGGGGGGAAAGGTCCTAGCATGGATAAGGAACTACCTAACAGGAAGGAGCCAAAGAGTTACGGTAAGGGGCGAGAAGTCGGACTGGCGAACAGTAACAAGTGGAGTACCACAAGGATCGGTGCAGGGACCAATTCTATTTCTTGTATATGTTAACGACATGTTTACAGGCGTAGAGTCCTACATGTCGATGTTTGCGGATGACGCAAAGTTGATGAGAAGAGTTGTGACAGATGAGGATTGCAGGATCCTCCAAGAGGACCTGAACAGGTTGCAGAGATGGTCAGAGAAATGGCTACTGGAATTCAACATGAGGAAATGTAAAGTTATGGAAATGGGACTAGGAGATAGGAGACCAAAGGGACAGTACACAATGAAGGGGAACAGCCTACCTGTGAAAACGCGCGAAAGAGACCTGGGGGTGGACGTAACACCTAATCTATCTCCTGAGGCACATATAAATAGGATAACGACAGCAGCGTACTCTACACTGGCAAAAGTTAGAACATCATTCAGAAACCTATGTAAGGAGGCATTTAGGGCGCTTTACACTGCCTACGAGAGACCCGTCTTAGAGTATGCCGCCTTATCATGGAGTCCCCATCTGAAGAACCATATAATGAAACTGGAAAAGGTTCAGAGGTTTGCAACGAGACTCGTCCCAGAGCTACGAGGGATGGGGTATGAGGAGCGCCTGAGGGAACTGTGCCTTACGACACTAGAAAGAAGAAGGGAGAGGGGGGGCATGATAGGAACGTATAAGATACTCAGAGGGATTGACAGAGTGGACATAGACGAAATGTTCACATGGAATAGTAACAGAACGAGGGGACATGGATGGAAGCTGGAAACTCAGATGGGTCACAGAAATGTTAGGAAGTTTTCTTTTAGTGTGAGATTAGTGGGAAAATGGAATGCACTTCAGGAACAGGTTGTGGAAGCAAATACTATTCATAATTTTAAAACCAGGTATGATAGGGAAATGGGACAGGAGTCATTGCTGTAAACAACCGATGTTCGAAAGGCGGGATCCAAGAGTCAATGCTCGATCCTGCAGACACAACTAGGTGAATACAACTAGGTGAGTACACACTCACACACACACACACACACACACACACACACACGCACACACACACACACACACACACACACACACACACACACACACACACACAGGGTGTTTCAGGGTGATGTACTCGAACATAGATGGGATCACAAGCAAGACAAGTGAACTAAGGGAAAGAGCACAAGAAGTTAACCCAGATGTAATCGGACTCACTGAAACAAAACTCTCTGGAATCATAACGAATGCCATGTTTCCCCAGGAGTATACAGTAATAAGGAAAGAGAGGGAAGGTAGAGGAGGAGGCGGAGTGGCCCTACTCATGAGAAGGGAATGGAGTTTTAAGGAGACGGCCATCCCGGGCTGTGAGGAGTTCAGAGACTACATAGCAGGCACCATAACAATGGGAGGACCAAGAATAGTAGTAGCAGTAATATACAACCCTCCACCAAATGACAGGAGACCCAGTCAAGAGTATGAAAACAACAACAAGGCAGTTAACACTATAATTGAGAGGGCAGCCTCTGCTGCCTGTAGAAATAGATCCCACCTGCTCTTCATGGGCGACTTCAATCACGGAAAGATTGACTGGGAGAACAAGGAACCGCATGGAGGCGAGGATACGCGGAGAGCCAAACTATTGGAGGTGGTGACAAGCAACTTTTTAACCCAGAATGTTGGAGAACCCACAAGGATGAGAGGCAATGACGAACCAGCGAGACTCGACCTAGTCTTCACTCTGAACGACTCCGACATAAGAGAAATCGGTTTTGAGGACCCAGTAGGAATGAGCGACCACAGTGTACTGGTGTTTGAGTACTTGATTGAAGAAGGGTTATTGAACTCGAGGAGGGATACCGAAACCAAAAGGTTAGCATACCGAAAGGGAAACTATGAGGGGATATGAAAATTCCTAACAGATATAGCATGGGAAACAGAGCTCAGGGGAAAGACGGCCCAAGATATGATGGATTACATCACGCAGAAGTGCAAGGACGCAGCAAACAAGTTTGTCCCAGTCCAAAAGGAAAACAGAGAAATGAAGATGAGAAACCCATGGTTTAATCAAAGATGTAGACTAGCTAAGCAGCAAAGTAAAAGGGCATGGAGAAACTATAGGAATAACAGGACACTGGAGAGCAGAGAAAGATACCAGAATGCCAGGAATGAATATGTCAGGATGAGAAGAGAGGCAGAAAGACAATACGAAAATGATATCGCAAGCAAGGCAAAGACTCAGCCTAAATTGTTGCATAACCACATTAGGAGAAAAACAACAGTAAAGGAACAGGTTATGAGATTAAGGATAGGGGCGGAAGGATTCACTACAAATGACAAGGAAGTGTGTGAGGAATTGAATAAGAAATTCCAGGAGGTCTTCACCTTAGAACAAGGAGAAATTCCAGAGGTAAGTGAGGGAATAGCTAACCAGGAACCACTGGAAGAGTTTGAGATTACCAGTGGGGAAGTAAGGAAGTGTTTACTAGAGTTGGACGTGACAAAGGCTATAGGCCCAGATGGAATCTCCCCTTGGGTTCTAAAGGAAGGAGCAAGAGAACTGAGCCTACCACTCTCCATAGTGTTTAACAAATCACTGGCAACAGGGGAACTGCTAGATATTTGGAAAGCAGCTAACGTAGTCCCGATATACAAGAAAGGGGATAGACAGGAGGCACTGAACTACAGGCCAGTGTCCCTAACCTGCATACCATGCAAGCTGATAGAGAAGATTGTGCGAAAAAAACTAGTGGAGCATCTGGAGCGAAGGAACTTTGTAACACAGCATCAACATGGGTTCAGGGATGGCAGGTCCTGCCTCACAGGGTTACTTGAATTCTACGACCAGGCAACAAAAATAAGGCAAGAAAGAGAAGGGTGGGCAGACTGCATATTTTTGGATTGTCAGAAAGCCTTTGATACAGTGCCACACAAGAGGCTAGTGCGAAAGTTGGAGATGCAGGCTGGAGTGAGAGGGAAGGTACTCCGGTGGATAGAGGAATACCTAAGCAACAGGAGACAACGAGTCTGTGTGAGGGGTGAGGTCTCAGATTGGCGAGACGTCACAAGTGGAGTCCCGCAGGGGTCAGTCCTTGGACCTATACTGTTTCTGATATATGTAAATGATCTCCCAGAGGGTATAGATTCGTTCCTCTCAATGTTTGCCGACGATGCAAAAATTATGAGGAGGATTGAAACAGAGGATGATAGTAGGAGGCTACAAGATGACCTGGATAGACTGAGTGAATGGTCCAACAAATGGCTGTTGAAGTTCAACCCGAGTAAATGCAAAGTAATGAAACTAGGCAGTGGAAACAGGAGGCCAGGCACAGGATACAGAATAGGAGATGAAGTACTTAATGAAACAGACAGAGATAAAGATCTAGGAGTTGATATCACACCAAACCTGTCTCCTGAAGCCCACATAAAGAGAATAACGTCTGCGGCATATGCGAGGCTGGCTAACATCAGAACGGCGTTCAGGAACCTGTGTAAGGAATCATTCAGAATCTTGTACACCACATATGTAAGACCAATCCTGGAGTATGCGGCCCCAGCATGGAGCCCGTACCTTGTCAAGCACAAGACGAAGCTGGAAAAAGTTCAAAGGTATGCTACTAGACTAGTCCCAGAACTAAGAGGCATGAGTTATGAGGAAAGGCTGCGGGAAATGCACCTCACGACACTGGAAGACAGAAGAGTAAGAGGGGACATGATCACAACCTACAAAATCCTCAGGGGAATCGACCGGGTAAACAAGGATCAACTATTCAACACTGGTGGGACGCGAACAAGGGGACACAGGTGGAAGCTGAGTACCCAAATGAGCCACAGAGACGTTAGAAAGAACTTTTTCAGTGTCAGAGTAGTTAGTAAATGGAATGCATTAGGAAGTGATGTGGTGGAGGCTGACTCCATACACAGTTTCAAATGTAGATATGATAGAGCCCAATAGGCTCAGGAATCTGTACACCAGTTGATTGACGGTTGAGAGGCGGGACCAAAGAGCCAGACCTCAACCCCCGCAAGCACAATTAGGTGAGTACAATTAGGTGAGTACACACCTGCTGGATCTGGATGTTAGAAAGGCTGTTGGTCCAGATGGGATCTCACCATGGGTACTGAAAGAGTGTGCAGAGGCACTTTGCCTGCCACTCTCCATAGTGTATAGTAAGTCACTAGAGACGGGAGACCTACCAGAAATATGGAAGACGGCGAATGTGGTCCCAATATACAAAAAGGGCGACAGACAAGAGGCACTGAACTACAGGCCAGTGTCCTTGACTTGTATACCATGCAAGGTGATGGAGAAGATCGTGAGAAAAAACCTGGTAACACATCTGGAGAGAAGGGACTTCGTGACAAATCGCCAACATGGATTCAGGGAGGGTAAATCTTGCCTTACAGGCTTGATAGAATTCTACGATCAGGTGACACAGATTAAGCAAGAAAGAGAGGGCTGGGCGGACTGCATTTTCTTGGATTGTCGGAAAGCCTTTGACACAGTACCGCATAAGAGGCTGGTACATAAGCTGGAGAGACAGGCAGGTGTAGCTGGTAAGGTGCTCCAGTGGATAAGGGAGTATCTAAGCAATAGGAAGCAGAGAGTTACGGTGAGGGGTGAGACCTCCGATTGGCGTGAAGTCACCAGTGGAGTCCCACAGGGCTCTGTACTCGGTCCTATCTTGTTTCTGATATATGTAAATGATCTCCCGGAGGGTATCGATTCATTTCTCTCAATGTTTGCGGACGATGCTAAAATTATGAGAAGGATTAAAACAGAAGAGGACTGTTTGAGGCTTCAAGAAGACCTAGACAAGCTGAAGGAATGGTCGAACAAATGGTTGTTAGAGTTTAACCCAACCAAATGTAATGTAATGAAGATAGGTGTAGGGAGCAGGAGGCCAGATACAAGGTATCATCTGGGAGAGGAAATTCTTCAGGAGTCAGAGAAGGAAAAAGACTTGGGGGTTGATATCACGCCAGACCTGTCTCCTGCAGCACATATCAAGCGGATAACATCAGCGGCATATGCCAGGCTGGCCAACATACGAACGGCATTCAGAAACTTGTGTAAAGAATCATTCAGAACTTTGTATACCACATATGTCAGGCCAATCCTGGAGTATGCAGCCCCAGCATGGAGTCCATATCTAGTCAAGGATAAGACTAAACTGGAAAAGGTTCAAAGGTTTGCCACCAGACTAGTACCCGAGCTGAGAGGTATGAGCTACGAGGAGAGACTACGGGAATTAAACCTCACTTCGCTGGAAGACAGAAGAGTTAGGGGGGACATGATCACCACATTCAAGATTCTGAAGGGGATTGATAGGGTAGATAAAGACAGTCTATTTAACACAAGGGGCACACGTACTAGGGGACACAGGTGGAAACTGAGTGCCCAAATGAGCCACAGAGATATTAGAAAGAACTTTTTTAGTGTCAGAGTGGTTGACAAATGGAATGCATTAGGAAGTGATGTGGTGGAGGCTGACTCCATACACAGTTTCAAGTGTAGATATGACAGAGCCCGATAGGCTCAGGAATCTGTACACCTGTTGATTGACGGTTGAGAGGCGGGACCAAAGAGCCAGAGCTCAACCCCCGCAAACACAACTAGGTGAGTACAACTAGGTGAGTACACACTCACACACACACACACACACTCACACACACACACACACACACACACACACACACACACACACACACACACACACACACACACACACACACACACACACACACACACACACACACACACACACACACACACACACACTCTCTCTGTCTGTCTGTCTGTCTCTCTCTCTCTCTCTTTCTCTCTCTCTCTCTTTCTCTCTCTCTCTCTCTCTCTCTCCCTCTCTCTCTCTCTCTCTCTCTCTCTCTCTCTCTCTCTCTCTCTCTCTCTCTCTCTCTCTCTCTCTCTCTCTCTCTCTCTCTCTCTCTCTCTCTCTCTCTCTCTCTCTCTCTCTCTCTCTCTCTCTCTCTCTCTCTCTCTCTCTCTCTCTCTCTCTCTCTCTCTCTCTCTCTCTCTCTCACTCTCTCTCTCTCACACACACACACACACACACACACTCATAGGGAAATCATGGAAGGGATACAAACTCGGGCTGGCAAACGCAGGAGGACTATCGCAGCTGGAACAAACACAGAGGATGGGGGGGGGGGGAACAGGAAGACTGGATGAAGGAAGTACTCCAGCAAATGCGAGATGAATTCAGCGAAGGACTGAGGGTAATGAGGGGAGACAGTAGCCAACCTGCAAGATGATCTAAGGGCAGCGAAGGAGGAGATAAGATGCCTAAAGGAGACTCTTCCACAATACCAGACACAAACCATACCTCAGGGAGATGGGAATGCTACTTTGGAGGGGATCACCACAACCCAGATCTCATTTGCTGAAATGCTAAAAAAGAGCCCTGAAGCTAGGTCTGCAGTTAAGGAAGTTGCCATGGAAGTGGCTTCCTCTCAGGAAGCAGCTAGATGTACTAGCCGAATGATAGAGAGAAAAAGAGCAGTAGTAGTAGCAGGCATTAAAGAACAAACAGGGACCAGCCCAAAGGAGCGGAGAGACAAGGACAGAAACGCAGTTACCGAGATCCATAAAGAAGTAAGGATGGAGGGAACTGACCAAAATGTTGAAATGGTTTTCAGGCTTGGAAAGTACAACAAGGACAGGGACCGAATGATAAAGGTGGTATTCATGAGCAAAATCACGAAAGAGGAACTGTTAGCAAGGAAGAGTGGTCTAGCAAATGTTCCAAAGTTCAAAAAAGTATTCTTGCAGAGGGATATGACAAGGGAAGAGAGAATACAGGCAGCAGACGCGAGGGAGGAGCGCAGGGAGAGAGAAAAGATTCAGAGTACCACAACCCGGAACCCTACAATCCCAGAGGGAAATAGAGAACCATCCTCAAACAGTGCAACAGCCACAGGGATTGGGGCACCACCCCCACATTCTACTCAACAGACACCCAACCTGCCCCATCCCCTGTCAGCCCCCCACTAAGTACCCACCTAGGGCACCCTCTCCCCACCCACCCCTCTCCTCCCACTCACCCCTCTCCTCCCAATAACCACTCTCCCCAGGACCTCCCTTCTCCCCCATCCCCCAAGCCCTCCCTTTTCCCACCCCCAAGCCCTCCCTTCTCCCCCGCCCCCCTAAGCCCCCCACTCTCCCCCACCCCACCTAAGTATTCCCCTCTCCACCACTCCCCTAAACCCTCCCCTCTTCCTCACCCACCTCAGCCCTCCTTTTTTCCCCACGCCACCCAAGCCGTCCCCTCTTTTCTCCACCCCCCCCAAGCCCCCCCATCTCCCCTATCCCCCAAACCCTCCCCTCCCCCCATGCTCCCCCAACCCTCCCCCTCTCACTCTCTCCCCCCCAACCTTCCCTCTGTCACTCTCCCCCCTACGATCCCCCTCTTACCCACCCCCCTTACCCTCCCCCTTTTCCCCACCACCCCCCTCTCCCCAAACTCCCCAAGCCCTCCCTCCTCCACCAGTCTCCCCGTGCCCAGGGAGACTGGTGAGGAGGGAGGTCCCCAGGTCCCCCCAGCTCCCACTCACGCCAGATCCCAAAGGTCTCCCCCAGAGGAGAAGCAGAAGAGAGTCAGTTTCAGGGTGATGTACGCGAACATAGATGGGATCACAAGCAAGACAACTGAACTAGGGAAAAGAGCACAAGAAGTGAACCCAGATGTAATCGGACTCACTGAAACAAAACTCTCTGGAATCATAACGAATGCCGTGTTTCCTCAGGAGTACAAATTAATAAGGAAAGAGAGGGAAGGTAGGGGAGGAGGCGGAGTGGCCCTACTCATGAGAAAGGAATGGAGTTTTAAGGAGATGGCCATCTCGGGCTGTGAGGAGTTCAGAGACTGCATAGCAGGCACCATGACAATGGGAGGACCAAGAATAGTAGTAGCAGTAATATACAACCCTCCACCAAATGACAGAAGACCCAGTCAAGAGTATGAAAATAATAACATGGCAGTTAACACTATAATTGAGAGGGCAGCCTCTGCTGCCTGTAGAAATAGATCCCACCTGCTCATCATGGACGACTTCAATCACGGAAGGATTGACTGGGAGAACAAGAAACCGCTTGGAGGCGAGGATACGTGGAGAGCCAAACTATTGGGGGTGGTGACAAGAAGCTTTTTAACCCAGCATGTCAAAGAACCCACATGGATGAGAGGCAATGACGAACCAGCGAGACTCGACCTAGTCTTCACTCTGAACGACTCCGACATAAGAGAAATCGGTTTTGAGGACCCAGTAGGAATGAGCGACCACAGTGTAATGGTGTTTGAGTACTTGATTGAAGAAGGGTTATTGAACTCGAGGAGAGATACCAAAACCAAAAGGTTAGCATACCAAAAGGGAAACTATGAGGGTATAAGAAAATTCCTAACAGATATAGCATGGGAAACAGAGCTCAGGGGAAAGACGGCCCAAGATATGATGGATTACATCACGCAGAAGTGCAAGGACTTTGAGAATTTTAAATATATATGATATCCTGAACAAGAATTTGATAATATTTTACCTCAATCAGTACACCTGATTAATTGACCAGAGAGAGGGGTACATACCAGTCTGCCTCCCGCTCGCACAACCAGATGAGTAATGACGATGACGACGGTTATCCGTCGTTGTCTCCCACTAGGTGATTCACTAAGTGCTAGTAGATTGATGATGGTGGTTCTTCTCTGTCTACACAAAGTTCTGGAGTCAGTCGCTGTATCGTTATGTGACAGTTCCCTAATTTACTGTATCACTGATCACAGTGACCACCCAACAAACACAATCAGGCAGTTCCACGGCACGTCGTCCCACCTGGCCGTCAGGTCAGGTCACTTCACGCGGTCCTCCACACTTATATGCACAGGTGATGCCACTAGCTCAACTTTGGTTTCTTCGCACTATCGCCAGCGATATGCCTATGCTATGTAGCACCCTGCGAGAGGCCAAATACTATGATCTAGCCTCTATACTCCTTCAATGTCCCGAGAAATTGACGAATTTACCCGCAGACCTCACTAATCGTGTGTGTCCCCTACCGGCTACGGCCTACTACTGTGTGTGTGTGTGTGTGTGTGTGTGTGCGTGTGTGTGTGTGTGTGTGTGTGTGTGTGTGTGTGTGTACGCATCTAGTTGTGCTTGCAGGGGTTGAGCTCTGGCTCTTTGGTCCCGCCTCTCAACTGTCAATCAACTGGTGTACAGATTCCTGAGCACACTGAACTCTGTCATATCTACATTTGAAGCTGTGTATGGATTCAGCCTCCACCACATCACTGCCAGTGTGTGTGTGTGTACTCACCTAGTTGTACTCACCTAGTTGTGCTTGCGGGGGTTGAGCTTTAACTCTTTGGTCCCGCCTCTCAACCATCAGTGAACATGTGTACAGGTTCCTGAGCCTATTGGGCTCTATCATATCTACACTTGAAACTGTGTATGGAGTCAGCCTCCACCACATCACTCTTCAATGCATTCCATTTCTCAACCACTCTGACACTAAAAAAGTTCTTTCTAATATCTCTGTGGCTCAATTGGGCACTCAGTTTCCACCTGTGTCCCCTAGTGCGTGTGCCCCTTGTGTTAAATAGACTGTCTTTATCTACCCTATCAATTCCCTTCAGAATCTTGAATGTGGTGATCATGTCCCCCCTAACTCTTCTGTCTTCCAGCAAAGTGAGGTTTAATTCCCGTAGTCTCTCCTCGTAGCTCATACCTCTCAGCTCGGTTACTAGTCTGGTGGCAAACCTTTGAACCTTTTCCAGTTTAGTCTTATCCTTGACTAGATATGGACTCCATGCTGGGGCTGCATACTCCAGGATTGGCCTGACATATGTGGTATACAAAGTTCTGAATGATTCTTTACACAAGTTTCTGAATGCCGTTCGTATGTTGGCCAGCCTGGCATATGACGCTGATGTTATCCTCTTGATATGTGCTGCAGGAGACAGGTCTGGCGTGATATCAACCTCCAAGTCTTTTTCTTTCTCTGACTTCTGAAGAATTTCCACTCCCAGATGATACCTTGTATGTGGCCTCCTGCTCCCTACACCTATCTTCATTACATTACATTTGGTTGGGTTAAATTCTAACAACCATTTGTTCGACCATTCCTTCAGCTTATCTAGGTCTTCTTGAAGCCTCAAACAGTCCTCTTCTGTTTTAATCCTTCTCATAATTTTTATATCGTCTGCAAACATTGAGAGAAATGAATCGACACCCTCAGGGAGATCATTTACATATATCAGAAACAAGATAGGACCGCGTACAGAGTCCTGTGGGACTCCACTGGTGACTTCACGCCAATCGGAGGTCTCACCCCTCACCGTAACTCCACTTCCTATTGCTTAGGTACTCCCTTATCCACTGGAGCACCTTACCAGCTACACCTGCCTGTCTCTCCAGCTTATGTACCAGCCTCTTATGCGGTACTGTGTCAAAGGCTTTCCGACAATCCAAGAAAATGCGATCCACCCAGCCCTCTCTTTCTTGCTTAATCTTTGTCACCTGATCGTAGAATTCTATCAAGCCTGTAAGGCAAGATTTACCCTCCCTGAACCCATGTTGGCGATTTGTCACGAAGTCCCTTCTCTCCAAATGTGTTACCAGGTTTTTTCTCACGATCTTCTCCATCACCTTGCATGGTATACAAGTCAAGGACACTAGCCTGTAGTTCAGTGCCTCTTGCCTGTCGCCCTTTTTGTATATTGGGATCACATTCGCCATCTTCCATATTTCTGGTAGGTCTCCCGTCTCCAGTGACTTACTATACACTATGGAGAGTGGCAAGCAAAGTGCCTCTGCACACTCTTTCAGTATCCATGTTGAGATCCCGTCTGGACCAACAGCCTTTCTAACATCCAGATCCAGCAGGTGTCTCTTGACCTCCTCTCTCGTAATTTCGAACTCTTCCAAGGCCGCCTGGTTTACCTCCCTTTCTCCTAGCACAGTGTCCTCACATTGTTCTATTGCAAAGACCTCCTGGAACCTCTTGTTGAGTTCTTCACACACCTCTCTGTCATTCTCTGTAAACATGTCCTCGCCTGTTCGAAGTTTCAATACCTGTTCTTTCACTGTTGTTTTCCTTCTGATGTGACTGTGGAGTAGCTTTGGTTCGGTCTTGGCTTTGTTTGCTATATCATTTTCAAAACTTTTCTCTGCTTCTCTTCTCACCCTGATGTACTCATCCCAGGTTCTCTGGTATCTCTCTCTGCTTTCTGGTGTTCTGTTATTCCGGATGTTCCTCCACGCCCTTTTGTTCAGTTTCTTCGCTTCCATACATGCTCTATTATACCATGGATTCTTCTGTTGCTTCTCGGATTTTTCCCTTTGGGCCGGGATAAACCTGTTTACTGCCTCTTAACACTTTTGGGTAACATAGTCCATCATACCCTGTACAGACTTATCTCTGAGGTCTGTGTCCCAAGGAATTACTTAGGAAACTTTTCATCTGTTCATAATTCCCCTTTCGGTATGCCAGCCTTTTGATACCTAGTTCTTTTTTGGAGGAGAAAATTCCTAGCTCTACCAGGTACTCAAAGTTCAATACACTGTGGTCACTCATTCCCAAGGGCGCTTCCATCTTAACTTCCCTTATATCCCACTCATTTAGGGTAAATATCAAATCAAGCATTGCTGGTTCATCTTCTCCTCTCATTCTTGTTGGTTCTTTGATGTGCTAGCTTAGAAAGTTTCTTGTTGCCACGTCCAGCAGCTTAGCTCTCCATGTTTCTGGTCCTCCACGCGGGTCTCTGTTCTCCCAATCTATCTTCCCATGGTTGAAGTCTCCCATAATTAGAAGTCCAGATCCATTCCTGTTAGCAACAGAAGCTGCTCTTTCTATTATGTTAATGGTGGCCATGTTGTTTCTATCATATTCCTGTCTAGGTCTTCTGTCATTTGGTGGTGGATTATATATGACTACGACTATAATATTTTTCCCTCCGTTTGTTATGGTACCTGCCATGTAGTCACTGAAACCTTCACAGCCCTGAATAACCATCTCCTCAAAATCCCAGCCATTTCTTACCAACAGAGCTACACCACCCCCACCTCTTCCTTCCCTCTCTTTCCTCATAACATAATAGTCTTGTGGGAACACTGCGTTTGTTATCGTTTTCAATAGCTTCCTTGCGCGCGCGCGCGTGTGTGTGTGTGTGTGTGTGTGTGTGTGTGTGTGTGTGTGTGTGTGTGTGTGTGTGTGTGTGTGTGTGTGTGTGTGTGTGTGTGTGTGTGTGTGTGTGTGTGTACTCACCTATTTGTGCTTGCGAGGGTTGAGCTTTGGCTTTTTGGTTCCGCCTCTCAACTGTCAATCAACTGGTGTACAGATTCCTGGGCCTACTGGGCTCTATCATATCTACATTTGAAACTGTGTATGGAGTCAGCCTCCACCACATCACTGCCTAATGCATTCCATCCGTTAACTACTCTGACACTGAAAAAGTTCCTTAAAACGTCTCTGTGGCTCATGTGGGTACTCAGTTTCCACCTGTGTCCCATTGTTCGCGTCCCACCAGTGTTGAATAGTTTATCCTTGTTTACCCAGTCGATTCCTCTGAGGATTTTTTAGGTTGTGATCATGTCTCCCCTTACTCTTCTGTCTTCCAGTGTCGTAAGGTGCATTCCTCGCAGCCTTTCCTCGTAACTCATGCCTCTTAGTTCTGGGACTAGTCTAGTGGCATACCTTTGGACTTTTTCCAGCTTCGTATTGTGCTTGACAAGGTATGGGCTCCATGCTGGGGCCGCATACTCCAGGATTGGTCTTACATATGTGGTGTACAATATTCTGAATGATTCCTTACACAGGTTCCTGAACGTTGTTCTGATGTTAGCCAGCCTCGCATATGCCGCAGACGTTATTCTTTTTATGTGGGATTCAGGAGACAGGTCTGATGTGATATCAACTCCTAGATCTTTCTCTCGGTCCGTTTCATTAATTACTTCATCTCCTATTCTGTATCCTGTGTCTGGCCTCCTGTTTCCACTGCCTAGTTTCATTACTTTGCATTTACTCGGGTTGAACTTCAACAGCCATTTGTTGGACCATTCACTCAGTCTGTCTAGGTCATCTTGTAGCCTCCTACTATCATCCTCTGTTTCAATCCTCCTCATAATTTTTGCATCATCAGCAAACATTGAGAGAAACGATTCTATACCCTCTGGGAGATCATTTACATATATCAGAAACAGTATAGGTCCAAGGACTGACCCCTGCGGGACTCCACTTGTAACGTCTCGCCAATATGAGACCTCACCCCTCACACTGACTCGTTGTCTTCTGTTGCTTAGGTACTCCTTTATCCAATGGAGTACCTTCCCTTTCACACCAGCCTGCATCTCCAGCTTTTTCACTAGCCTCTTGTATAATACTGTATCAAAGGCTTTCTGACAATCTAAAAATATGCAGTCGTCCCCCCCATCTCTTTCTTGCCTGATTTTTGATGCCTGGTCGTAGAATTCAAGTAACCCTGTGAAGCAGGACCTGCCATCCCTGAACCCATGTTGATGCTGTGTTACAAAGTTCTTTCGCTCCAAATGTTCCACTAGCTTTCTTCAGACAATCTTCTCCATCAGCTTGCATGGTATGCAGGTTAGGGACACTGGCCAGTATTTCAGTGCCTCCTGTCTATCCCTTTTCTTGTACATCGGGACTATGCTAGCTGCTTTCCAAATATCTGGCAGTTCCCCTGTTACCAGTGATTTGTTGTACACAATGGAGAGTGGCAGGCACAGTTCTTCTGCTCCTTCATTTAGTATCCAAGGGGAGATTCCATCTCGGCCTATAGCCTTTGTCACATCCAATTCTAGAAAACACTTCCTTACTTACTCGCTGGTAATCTCAAACTCTTCCAGAGGACCCTGGTTAGCTATTCCCTCTCTTATCTCTGGGATTTCTCCTTGCTCTAAGGTGAAGACCTCCTGGAATTTCTTATTCAGTTCCTCACACACTTCCTTGTTGCTTGTAGTGAATCCTTCTTCCCCTATTCTTAATATCAAAACCTGTTCCTTTACCGTTGTTTCCTCTATGGCTATGTGGCATAGCACGTTAAACTAAACATAGCACGCATAGCACAGAGATACCAGAGAACCAGGAATGAGTACGTCAGGGTGAGAAAAGAAACAGAGAAATGTTTTGAAAATGATATAGCAAACAAAGCCAAGACCGAACCAAAGCTACTCCACAGTCACATCAGAAGGAAAACAACAGTGAAAGAACAGGTATTGAAACTTTGAACAGGCGAGGACAGGTTTACAGAGAATGACAGAGAGGTGTGTGAAGAACTCAACAAGAGGTTCCAGTAGGTCTTCGCAATAGAACAATGTGAGGACACTGTGCTAGGAGAAAGGGAGGTAAACCAGGCGGCCTTGGAAGAGTTCGAAATTACGAGAGAGGAGGTCAAGAGACACCTGCTGGATCTGGATGTTAGAAAGGCTGTTGGTCCAGACGGGATCTCACCATGGATTCTGAAAGAGTGTGCAGAGGCACTTTGCTTGCCACTCTCCATAGTGTATAGTAAGTCACTGGAGATGGGAGACCTGCCAGAAATATGGAAGACGGCGAATGTGATCCCAATATTCAAAAAGGGCGACAGGCAAGAGGCACTGAACTACAGGCCAGTGTCCTTGACTTGTATACCATGCAAGGTGATGGAGAAGATCGTGAGAAAAACCTGGTAACACATCTGGAGAGAAGGGACTTCGTGACAAATCGCCAACATGGGTTCAGGGAGGGTAAATCTTGCCTTACAGGCTTGATAGAATTCTACGATCAGGTGACAAAGATTAAGCAAGAAAGAGAGGGCTGGGTGGACTACATTTTCTTGGATTGTCGGAAAGCCTTTGACACAGTACCGCATAAGAGGCTGGTACATAAGCTGGAGAGACAGGCAGGTGTAGCTGGTAAGGTGCTCCAGTGGATAAGGCAGTACCTAAGCAATAGGAAGTGGAGTTACGGTGAGGGGTGAGACCTCCGACTGGCGTGAAGTCACCAGTGGAGTCCCACAGGACTCTGTACGCGGTCCTATCTTGTTTCTGATATATGTAAATGATCTCCCGGAGGGTATCGATTTATTTCTCTCAATGTTTGCAGACGATATAAAAATTATGAGAAGGATTAAAACAGAAGAGGACTGTTTGAGGCTTCAAGAAGACCTAGATAAGCTGAAGGAATGGTCGAACAAATGGTTGTTAGAATTTAACCCAACCAAATGTAATGTAATGAAGATAGGTGTAGGGAGCAGGAGGCCAGATACAAGGTATCATCTGGGAGTGGAAATTCTTCAGAAGTCAGAGAAAGAAAAAGACTTGGGGGTTGATATCACGCCAGACCTGTCTCCTGCAGCACATATCAAGAGGATAACATCAGTGTCATATGCCAGGCTGGCCAACATACGAACGGTATTCAGAAACTTGTGTAAAGAATCATTCAGAACTTTGTATACCACATATGTCAGGCCAATCCTGGAGTATGCAGCCCCAGCATGGAGTCCATATCTAGTCAAGGATAAGACTAAACTGGAAAAGGTTCAAAGGTTTGCCACCAGACTAGTAACCGAGCTGAGAGGTATGAGCTACGAGGAGAGACTACGGGAATTAAACCTCACTTTGCTGGAAGACAGAAGAGTTAGGGGGGACATGATCACCACATTCAAGATTCTGAAGGGAATTGATAGGGTAGATAAAGACAGTCTATTTAACACAAGGGGCACACGCACTAGGGGACACAGGTGGAAACTGAGTGCCCAATAAAGCCACAGAGATATTAGAAAGAACTTTTTTAGTGTCAGAGTGGTTGACAAATGGAATGCATTGAAGAGTGATGTGGTGGAGGCTGACTCCATACACAGTTTCAAGTGTAGATATGATAGAGCCCAATTGGCTCAGCAACCTGTACACATGTTGATTGACGGTTGAGAGGCGGGACCAAAGAGTTAAAGCTCAACCCCCGCAAGCACAACTAGGTGAGTACACACACACACACTGGCAGTGATGTGGTGGAGGCTGAATCCATACACAGCTTCAAATGTAGATATGACAGAGTTCAGTATGCTCAGGAATCTGTACACCAGTTGATTGACAGTTGAGAGGCGGGACCAAAGAGCCAGAGCTCAACCCCTGCAAGCACAACTAGATACGTACACACACACACACACACACACACACACACACACACGCACACACACACACACACACAGTAGTAGGCCGTAGCCGGTAGGGGACACACACGATTAGTGAGGTCTGCGGGTAAATTCGTCAATTTCTCGGGACATTGAAGGAGTATAGAGGCTAGATCATAGTATTTGGCCTCTCGCAGGGTGCTACATAGCATAGGCATATCGCTGGCGATAGTGCGAAGAAACCAAAGTGGAGCTAGTGGCATCACCTGTGCATATAAGTGTGGAGGACCGCGTGAAGTGACCTGACCTGACGGCCAGGTGGGACGAAGTGCCGTGGAACTGCCTGATTGTGTTTGTTGGGTGGTCACTGTGATCAGTGATACAGTAAATTAGGGAACTGTCACATAACGATACAGTGACTGACTCCAGAACTTTGTGTAGACAGAGAAGAACCACCATCATCAATCTACTAGCACTTAGTGAATCACCTAGTGGGAGACAACGACGGATAACCGTCGTCATCCATACATCGTCATTACTCATCTGGTTGTGCGAGCGGGAGGCAGACTGGTATGTACCCCTCTCTCTGGTCAATTAATCAGGTGTACTGATTGAGGTAAAATATTATCAAATTCTTGTTCAGGATATCATATATATTTAAAAATCTCAAAGTGGCTGATTTTGGGTAGAGGTTGTGCTTACGGGAACTCGTGACACATGCACGCACGCCCACGTACGTATGCACGCACACAAGCGCGCACACACAAACACACACACACACGCACGCATACACACACAAACGTTCAGTCAGGGAAAAAAGGATTAACGCCTTCTGGGAACAGGGGATAGGACCTTACTACCCCCCTCGTACCCCCCCATCTGACCTGATCTGACCTGGTCGCCATCTCCACCCTCCCCCCACCCCCAGTCCCCCGCATCCCCCATACACCCACTCTCCCCCTTCCCACTCTCTCCCTCTCCTACTTTCTCTCTCTCTCTCCCACTCTCTTTATCTCTTTCACTCTCTCTCTCTCTCTCTCTCTCTCTCTCTCTCTCTCTCTCTCTCTCTCTCTCTCTCTCTCTCTCTCTCTCTCTCTCTCTCTCTCTCTCTCTCTCTCTTTCTCTCTCTCTCTCTCTCTCTCTCTCTCTCTCTCTCTCTCTCTCTCTCTCTTTCTCTCTCTCTCTCTCTCTCTCTCTCTCTCTCTCTCTCTCTCTCTCTCTCTCTCTCTCTCTCTCTCTCTCTCTCTCTCTCTCTCTCTCTCTCTCTCTCTCTCTCTCTCTCTCTCTCTCTCTCTCTCTCTCTCTCTCTCTCTCTCTCTCTCTCTCTCTCCCTCTCTCTCTCCCTCTCTTTCCTTCCCCCCCCTCCCTGCCCACACGCTCACACACACACACACACACACACACACACACACACACACACACACACACACACACACACACACACACACACACACACACACCTCCCCCTCTCTCTTTCTCCCCCTCTCTCCCTCACCCCGTGTCTCCCTCACCCCGTCTCTCCCTCACCCCCTCTTTCCTTCTCCATCTCTCTCCCTCTCCTCTCTCCCTCTCTCCTCCCTCTCCCTCTCCCTCCCTCCTCTCTCTATCTCCCCTTCCTCCCCCTCTTCTTTCTTCTCAGTTCAGTGGAAGGGTCGGATTGCCCCTCCCCCACCCATTTATCTCTCCCTTTATCTCTCACTTTACCTCTCTCTCTCTCTCTCTCTCTCTCTCTCTCTCTCTCTCTCTCTCTCTCTCTCTCTCTCTCTCTCTCTCTCTCTCTCTCTCTCTCTCTCTCTCTCTCTCTCTCTCTCTCTCTCTCTCTCTCTCTCTCTCTCTCTCTCTCTCTCTCTCTCTCCCTCTCTCTCTCTCCCTCTCTCTCTCTCCCTCTCTCTCTCTCCCTCACTCTCTCTCCCTCCCCCATCCCACTCTGCTCTCCTGACAAATCCTATCACGGCACAACTATAGGAACAGGGGCAAGCATGACAGCCAGAGGTACCAGGGGAACTGGGAAAAGTCAAGGTGACGAAATAAAGGAATGTTTGCCCAGTTTGTGGAGGACATCAAGAATGAGATGCAAGAAATGATGCAGGAAATGAAGAACAAAATAAGCAACCTGAAAAGAGAGCTGACACCAGCAAAGGAGGAGATTAGGGCCCTCAAAGAGAATTGTATCGAGGCTGAGACTCAGAAAATCATCCAGGGAGAAGGTAGTAATAGTTTTTTGGATGCCACAATAAAAGCAACATTTGCAGAAATGCTATAAAAAATAACTCTGAAGTAATGTCTGCAGTGATGGAGGTGGCCATGAAAGCAGCCAACTTACAGGAGGCGGCACGCTCCACTAGCCAACTGCTGAAAAGGAACAGATCAGTGGTTGCTGTGGGTATTAAAGAGCAGGAATGCTCCAATAGGACAGAGTGGAATGACATGGACAAAGCGGCAGTGAATGAAGTACTGAAGGCACTAGACATGGAAGGGGCTGAGCATAGCATTGAGAAGGTTTTCAGGCTAGGTTGGTACAACAAAGACTGAGACTGAGTGATAAAGATAGTGTTTGCAAACAAGAGCACAAAGGAGAAGATTCTATCAAGGAAGAGTTCCCTGAAAAATGTGGAAGAATTCAAAAATGTATTCCTCCAGAGAGACATGATAAGGGAGGAGAGAGCCGTGGCGTCAGAAGCAAGAAAGAGGCGCAGGGCGAGAGGGGAAAACCAGGAAATCACAGCTCCCAACACAACACCCCCCAGAGGCGAGGGGGGAACCCACAACCAGGTACCCAGTAACACCAGAGGGGAGGACAACCCTGCCACCCTCCTCTGCATAGAAAACCCCCCTACCCCAAACCCATACTTCCTCCACTCAAATGTTCAGCCAAATATCCCTCCCCCCCACATTCAATCCCCACCCTTCTACCTCTCCCCTCCTCCCGCCGAGTCCCCCCTCCCCCCCACCCACACACCCACACACACACCCACACACACACACACACACACACACACACACACACACACACACACACACACACACACACACACACACACACAGGAAGGAGCCCAGAGTAACTGTCTAACTACCAGGAACCAGGATTCCAGCATGGAGTCCATATCTAGTCAAACATAAGACTAAACTGGGAAAAATTTGATGGTTTGCCAACAGACTAGTATCCGAATTGAGAGGCATGAGCTACGAGGAGAGACTACGTGAATTAAACCTCACGTTGTTGAAAGACAGAAGAGTTAGAGGGGATATGATCACCACATACAAGATTCTCAAAGGAATCGATAGGGAAAATAGTGTGTGTGTGTGTGTGTGTGTACTCACCTGACCTATTTGTTCTCACCTATTTGTGTCGGCAGGATCGAGTATTGACTCCTGGATCCTGTCTTTCGAGCCATAGGTTGTTTACAGCAGTGTCTCCAGTCCTATTTCCCCTATCATACCTAGTTTTAAAATTATGAATATAATTTGCTTCCACAACCTGCTCCTTAAGTGTATTCCATTTTTTTCACTACTCTCACGTTAACAGAAAACTTCCTACCATCTCTGTGACTCATCTGAATTCCCAGCTTCCACCCATGTCCCCTCGTTCTGTTACTATTCCGCTTGAACATTTCGTCTATTTCCACTATGTCAATTCTCCTGAGTATTTTATATGTTCCAATTATATCCCCCTATCCCCCCAATCCCTTCTTTTTTCTAGTGTCGTAAGGCTCAGTTCCTTCAGGCGCTCTTTATACCCCATCCCTCGTAATGCTGGGACGAATCTTATTGCAAACTTCTGAACCTTTTCAAGTTTCCCTATGTGTTTCTTTAGGTGGGGAACTCCATGATGGGGCGGTATATTCTAAGACTGGCCTCACGTAGGTGGTGTAAAGTGTTACCTATCGTACGTTACGGCTCGTGATCCTACAGCAGCCAAACTTTAATAAGTCTAGGGATACGACACAACTGCTGTTCTCAATAGCGAATCACCAGTATAACCCCTTAATGGGTAATGAGCATAAAATAGAATCTTCATAGGACTGAAGAATAAAGATACTAAGTATAGATATATACTATTATATTAAATAAATCTCAAAGGCAAACAGATGATTATATGGTCACAATATATCACATTAAAAATATCACTGTAACTTCCAGACATTAAATAAATACTAAGAATAATTATATGGCTAGAACAAAAGAATGACTTAACTCCAAGATGATATCTCCCTGGTTTCTGCTCAGCTACTAAACAAAATCACGCGAGAATCAAAAGAGATTGCCTCGCCCCGCGAATAAATTGCCAAAGTTACAATATTTATTATTTCAACAATGGAGCACTACATTGTGACAAGAGTAATCTTAAACTAACTTAATGAATAATTAGTACATATTGATATAGACAAACAAAGCAATTGTTTCTTTACATAGTAATTAAAATATGCATACAGAATAGCATAATGGCATGCACACCCCAGCAACGGACGATCCCACGACAATTTGCCAGATACAGTTCACTCAATTATTATTTCACTCTGTTACCCACTGATGATCACATATAAATCATTAGTTCCCGTGGGAAACTGATCACACAAAGAAATAAACAATCATTCCCACGATACGCTGGGCCTAACGCCAACACTGTAACATGAATGTGCATTTGCATAGAACATATAAGTATAACAATATACATGCTTGTAATTTACATACAATTATAAATGTACATATTAATATATTCACTTACGTATCTTATAAGGGTACGTAACACTTCCACCTCCAAGAAAAAAAAATGCAATGGATTGAAGATCAATGGCATTTTTTCAGAAGTAAAAATGTTAGGTAAAAAAGAAACATTTCATTTATGGTACATCAAAACTTCTTGACAAAGCATCAGCAATAACATTTTGTCTGCCTGGAATATGTTTGATTTCTACATTAAATTCCTGCAAAAACAATGACCATCGCAGAATTCGTTGGTTCTTGACTTTCATCATATTTATAAAGATAAGGGGGTTGTGGTCTGTAAATACTAACACTTTATTTCCTGATAAGTAAATCTCAAACTTCTTGATTGACAATATAAGACCCAACGCCTCCTTTTCTACCACGGAATAATTTCTCTGAGCTGCATTAAATTTTCTGGAATAGTAATACACAGGATGCTCAATCTGGTCTAAACCAACTTGAATAAGCACAGCACCTATCCCAACATCTGACGCATCAATGTGTAATATAAATGGTTTATCAAATTGGGGACTAGCAAGAATAGGTGAGGTGGACAATATGCCCTTTAGGTTCTGAAAAGCATTCTGACAATCTTGTGTCCACTGAAACTTTACTTGCTTGCGTAACAAGTTTGTCAAAGGAGCAGCTACTGTTGAAAAATTTCTACAATAACGCCTATAGTATGCACACATACCAATAAACCGTTGGACTCCTTTCTTATTGGTCAACACTGGGTAGTCCACAATGGCTTGAATCTTATCTTGTAAGGGGATAATCTTACCTTGTCCCACCTCGTGGCCAAGATAAGTTATCGTACCTTTTGCCCAACTACACTTATTCATATTTATGGTTAACTTTGCGTTTTCCAACACTGTAAACAAGTTCTTAAGGCCTAAGAGATGATCTGCCCAATTCTTACTGTACAAAACAATGTCATCAAGGTAGGCCCTACAATCTGGCACATCCTTGAGTAAGAAATTCATAAGTCTTTGAAAAGTAGCAGGTGCATTTCTCAAACCGAATGGCATGACATTAAATTCATACGCACCATCAGGTGTAACAAAAGCAGTAACCTCTCTAGCATACTCTGTTAATGGAATTTGATAATACCCTTTTGACAAATCAAGCTTACTTACATATTCGGCATGACCTATGGACTCTATACATTCTTCCAACAAGGGTAAAGGAAAAACGTCCACTGTAGTGTTCTTGTTCAGTTTCCTGTAATCCACGCACAATCTCCAGGTTCCATCTGGTTTTGGCACTAACAAACACGGAGAGCTCCAAGTACTTTGACTTGGCCGAATGAAATCATGCTGGAGCAGATATTCCACTTCTGCTTGCATAATTTTCCTCTTTTCGGGATTCACTCGGTACGGATGTTGTCGAATGGGGGTGCTGTCCAGGAGCTGAATGTCGTGTGTGATGAGGTGGGTCTGGGTAGGAACCTCCCCAAACAGAGATGTATGGTTGTCCAGCAGAACCTGGAACTCATCACGTTGTTCCTCCTGTAAATGACATAGCATCTCCCTGCCATTGGAACTGGAACTGAGAAGTGGGATATTAACAACATGTCCCTCACTACAATTATCCTCAGGTGGTAACTCTTCCCGACTAAAACAAGCTACTACACCAGGTCCAACATAAGCTTTTAATCTGTTAATGTGCACAGTCATTTGGGGTTCTGAAAGATTAGGGTTAATTAGTTTATAAGTTAGGTCTCCCACCTTGTCTACCACTTGGTAGGGTCCTGCGAACTTATGGGACATGGAAGTCCCCATACGAGGTTTCAACACCAACACCAAATCTCCGACATCAAACGACCTTAGCTTAGCCTTGAACTTCTTGTCATATCGTACTTTCATGGCTTGTTGAGTCCTTCCCAGATGTTCTTTCGCCAACTCACGAGCCCGACACAACTTAGCCTTGACCTCGCTCAAGTACAATCCGCTCTGATGAACAGAGACATCTCCCAACAACTTTTCTTGTAGCATTTTAAGAGGACCTCTTACTTGGTGACCAAACACTAGTTCAAAGGGTGAACAGCCCAATGACTCTTGTAGCCCTTCTCTAGCAGCAAACAACACAAAGGGGAGATTCTCATCCCAATTACGTGGATGAGTTTCTCCGGTTGTCTTCAGCATTGGTTTCAAAGTCTGGTGGAAACGTTCAAGTCCACCTTGGCTTTGGGGATAATATGGACTGGATAATTTGTGCCGAATCCCTCGGGATTCGCAAAAAGTTCTGAAAACTTTAGAAACAAAATTTCCCCCATTATCACTCTGAATAACTCTAGGCATTCCAAACAACGAAAAGAATCTTTCAAGACACTTTATGAGATTATGAGCCTTGGTATTCCGTAGAGCATAAGCTTCAGGAAATCTAGTAGTCATACACATGAGAGTGAACAAAAACATGTTACCCGATTTAGTCTTAGGTAAAGGACCCACACAATCAATTACAACATGAGTAAATGGTTCATCAGGAACTACAATAGGTTGCAATGGTGCTCTAGGTACAGATTGATTTGGTTTACCAACAATTTGACAGGGTATACAGTTATGACAATATCTGACCACGTCTTTCTTTAACTTTGGCCAGAAAAAATATTTACTTATCTTATGGTACATATTCGTGATACCTTGATGACCTCCCATGGGATCATCATGTGCAGCCTGCAGGACCTGCCTACGATAATCATTGGGGACAACGAGTTGGGTTCTAATCTCACAATCCTCTGAAGAGGGAGTTCCCTTGGGTCTCCACCTTCTCATCAGAAGTCGATCCTTGAAGAAGAAACCCGTCCCTTCCTCCAATGCATCAATATTATCAGGAGCCTCAGAAATACACTTACTTAAACTAGGATCAGTAGTCTGTACAACACTTAAGGGCAATGACTCAGACTCAGCAGCGAGCGGGCAAGAACCTAGTAGCTTGATCTCTTTTCCCGATTGATCGGAATAAAATGGAGTCATAGCTACTTCGGCCTCACTCTCGACAACTGGCGCACTGGAGACAAGCGGGCAAGGTACAGATAGTTCAGCCTCCTCACCTTCACTTTCCTTGTGATTTAGGTTCGGCGGGGCTTCTACTACGGCCTCACTCTCATCATCCAGTCGAGTCATAAAAGAATCCTCAAGATCCACCTCCCACTCCTTTACTGAAGGGGTCCTGGTCTTGGGATCAGCAACCTCAGTGAAGACAGGATTACTCTCACCTGTTTTTCCCATTGATCTAGTAACAACACAAGCAGGGTAAACAATATCATCATCTGCTTCCGGTTGAGCTAATACATTATGGGGTTTAGTTAACATGATGGGACACTTTGGCCCTACAACCATTTGGTTGCCAAAATCATTACCTAGAATAATGTCTACCCCAGGAATGGGCAGTTGTTTACTTACACCAACATTACACCATCCTGAAGTATATTTAGAATCAAGGTTAACTTGCAATAAGAACACTGGTTGCACACTTCCGGCAATACCCTGGAGAAGCACAACTTCACCCAGATCTCGGGTGTCAACATCATCAAGTACCTTCTGGGTAATAAGAGACTGTGAAGCTCCAGTATCACGGAGTAATTGAACAGTCTTATGTCTACCATTAGTACATAATAAGGTACCTGTGGACATATAGGGTTTGAATTCAGCCATCCAATTGGGACTGACTGTAATACATGAAGAATTAATAGGTTGCACTCCTTTACTCATAATAAGACCAGTTGGTCGGAGTTCAGGATGCAAACTAAAACATGAAGAAATCACATGCCCCCTTCTCTTACAATGGGTACAATGTTTGACAGTGGACACACTGGTATAACCAACTGCCGGTTTAGAATTAGCATTACTAGGCTTAGATGATCCTGGCAATGGAGTAACCATCTTAGGGTTAGTAAGAGAAGAGTTCACGGGAGTAACTGTCGCACCAGGAGGAGACTTATACTGATAAGGAGTACGGTGAGCATTGAAATTTACTCTACGACTAGACTTAGGTGAAGTGGCCATAAACGGGGCCTTAGTCAGCAACTCATGCTCATCCGCGAGCTTTGACAGCTCATCAATATCGGTTACATTCTTTTGTTCTGCCATAAAAGTAGACAACTGGTCTGGAAGACAGGACAATACTTCTTCCATTATGAGAAGATTCTTTAGAGCATCAAAATCAGTGACTGCAAGTGACTTTAACCATCTGTTGCAAAAATTCGTCTTCTGACGAGTAAAATCGGCTATTGTCTGATCCTTGATTCTCCTTAGGTTCCTGAACTTTTGCCTGTGTGCCTCTGGATTTAGTTGGTATGCATTGAGGATGCTTTTCTTTACAAAGTCATAATCAAAACTATGAGCGTCAGGGAGGGATGTGAAAACCTCCTGACTACGCCCCTTGAATTGAGACTGCATAATGGCTACCCACTGATCCCTTGGCCAGTTCATACTGATGGCAATTTTATTAAAATGTGCAAAGAAAACCTCAGGATCTTCCTCATTGAACTTGGGCAACTCTATATACTTATTCATCCTGATGGGATTATTATCACTATTTGTTGAAACATTACTAGTATTTCCATGCCCAGCTGCCATACGCTGTGATTCAAGCCTGAAGTTAGTGTCAGCCATTTGTTGTTGAATCTCTAACTGTTGCTTCTTTGTGGCTTCAAGTTGCAACTCAATTAAACCTCTCTGGTTTTGTGCCGCAATTTCTAAACGCCTAGTCTCCAGCTCCCTTTGCTGAGCTTCAGCCTCTAATATTTTCTGTTCTTTTTGAGCTTCAAGCTCTAATTGGTGAGCTTCTAACTCAAGACGCTTTAACGTCATCTGATCACTCGACTCCTCTCTTAACTCCTCTAGAATTTCTTCATCTAAATCCCCATTCTCAACAAAATGCGTCACAATGACTTTCAATATTTGGGCTTTAACCATTCTATTGCTGGCGGTCAAATCCAAATGATTTGCCATTTGTATTAACTCAGTCTTTTTAAGGTTCTGAATCCCTTCAAAGTCTGGGTGAGCCACCAACGCTGCAACTTTCTCCTCCATCGTTACTAACACTTGGCACTTGATTCACAACAATAATTAAAATAATGGCACTGCACTACACTTCACTGTAAAATTGTCACCACACTGAAAATTCGCTTGGCCTCACTGCACAAACAAAATATATAGGATGACTTACCTCAAAATCGTGAAACGTTGTTACTTGACACACAGGAAGGCTTGCTTGGCACATGGAATAGTTCTTAAGAAACACACAGAGACACTTGACACTGGTACCTAGGAAGGCAAGGTTAGATTAGCATAGTTAAGTTAAAAATGGGACAATATATCCCGGACAGGCCCCCATAACTCTTTGTTACCTATCGTACGTTACGGCTCGTGATCCTACAGCAGCCAAACTTTAATAAGTCTAGGGATACGACACAACTGCTGTTCTCAATAGCGAATCACCAGTATAACCCCTTAATGGGTAATGAGCATAAAATAGAATCTTCATAGGACTGAAGAATAAAGATACTAAGTATAGATATATACTATTATATTAAATAAATCTCAAAGGCAAACAGATGATTATATGGTCACAATATATCACATTAAAAATATCACTGTAACTTCCAGACATTAAATAAATACTAAGAATAATTATATGGCTAGAACAAAAGAATGACTTAACTCCAAGATGATATCTCCCTGGTTTCTGCTCAGCTACTAAACAAAATCACGCGAGAATCAAAAGAGATTGCCTCGCCCCGCGAATAAATTGCCAAAGTTACAATATTTATTATTTCAACAATGGAGCACTACATTGTGACAAGAGTAATCTTAAACTAACTTAATGAATAATTAGTACATATTGATATAGACAAACAAAGCAATTGTTTCTTTACATAGTAATTAAAATATGCATACAGAATAGCATAATGGCATGCACACCCCAGCAACGGACGATCCCACGACAATTTGCCAGATACAGTTCACTCAATTATTATTTCACTCTGTTACCCACTGATGATCACATATAAATCATTAGTTCCCGTGGGAAACTGATCACACAAAGAAATAAACAATCATTCCCACGATACGCTGGGCCTAACGCCAACACTGTAACATGAATGTGCATTTGCATAGAACATATAAGTATAACAATATACATGCTTGTAATTTACATACAATTATAAATGTACATATTAATATATTCACTTACGTATCTTATAAGGGTACGTAACATAAAGCACCTTAAATGCCTCCTTACTTAGGTTTCTGAATGCTGTTCTAACTTTTGCCAGTGTAGAGTACCTACTGTCTATAACCAATTTATTTATGCCTATTACCTATTTATATGTGCCTCAGGAGTTTGATTAGTTGTTACGTCCACACCCAGGTCTCTTTCTCGAGTCGTCACAGGTAGGCAGTTTCCCTTCATTGTGTACTATCACTTTGGTCTCCTCTCACCTAGTCTTATTTCCATAACTTTACATTTGCTCATGCTGAACTCTAGTAGCCCTTTCTCTGACCATCTCTGCAAACCTGTTGAAGTCCTCTTGGAGGATCCTACAATCCTTATCTGTCACAACTCTTCTCATCAACATTGCATTATCCACGAACATCGACATGTAGGATTCAACTCCTATAAACATGTCGTTAACGTATATTTGAAATAGAATTGGTCCCAGCACCAGTCTTTGAGGTACTCCACTCATTACTGTTTGCCAGTCCGGGTTCTCGCCCCTTACCATAATTCTCTGGCTCCTTCCTGTTAGGTAGTTCCTTACCCATGCTAGGGCCTTCCCACTTACTCCCGCTCGCCTCTCAAGTTTGGATAGCAGTCTCATGTGCGGTATGAAAGGCTTTTTGGCAGTCCAGAAATATGCAGTCTGCCCAACCTTCTCTGTCCTGCCTTATTCCCGTTATTTTATCATAGAATTCCAAAAAGATTTTTAGGCAAGATTTCCCTTTCCAGAACCTATATTGATGTTTGTTTACAAACCTAATGTTTTCTAGGTGTGCAACCAGTCTTAGCCTAATTATTCTTTCAAATATTTTACAGGGGGGATGGTTGTCACTGATACAGGTCTATAGTTAAGTGCCTCCTCCCTATTATCTTTCTTGAAAATCAGTACAACATTCGCCCTCTTCTAACAATTGGGCAATTCTCCAGAAATAAGTGATTCAATAAAGATCCTTGCCAGAGGCACGCTGAGGGCCTGTGCTTCCTCTTTTAGTATCCATTATGATACTTTGTCTGGTCCAACCGATTTGGTTGCATCCAGTGTTGTCAACTGTTGCATTACCTACTATGCTGTCACCTCTATATCTAATAGTCTTTCATCTTGGTTAATCTCTTCTAACAATTGGAGCCGCTCAGGCTCGGTTGCGAACACTCCATGAAAACTGGCATTCAGTGCCTCACGGATTTCCTTGTGAAATTCTGCATATGCCCCCCTCTGTTTTCCTTAGACTTATCACTTGGTTGTTCACCGATATTTTACTTCTTATATGGATGTGTAGCAATTTAGGTTGCTTTTTCGCTTTGATCGCAATATCGTTCTCATAATTTTTTTTCGATACTCTTCTTATGTTAGTATAATCGTTCCTAGCTCATTTGCATCTGATCCTGTTGTCCTCTGTCCTTTGTCTTCTGTACTTCCTCCACTCCCGCCTGCTGGCCATTTTTTCTTCCTGACACTGTCTATTAAACCATGGGTTATTATATTCCCTCTTATTTTTTCCCTTTACTGTTGGTATGGTCCTTTATTCTCTTCGGCCTCCTGGCATTTCCGTATGACTAGGTCCATCATGTCTTGGACTGTTTTTTCTCAAATTTCTTCCTCCCACTGCACTTCTCCCAGGTAGTCCCTTATCCTCCTGTAGTCCCCTTTCCTGTAGTCAACTCTCCTTTCCCAGACCTGTTGTCCCTTGGTCACAAGTTTGAGTTCCATCATGTGCCATCATGTTCCATCAAAGACTAGGACACAATGGTCACTGGCCCCTAGAGGTATTTCATGTTCCAAATTCTCGATGTCTTCTACGTTCTGGGTGAAAATCAGGTATAATAGGCTGGTGTATCCTCCTCCTCTTTCTCTTGTGTCTTCCTTCACATGTTGTGTTAGGAAATTCCTGTCTATCACATCTACTAACTTTGCTCCCCACGTTTCTTCCCCGCCTTGAGGATTCCTTGATTCCCAATTTACCTCTGCATTATTAGGTCCCCCATGACCAGCAGTTTCGCTCTCATTCTGTGAGCTAATGTTGCTGCCTTCTGCAGTTCATCTATACATGCCTTGTTGTTGTCATCATACTCCTGCCTGGGTCTTCTACTGTTTGGTGGGGGATTGTAGATTACCAAGATCACAATCTTCCTCCCATCTACTGTCTGAGTTCCATGTATGGAGCTTGTGCTCTCATTGGTGCCCCGATTTTCCAGGTTTTCAAACTTCCATTTCCACTTTATTTGGAGTGCCACTTCTCCCTCCCTGTCCCTGTGTCCATTCTTTTCTTATCACCTGGTACCCCTTTGGAAATATTGCATCAAAGATCATGCCATTTGTTTTAGTTTCCTCTATTGCAATTATGTCAGGATCTGCCTCACTAACTCTTTCTTTAATCTCTTCAGCTTTATTAGATACCCCATCATCATTGGTGTACCAAACCTTGAGACTCTTCTTGGAAAATCTGGTAACAGAGTTCTTCCTTTCTCTGGGGGTTTAGGGGTTCTTGGGGGTGTCTGGGGGGAGAATGGGGTCGGGGGTGCCTGGGGGGCAAATGGGGTCTGGGTATCTAGGAAGGTAGGTAGGAAGGTCTGGGGGAGGAAGGTCTGGGTAGGTAGGTCTGGGGTAGGAAGTGTATATTGGGTCTGAATATTAGGGAGGGTCTGAGAGCCATAGGGAGGTTGAGAGGTAGCGTGAGGCTGAGAGTCAGATAGAGGTTGAGAGGATGGGGAAGAAGGATAATGGGGGCATGGGTAAGAGGGAAGAATGGGGTAGGGGTAGTGAGAGTGGGAGAGAGGTTGTATTAGTCAGGGGGGACTCAGGGGTAGGTGTGGGCATTGGGGCAGAAGGGGGAGGAAGAAGGAGATGGAGGAAGAGGTGGAGGAGGGTCGCAAGGGGAGGTGGTCATATGAGAGAAAGGGGGCAGTGGAGGGGTTAGGGTTGGGTGGGTTTGGGGGGTTGAGGGGATGAGGGGGGTCATTGGAAGGTGGGATGAAGCCAGTGGAATTGAATGCAATGGGGTCAGAAGGGACAGGAGGAATTGTTGGAGAGAGAAGCAGGGGCGAGGGATAGGAGGGCTGATTTGGGGAGGGTGTGATTTGGGAAGCAGTTGTGGGGTGGGTAGCAAGGGTGGGGTGCGTAACTACACTCAAATGGGTAGAATTCCTATGGCGTGCAAGTCGGCTCACCCTATGAGCTATCAGTTCATCTTTTGTCATATATCTATCAATTAACACGTTGTAATAGCTTCTGCTACCTGAGTAAACGTTTGTGTTACAGTATGTAATCCACTGCCTCTTCATTAGAAAACTGTCCCAGGAAAGATCGATTCTTGTTACAGCTGTAAGGTCCAATTCGGCGGCTGATTTCCACCTCATTTCCTGCCATCTTGGCTCTATTACATCTCAAAATCTCATGTAACTTAAATTCTTCCATCTCCATCCTTTCATGCCTCGATGATCCACTGGATTTACGTAATCCATAGAGGATAACTGACTGCCTTCTCAGTGATGCACTCTCATGCTGGTCGCCCCTACCCCTGGATACCCCCCATCCCTCCCACACTCCCCTCTCCCTAGTCATGCTGTTATTCCTGTCTAATTCATTTGCAAGCTGAGTACAATCACTTTCCCATGCTTCCCTACTCTTCCTAATTTCTCCTTGAATATAGTCCATAAGCTCTTGTTTTTTTCTCTCACCCTCGACCTGTATTAATTTAAAGATCTCACTCTTAATCCCCTGGATTAGATCCTCTATCCAGACATTCCTAATATCTACATATTTCTCTATCATCTTCTCCACAAACTGATCCTCTTCTTCATTTATGGTACTGCTTGCCATAGACGCCCTTCCTGATCTAGTCATTGCAATAAACATGTATGTGTGTTTGTATGTGTGTGTGTGTGTGTGTGTGTGTGTGTGTGTGTGTGTGTGTGTGTGTGTGTGTGTGTGTGTGTGTGTGTGTGTGTGTGTGTGTGTGTGTGTGTGTGTACTCACCTAGTTGTGTTTGCGGGGGTTGAGCTCTGGCTCTTTGGTCCCGCCTCTCACCCGTCAATCAACAGGTGTACAGATTCCTGAGCCTCTTGGGCTCTATCATATCTACACTTGAAACTGTGTATGGAGTCAGCCTCCACCACATAACTTCCTAATGCATTCCATTTGTCAACCACTCTGACACTAAAAAAGTTCTTTCTAATATCTCTGTGGCTCATTTGGGCACTCAGTTTCCACCTGTGTCCCCTTGTGTGTGTGCCCCTTGTGTTAAATAGCCTGTCTTTATCTACCCTATCAATTCCCTTCAGAATTTTGAATGTGGTGATCATGTCCCCCCTAACTCTTCTGTCTTCCAGCGAAGTGAGGTTTAATTCCCATAGTCTCTCCTCGTAGTTCATACCTCTCAGCTCGGGTACTAGTCTGGTGGCAAACCTTTGAACCTTTTCCAGTTTAGTCTTATCCTTGACTAGATATGAACTTCATGCTGGGGCTGCATACTCCAGGATTGGCCTGACATATGTGGCATACAAAGTTCTGAATGATTTTTTACACAAGTTTCTGAATGCCGTTCGTATATTGGCCAGCCTGGCATATGCCGCTGATGTTATCCTCTTGATATGTGCTGCAGGAGACAGGTCTGGCGTGATATCAACCCCCAAGTCTTTTTCTTTCTCTGACTCCTGAAGAATTTCCTCTCCCAGATGATACCTTGTATGTGGCCTCCTGCTCCCTACACCTATTTTCATTACATTACATTTGGTTGGGTTAAACTCTAACAACCATTTGTTCGACCATTCCTTCAGCTTGTCTAGGTCTTCTTGAAGCCTCAAACAGTCCTCCTCTGTTTTAATCCCTCTCATAATTTTGGCATCGTCCGCAAACATTGAGAGAAATGAATCGATACCCTCTGGGAGATCATTTACATATATCAGAAACAAGATAGGACCGAGTACAGAGCCCTGTGGGACTCCACTGGTGACTTCACGCCAATCGGAGGTCTCACCCCTCACCGTAACTCTCTGCTTCCTATTACTTAGGTACTCCCTTATCCACTGGAGCACCTTACCAGCTACACCTGCCTGTCTCTCCAGCTTATGTACCAGCCTCTTATGCGGTACTGTGTCAAAGGCTTTTCGACAATCCAAGAAAATGCAGTCCGCCCAGCCCTCTCTTTCTTGCTTAATCTTTGTCACCTGGTCGTAGAATTCTATTAAGCCAGTCAGGTAAGATTTACCCTCCCTGAACCCTGTGTGTGTGTTTCGGGGGTTGAGCTTTGGCTCTTTGGTCCCACCTCTCAACCGTTAATCAACTGATGTACAGATTCCTGAGCCTACTGGGCTCTATCATATCTACATTTGAAACTGTGTATGGAGTCTGCCTCCACCACATCACTTGCTAGTGCATTCCATTTACTAACTACTCAAGCACTGAAAAAGTTTTTCTAATGTCTCTGTGGCTCATTTGGGTACTCAGCTTCCACCTGTGTCCCCTTGTGCGTGTACCACCCGTGTTAAATAATACATCCTTCTCTTCCCTGTCAATTCCCCTGAGGATTTTGAATGTGGTGATCATATCTCCTCGAGCTCTTCTGTCTTCCAGCGACGTGAGGTTCAGTTCATGCAGCCTGTCCTCATAACTCATTCCTCTTAGTTCTGGGACTAGCCTAGTGGCATACCTCTGATTTTTTTCCAGCTTCGTCTTGTACTTGACAAGGTACAGGCTCCATGCTGGGGCTGCATACTCCAGGATTGGCCTTACATATGTGGTATTCAAGGTTCTGTAGGACTCCTTACGCAGGTTTCTGAAAGCAGTTCTGATGTTAGCCAGCCTCGCATAGGCTGCTGATGTTATTCTTTTGATGTGGGTTCGGGATACAGGTTTGGCGTGATATCAACTCCTAGATCTTTCTGTCTGTCCGTTTTGTGAAGGACTTCATCTGTCATTTGGTATCCAGTGTCTGGCCTCCTAGTTTCATTACCTTACATTTACTTGGGTTAAACTTTAGTAGCCATTTGTCGGACCATTTTTTCAGTTTGTCTAGGTCATTTTGTAGCCTCATACTATCTTCCTCTGTCTTGATCCTCCTCATATTTTTTGCAAATATATCAGCAAACATTGAGAGGAATGAGTCAAATCCTTCTGGTAGATCATTTACGTGAATCAGAAACAGTATAGGTCCAAGGACTGAACCCTGTGGGATTCCACTGGTGACTCCCCGCTACTCCGAGACCTCACCCCTCACTTTGACTCGCTGTGTCCTGTTGTATAGGTACTCCCTTATTCAGTGGAGTACCTTCCCTTTCACTCCTGCCTTCATCTCCTATTTGTGCACTTGTCTCTTATGTGGTACTGTGTCAAAGGATTTCTGGCAGTCCAGTAATATGCAATCTGCCCAGCCCTCTCTCTCTCTCGCCTAATTTTTGTTGCCTGGCCATAGAACTCAGTTAAAACCTGTTAGGCATGATTTGCCATCTCTGAACCCATGCTGATGTTGTGTTACAAAGTTCTTTCGTTCCAGAGGCTCTACTAGCTTTTTTCGCACAATCCCCCCCATCACCTTGCATGGAATGCAAGTTAGGGACATTGGCCTGTAGTTCAGTGTCTCCTGCCTATCACCCTTCTTGTATATTAGGACAACATTGGCCGTCTTCCAAGTATTTGGCAGGTCACCTGTTACCAGAGATTTGTTGCACACCATGGAAAGTGGCAAACACAGAGCTTCTGCTCCTTCCTTTAGAATCCATGGTGAGATTCCATCCGGGCGTATAGCCTTTGTCACATCCAAATCTAGCAGAATCTGCTTCACCTCCTCTCTAGTAATCTCAAACTCTTCTAGTGGTTCCTGGGTTAATATTCACTCTCTTAGCTCTGGAACTTCCCCTTTGCTCTAATGTGAAGACCTCCTGGAATTTCTTATTAATTTCCTCGCACACTTCCTTGTCGTTTGTTGTGAATCTGTCTGCAGTTATCCTCAATTTCATTACCAGTTCTTTTTCAGTTGTTTTTCTCCTGATGTGGCTGTGCATCAATTTAGGTTGGATCTTTGCCTTGTTTGTGATGTCATTTTCGTATTGCCTTTCAGCCTCTCTTCTCAACCTGACATATATATTCCTGGCACTCTGGTGTCTTTCTCTGTTTTGTTATTTCTATAGTTTCTCCATGCCCTTTTACTTTGCTGCTTAGCTGTCCTACATCACTGATTAAACCATGGGTTTCTGATATGCATTTCGTTTTTTCCTTTTGGACTGGGACAAACTTGTCTTCTGTATCCTTACACTTCTGCGAGATGTAGTTCATCATGTCTTGGGCCGTCTTTCCTCTGAGCTTGGTTTCCCATGTTATATCTGTTAGGAATTTCCTTATTTCCTCATAGTTTCCCTTTCGGAATGCCAGCCTTTTATTTTCAATACCCTCCCTCGAGTTCTTAAACCCTTTTTCAACCAGATACTCAAACGTCAATACACTGTGGTCGCTCATTCCTACCGGGGCCTCGAAACCGATATCCCTTATATCGGAGTCGTTCAGAGTGAAGACTAGGTCGAGTCTCGCTGGTTCATCCTTTCCTCTCATTCTTGTGGGTTCCCTGACATGCTGGCTTAAGAATTTTCTTGTCACCACCTCCAATAGTTTAGCTCTCCATGTATCCATGTGTGTGTGTGTGTGTGTGTGTGTGTGTGTGTGTGTGTGTGTACTCACCTATATGTGCTTGCAGGATCGAGCATTGACTCTTGGATCCCGCCTAGGTGTGTGTGTGTGTGTGTACTCACCTATATGTGCTTGCAGGATCGAGCATTGACTCTTGGATCCCGCCTTTCGAGCATCGGTTGTTTACAGCAATGACTCCTGTCCCATTTCCCTATCATACCTGGTTTTAAAATTATGAATAGTATTTGCTTCCACAACCTGTTCCTGAAGTGCATTCCATTTCCCCACTACTCTCACGCTAAAAGAAAACTTCCTAACATCTCTGTGACTCATCTGAGTTTCAAGCTTCCATCCATGTCCTCTCGTTCTGTTACTATTCCGTGTGAACATTTCGTCTATGTCCACTCTGTCAATTCCTCTGAGTATCTTATACGTTCCTATCATGTCCCCCCTCTCCCTTCTTCTTTCTAGTGTCGTAAGGCACAGTTCCCTCAGGCGCTCTTCATACCCCATCCCTCGTAGCTCTGGGACGAGTCTCGTTGCAAACCTCTGAACCTTTTCCAGTTTCATTATTGTGTGTGTGTGTGTGTGTGTGTGTGTGTGTGTGTGTGTGTGTGTGTGTGTGTGTGTGTGTGTGTGTGTGTGTGTGTATGTGTACTCACCTAGTTGTGTTTGCGAGGGTTGAGCTCTGGCTCTTTGGTCCCGCCTTTCAACTGTCAATCAACAGGTGTACAGATTCCTGAGCCTATTGGGCTCTATCATATCTACACTTGAAACTGTGTATGGAGTCAGCCTCCACCACATCACTTCCTAATGCATTCCATTTGTCAACCACTCTGACACTAAAAAAGTTCTTTCTAGTATCTCTGTGGCTCATTTGGGCGCTCAGTTTCCACCTGTGTCCCCTTGTGCGTGTGCCCCTTGTGTTAATTAGCCTGTCTTTATCTACCCTATCAATTAGCTTCAGAATCTTGAATGTGGTGATCATGTCCCCCCCTAACTCTTCTGTCTTCCAGTGAAGTCAGGTTTAATTCCCGTAGTCTCTCCTCGTAGCTCATACCTCTCAGCTCGGGTACTAGTCTGGTGGCAAACCTTTGAACCTTTTCCAGTTTAGTCTTATCCTTGACTAGATATGGACTCCATGCTGGGGCTGCATACTCCAGGATTGGCCTGACATATGTGGTATACAAAGTTCTGAATGATTCTTTACACAAATTTCTGAATGCCGTTCGTATGTTGGCCAGCCTGGCATATGCCGCTGATGTTATCCTCTTGATATGTGCTGCAGGAGACAGGTCTGGCGTGATATCAACCCCCAAGTCTTTTTCTTTCTCTGACTCCTGAAGAATTTCCTCTCCCAGATGATACCTTGTATTTGGCCTCCGGCTCCCTACACCTATCTTCATTATATTACATTTGGTTGGGTTAAACTCTAACAACCACTTGTTCGACCATTCCTTCAGTTTGTCTAGGTCTTCTTGAAGCCTCAAACAGTCCTCTTCTGTCTTAATCCTTCTCATAATTTTGGCATCGTCCTCAAACATTGAGAGAAATGAATCTATACCCTCCGGGAGATCATTTACAGATATCAGAAACAAGATAGGACCGAGTACAGTGTGTGTGTGTGTGTGTGTGTGTGTGTGTGTGTGTGTGTGTGTGTGTGTGTGTGTGTGTGTGTGTGTGTGTGTGTGTGTGTGTGTGTGTGTGTGTGTGTGTGTGTGTGTGTGTGTGTGTGTGTGTGCGTGTGTGTGTGTGTGTGTGTGTGTGTGTGTGTGTGTGTGTGTGTGTGTGTGTGTGTGTGTGTGTGTGTGTGTGTGTGTGTGTGTGTGTGTGTGTGTGTGTGTACTCACCTAGTTGTACTCACCTAGTTGTGTCTGCAGGATCGAGCATTGACTCTTGGATCCCGCCTTTCGAGCATCGGTTGTTTACAGCAATGACTCCTGTCCCATTTCCCTATCATACCTGGTTTTAAAATTATGAATAGTATTTGCTTCCACGACCTGTTCCTGAAGTGCATTCCATTTCCCCACTACTCTCACGCTAAAAGAAAACTTCCTGTGAAAACTTCCTGAAAACTGTGTGTGTGTGTGTGTGTGTGTGTGTGTGTGTGTGTGTGTGTGTGTGTGTGTGTGTGTGTGTGTGTGTGTGTGTGTGTGTGTGTGTGTGTGTGTGTGTGTGTGTGTGTGTGTCTGTGTGTGTGTGTGTTATGTGTGTGTGTGTGTGTGTGTGTGTGTGTGTGTGTGTGTGTGTGTGTGTGTGTGTGTGTGTGTGTGTGTGTGTGTGTGTGTGTGTGTGTGTGTGTGTGTCTGTGTGTGTGTGTGTTATGTGTGTGTGTGTGTGTGTGTGTGTGTGTGTGTGTGTGTGTGTGTGTGTGTACTCACCTAATTGTACTCACCTAATTGTGCTTGCGGGGGTTGAGCTCTGGCTCTTTGGTCCCGCCTCTCAACCGTCAATCAACTGGTGTACAGATTCCTGAGCCTATTGGGCTCTATCATATCTACATTTGAAACTGTGAATGGAGTCAGCCTCCACCACATCACTTCCTAATGCATTCCATTTGCTAACTACTCTGACACTGAAAAAGTTCTTTCTAACGTCTCTGTGGCTCATTTGGGTACTCAGCTTCCACCTGTGTCCCCTTGTTCGCGTCCCACCAGTGTTGAAAAGTTCGTCCTTGTTTACCCGGTCGATTCCCCTGAGGATTTTGTAGGTTGTGATCATGTCCCCCCTTACTCTTCTGTCTTCCAGTGTCGTGAGGTGCATTTCCCGCAGCCTTTCCTCATAACTCATGCCTCTTAGTTCTGGGACTAGTCTAGTAGCATACCTTTGGACTTTTTCCAGCTTCGTCTTGTGCTTGACAAGGTACGGGCTCCATGCTGGGGCCGCATACTCCAGGATTGGTCTTACATATGTGGTGTACAAGATTCTGAATGATTCCTTACACAGGTTCCTGAACGCCGTTCTGATGTTAGCCAGCCTCGCATATGCCGCAGACGTTATTCTCTTTATGTGGGCTTCAGGAGACAGGTTTGGTGTGATATCAACTCCTAGATCTTTCTCTCTGTCTGTTTCATTAAGTACTTCATCTCCTATTCTGTATCCTGTGCCTGGCCTCCTGTTTCCACTGCCTAGTTTCATTACTTTGCATTTACTCGGGTTGAACTTCAACAGCCATTTGTTGGACCATTCACTCAGTCTATCCAGGTCATCTTGTAGCCTCCTACTATCATCCTCTGTTTCAATCCTCCTCATCATTTTTGCATCGTCGGCAAACATTGAGAGGAACGAATCTATACCCTCTGGGAGATCATTTACATATACCAGAAACAGTATAGGTCCAAGGACTGACCCCTGCGGGACTCCACTTGTGACGTCTCGCCAATCTGAGACCTCACCCCTCACACAGACTCGTTGTCTCCTGTTGCTTAGGTATTCCTCTATCCACCGGAGTACCTTCCCTCTCACTCCAGCCTGCATCTCCAACTTTCGCACTAGCCTCTTGTGTGGCACTGTATCAAAGGCTTTCTGACAATCCAAAAATATGCAGTCTGCCCACCCTTCTCTTTCTTGCCTTATTTTTGTTGCCTGGTCGTAGAATTCAAGTAACCCTGTGAGGCAGGACCTGCCATCCCTGAACCCATGTTGATGCTGTGTTACAAAGTTCCTTCGCTCCAGATGCTCCACTAGTTTTTTTCGCACAATCTTCTCCATCAGCTTGCATGGTATGCAGGTTAGGGACACTGGCCTGTAGTTCAGTGCCTCCTGTCTATCCCCTTTCTTGTATATCGGGACTACGTTAGCTGCTTTCCAAGTATCTGGCAGTTCCCCTGTTGCGTCCCCTGTGTGTGTGTGTGTGTGTGTGTGTGTGTGTGTGTGTGTGTGTGTGTGTGTGTGTGTGTGTGTGTGTGTGTGTGTGTGTGTGTGTGTGTGTGTGTGTACTCACCTAGTTGTGCTTGCGGGGGTTGAGATATGGCTCTTTGGTCCCGCCTCTCAACCATCAATCAACAGGTGTACAGGTTCCTGAGCCTATTGGTCTCTATCATATCTACACTTGAAACTGTGTATGGAGTCAGCTTCCACCACATCACTTCCTAATGCATTCCATTTGTCAACCACTCTGACACTAAAAAAGTTCTTTCTAATATCTCTGTGGCTCATTTGGGAACTCTGTTTCCACCTGTGTCCCCTAGTGCGTGTGTCCCTTGTGTTAAATAGCCTGTCTCTATGAACCCTGTCGATTCCCTTGAAAATCTTGAATGTGGAGATCATGTCCCCCCTAACTATTCAGTCTTCCAACGAAGTGAGGTTTAATTCCCGTAGTCTCTCGTAGCTCATACCTCTCAGCTCAGGTACTAGTCTGGTGGCAAACCTTTGAACCTTTTCCAGTTAAGGCTTAAGTTTAACTAGATATGGACTCCATGCTGGAGCCGCATACTCCAGGATTCGTCTGACATATGTGGCATATACTGTTCTGAAAGATTCCTTTCACAAGTTTCTAAAGGCGTTCTTATGTTAGCCAACCTGGTATATACTGCTGATGTTATCCTCGTGATAAGAGCTTCAGGGGACAGGTCTGGCGTGATATCAACCCCCAGGTCTTTCTCTCTCTGACTCTTGAAGTATTTCATCTCCGAAATGATACCTTGTATCTGGTCTCCTGATTCCTACTCCTATCTTCATTACATAACATTTGCTGGGGTTAAACTTTAACAACCATTTGTTCGACCATTCCTGCAGCTTGTCCAGGTCTTCTTGAAGCCTCAAGCTGTCCTCCTCTGTCTTAATCCGTCTCATAATTTTGGTGTCGTCAGCAGACATTGAGAGCAATGACTCTATACCCTCTGGGAGATCATTTACGTATATCAGAAACAGGATAGGTCCGAGTACAGAGCACTGTGGGACTCCACTGGTGACTTCACGCCATTCTGAGGTCTCACCCCTCAATGTAACTCTCTGCTTCCTATTGCTTAGGTATTCCCTTATCCACTGGAGCGCCATACCAGTTACTCCTGCCTGTTTCTCCAGCTTATGAACCAACCTTTTTATGGGGTACTGTGTCAAAGGCTTTCCAACAGTCCAAAAAAATGCAGTCCACCCATCCTTCTTTTTCTTGCTTAATCTTTGTCACCTGATTGTAGAATTCTCTCAAGCCTGTAAGGCATGATTTACCCTCCCTGAACCCATGTTGATGAGTTGTCACGAAGTCTCTTCTCTCCAGATGTGTTACTAGGTTTTTCTCACAATCTTCTCCATCACTTTGCATGGTATACAAGTCAAGGACACTGGCGTGTAGTTCAGTGCCTCTTGTCTGTCACCCTTTTTGCATATTGGTACTACATTAGCAGTCTTCCATATTTCTGGTAGGTCTCCCGTTTACAGTGACCTACTATACACTATGGAGAGTGGCAAGCAAAGTGCTCCTGCACACTCTTTCAATACCCATGGTGAGAGTCCATCCGGCTCAACAGCTTGTCTCACGTCCAGCTCCAATAAGCGCTTCTTGACCTCATCTCTTGTAATTTCGAACCTTTCTAAGGTCACCAGTTCTGTGTCCCAATGTATATCCCTTAGGAATTTATCCATCTCCTCATAGTTTCCCTTTTGGTACGCCAGCTCTTTGTTTCCCAGTTCTTTTTTGGGGGTGATAATTCCTAGCTCAACCAGGTACTCAAAGCTCAATACACTCTGATCACTCATTCCCAGGGGGGCTTCCAACTTAACTTCCCTTATATCCGACTCATTTAGGGTAAATATCAGATCATGCAAGTCTGGTTCATCCCCTCCTCTCATTCTTCTCGGTCCCTTGACGTGCTGACTTAGAAAGTTTCTTGTTGCCACATCCAGCAGCTTAGCTCTCCATGTGTCTGGTCCTCCATGTGGGTCTCTGTTCCCCCAATCTACCTTCCCATGGTTGAAGTCTCCCATGATTAGTAGTCTGGATCCGTTCCTGCTAGCCACAGAAGCTGCTCTCTCTATTATATTGATGGTGGCCAAGTTGTTTCTATCATATTCCTGTCTGAGTCTTCTGTCGTTCGGTGGGGGGTTATATATGACTACTACTATAATTTTCTGTCCTCCAGTTGTTATGGTGCCTGATATGTAGTCACTGAAACTTCCACAGTTCTGAATTACCATCTCTTCAAAACTCCAACCTTCACTTATTAGCAAAGCCACACCACCTCCTCCTCTCCATTCTCTCTCTTTCCTCACTACATAGTAGTCCTGTGGAAACACTGCATTTGTTATGGTTTTCGTTAGCTTTGTTTCTGTGAGTGCTATTATGTCTGGGTTTTCTTCTAGTGCCCATTCTCCGAGTTCACTTATTTTATTTGTAATCCCATCTATGTTAGTGTACATTGCCTTGAAGCTCACTTTCTTCTGTTCCTTTTCTTGTCCCCTTCTTGGCGAGCATTCTGCGGGTGTGGAAAGCTGTTCCGTGGGCGAGAAGATCTGTGAGGTGGTTTGCAGGGTCTCAGAGGATTTTGGGGTGGGGGGTGGGGGTTTAAGGGGAGGGGGGACAGGTAGAGTGTGGGTTAAGGAGATAGGGGGGACATGGAGAATATGGGGTGAGGGGGGAGGAGGGATAGGGAGGGTATGGGATGAAGGGGATGGGGAGACAGGGGGGGGAAAGGTGGGAGGGGGGACATGATGGGAATGGGGAAGGGGTGACATGGTCAGAATGGGATTTTGGGTGGGGGCAGGTAGGGTGAGGGGAAGGGAGGGTTTCTATGCAGAGGGGGTGGTGGTGTTGCACTCTCCCTCTGGTGTTGCTGGGATGCTGGTTTTGGGTTCCCCTCTTGTCTCTGGGACTGTTGTGTTGGGGGCTGCGATTTCCTGATTTACTCCTCTCTCCCTGCGCTTCCTCCTTGCTTCTGCGACCCTGGCTCTCTCCTCCTGTTATAAAAGTTGGCTGCTATGGGGGATTTAGTATTATTACGGAGTAGGGTCAGCAGTTAGAATTAAGATGTAACAGGGTAGTGACACAATTAGGCCCGGCCCCCAAGGAACATAGGTTCCTGTTTATACTTAAGGTTTTAGAACAGATCTGTCGTCTGGGATACAGTCAACTACGTCACTACAACAGGAGTAATGGATACACCTCAAAAACAAACTTACTTATTTATTAACCCCTTAACAACCCCCCATATACATTCACAACAATAACAATAATTCCTTTACCACACTATCTTACGTTAAAAGCCTTGGTCCACATAGGCAAGATACAAGGTTTTACAATTAGCACAAGCTAGGGTAAAGTCTACTAGGCAAGGGACACTAGCAAGGACTCTAGGTAGCTTACTGGTACTACTGGAGCCCACGTAGTTCCACTAGGACCCCCTTAGAGTAACTTAGCAATATAAACACTAGTGATACCCTAATTAATTAATACACTTTAATACTATACACATTAATACCCACTTATGCCAGAAAGCGAGAATAATACACATTACTTAGCTTGGTAAACTAGACACAGGATACGGTATGGGAGAGAAGTAGGAGGAAGGGGAGAGAGATGCAGAGCAACACGGTAGAGATGTTTACACCACGACGCCAGCCAGAGAAGGAAGCCAGCCTCGAGTCTCAGCTTACTCCAGCTAACTCACTGCCGTCCGACTACTCAGCTAATCGTACAGCAGCCCGATATCCAAGTTTACTCAGATCTACTTTACTAATACTTTCTAATCATTTGTAAACACAGTTGATGCCTATTTTATTAATTAATAATCAACCACAAGCTCTGGCTTTAAATGCTCTGTGAGAAACAAGATTTGTCTTATGTCTGGCAAGGAAGATAGGAATGAGCATCGACAAGCACCCAAAAGAACTTAAGGTAACTTATTTAGAGCTTAATATGACCTCTGATTTCCACTGAAGAACCCAGGGTCGTAACATTCCTCCCCCTTTCAGAGAAAAAAAAAATGTGGCTACTAGAATAGTAGTCATATTTTTTTTGTAAGAGTATAGAGAGAGTAAAAAGGAAAATCTATGCCATAAAAGAAAATCAATCAAAAACAACAATTTCTCTGCAAGAAAAGTACAAAGGAATTCTCTGAAAGAAAAAACACACACACACAAAAAAGGGAAGTAAATAAATTTGACACGGAATATTTAATGTCACAGGAGAACCTAAAAAAAAAATAACTAAAGCATGACAGTTGGTATATGGCTTCCTGTGGCTCAGATGAATGTTACTCAGGTAACCGGGACAGAGAGTCGGCTATCACGTTGAGCCGGCCTGGTAGGTGGATAATGGAAAGATCGAGGTCCTGTAGGTACAATGCCCACCTGAGGATGTGTTTATTTTTTTCCTTCATTTGATTCCAGAATACTAGTGGGTTATGGTTCGTGTACACTCCCACTATATTACCTGTGAGGTAGACTTCGAACTTTTTACATGTTAACACTAGCGCCAACGCCTCTTTTTCTACCACTGAATAATTGCATTGCGCCTTGTCAAATTTCACAGAGTAATAGTATACCGGGTGTTCCACTTGATCATCCCCAGTTTGCAACACCACTGCACCAGCACCCGAGTCTGATGCGTCAACATGAATTTTAAATGGTCGGTCGAACCTTGGGCTAGCGAGCACTGGGGCAGAAGCTAAGATCAATTTCAAATTTTTAAACGCCTCTGCACAGTCTGATGACCACTTAAATTTAACGACCTTCCGCAACAAGTCTGTGAGAGGAGTGGCAACACTGGAAAAGTTCTGACAAAAGTGTCAATAGTACGCACACATACCGATAAACCTATGAATTTCCTTTTTAGACTGGAGCACTGGGTACTCCAGAATGGCACTGATTTTATCTTGCCGAGGTAACGCTTTTCCTTGGCCCAATTCATAACCGAGGTACGTCACTGTGCCTTGACAAAAATGACACTTTTTTGCATTTAAGGTTAGATTTGCATTTTTCAAAACTGTGAACAACTGGCATAACCTAGCTATGTGGTCAGCCCAATTACTATCAAAGAACACAATGTCATCTAAATACTCCCGACAATTTGGCACATTAGCGAGCAGAGAGTTCATTAGCCTCTGGAACGTGGCAGGGGCATTACGCAAGCCGAACGGTAACACTTGATACTCAAAGACACCATCGGGTGTTACGAACGCAGTTAGTTGTTTAGCACGCTCGGTGAGAAGGGATCTGATAGTAACCCCTTGAGAGGTCGAATTTCGAGACATACTTGGCATTTCCAATCTCGTCGATGCAGTCTTCAAGGAGGGGCAGCAGATCGGCATCCACAATGATCACCTTGTTGAGCTGCCGATAGTCGGTGCATAATTGCCAGGAGCCATCTGGTTTGGGGGACCAAAAGGCAGGGCGAGCACCAAGAGCCCTGGCTCTGCCGGATGAGGCCGTGCTGGAGCAGGAAGTTGACCTCTTTCCATACGATGGCCTTCTTTTCCGGACTCATCCGATAGGGTTGAAGGTGAATGGGGGTGTAGTCCGTCAACTTGACATCATGGTAAATGGCAAATGGTCGGGACCTCCCCGAACAGGCTGGAGAATTCGTCAAGCAACGACTGCACCTCTTCACGTTGGGCCATCTGCAAATGGGACAGTCCCTCCTCCACAGCATTCACAGAACTAGAATTATTGAGAATGAGATTAGTTGGGTCCCAGAACAATCATCCCCTCCCTCACTAGAAATGGAAACATTGGTTAGTGCAATGGGCCTGGGGGCCCTGGAACTTCTTCAGCCGATTCAAGTGTATGAGCTTGTCATGTTATGCCTGGTTATGCTTGTCAGAGTGCCTCACTTTGTACATGAGGTCCCCAGTCTTTTCTGTTACAATGTAGGGGCCTTCGTACTTGTGGGACATAGTGTTCCCTAGTCGAGGCTTTAATACCCTGACAGGGTCACCAGGCTGAAATACCCGCAACTTAGCCTTAGCATCGTTTCGTTCTTTCTTATTTTCTTGGGCCTTCCCAAGATACTTTAGTGCAGCCGCCTTGCTATTCTTGAATCTCTGGTGGTGTTGCGCAAAGAAAGCCAAACCTTCGGTTAATGTTACGTTCCCTAACAGATTCTCCTGTAACATTTGCAAGGGTCCACGAACTTTATGGCCAAAGACTAACTCAAAAGGAGAACAACCCAGTGAACTTTGTAACCCCTCTCGAACAGCAAACAAAACATACGGCAAGTTCTCATCCCAGAAGGTGTGGGACCTCTCGCACGATGTCTTCAACATCTGCTTCAGAGTTAGATGGAACCGCTCAATTACCCCCTGACTCTGTGGATGGTATGGGCTGGAAACCTTATGAGATATTCCATGGTCCTTACAGAATTGTTAAAAAATATCAGACTTAAAGTTAGTACCATTGTCAGTTTGCACGACCCGAGGCAATCCAAAAGAGGAAAAAAATTGCAACATACGAGCAACAACAGTCTTTGCTCTGATGTTCCTTACAGTAAAAGCCTCTGGGTAACGGGTCGTGATACACATCATCGTGATTAGGTAAATATTACCAGACTTAGTTCTAGGTAATGGACCAACACAGTCCATTACCACATGAGAAAATGGTTCCTCCGGCACGACAATAGGCCTTAGAGGAGCTTTAGGTGGTGTCTGGTTTGGTTTCCCAACAAGTTGACAAGCAATACATGCATTACAAAATTTTGCCACATCGCTTTTCAGCTTGGGCCAGAAAAAATACTTTAAGATTTTGTGATAAGTAATATTAATACCTTGATGTTCCCCCATAAGATAACAGGTTGGTAACATAACCTGGTGGACTCTGGTGAACCTCTATAACAGGTTGGCAACATAACCTGGTGGACTACCTCCCACTCATTTGACAAGGGAGTGGTCTGTGGTCTCCATTTTCTCATCAAAATCCGTTCATTGTAGTAGTACCCAGTTGCTGCATCTACAATTTTCTCCTTAGAGATGGCTACTTCGTGGCATTCTGCAAGACTGGGGTCAGCTTTCTGTAACTCACTCAAGGAGGTGTCCAGGCCTTGGTCAGATGCCATTGGCCGAGGCTCAACAGTGTTCTCCTCCACCTCCCCACTACTCTCGGTAGGCGGCGGTGGCAGGCTCTCCACAATGTCCTCGGCCACGTCATCGAGTCGGGCAATGAATGTGTCTGCAAGGTCCACTTGGCTTTCACCACTCGGAAAGTTCCTCGTGTCCTCGGGATTTACCACCTTGGCAAGCACAGGGCCGCCCTTACATTTAAGTCCCATAGACCTGATCACCGTGCACGCAGGGTACACAACATTATCCTCTGCGGCGGGTAGATCCAGGGAAACCTTAGGGGTAGGCAACATAATAGGCAGTCTGGAGTCCCCTACCTTATCCCCTGCTAAATCATTACCCAATATTACATCAACATTAGGGAAAGGTAGGTACGAAGTGATTCCGACTGCACAAACACGCTTGTGGAAATCAGATTCCTGGGTAACCTTATGGAGGGGTACTGTTGGAGTATCACTAGTGACACCCTCGATCAGTACTACCTCTCCAGTGTCGAGAGTGTTGGCACCTTGCAATGCACTCTCTAAAATTAAAGTCTGGATGGCACTGGTGTCTTAGAAGATCACCACGTCCTTCCAGGAAGAACTCTCAGACAAATGTAGTCTCCCTTTCGATAAGAATGGGGTAAGCAGGTCCAACCACTGCGGGTTGGAGGTCTTACTCCCTAACCCTTCAGAAGGCCTCAAGCCCTGTGTCACAACTAGAGCATTGGGTCTTTTTTCTGGGTAAAGTTGCCAACAACGGCTAGTAATGTGGTTTGGACGTTTACAGTGACCACAGATACGTCGGGGAGAAGAGACATTACTAACAGGATTGCCCTTTGGGTCACTCTTAGGTGCCGTGGGGCTAGACAATTTAACAGGGTTAGTTATGTCTGAAACAGAAGGTGCATTAGTTATAGGGTTAGAATGAGCTGGTCTGGACTGGCTGTGGGTATAAGTTTTGTTACTCTGTGGGGTATAATTATTTTTATTGGGCCTTTTGCCCGCCAACTGGTTGTTTTCTGCCATCTTGGCCAAATCCACTATTTTAGAATCTACCTCTATCCTTCCTCTAATGTAATGTGCTACATTCTCTGGCATATTATCTATAAAGTGTTCCACTAAAACTAAATTCTTAAGTGCCTCGTATGTTTCGGCTTTAGCCGAGCGAATCCATTTTTCAACCAATCTAATTTGATCATTAGCAAATTCAGTGAGAGGTTGGTTGTGAGTAGGCCTAAGGTTTCAATAAGCTTGGCGGTGAGCTTCAGGCATAATTTCATATGCCCTCAAAATTCATTCCCTGACTTTATCATATTCAAAAAACTCGTTGTCAGGCATGTTTATAAAAATATCTTGTGCTTTACCCCTAAGCCGCCCCTGTAAGATTTTCACCCACTCTTCCCTTGGCCAGTTCATGGACATAGCTAGTCTCTGAAAATGGTTGAAAAATCTTTCAGGGTCTAACTCTGAAAATTCAGGTAAGTTATGCTTTTTATCAGAATGCCTGGGGTTTGAGTCCCCAGTAGATGGTGGTACCATTCTTGCCGCCTCATTTTTGAGCCTTTGCTCTTCAACTTTAGCATTTTGTTCTACTACTCTAGCCTCTTGCTCTGCCAGTCTTAACATGGCTAGTGTTAATTCTAACTCTATATTTCTACTAGCTACACTTTTCCCTGTACTGGGCTTGCATAAAATTGTATCACTCGGCAATAGTTCTTGGTCTATACAATGTCATAAAATTTCATTCACCAAGGTTCACTTTTTATCAATGTCGTTTAACTCGAGACCAAATTCCTTGCCTAACAATACTAAATTTTATTTGGTGAGCTTCTTAATCTCTACCACTGAAGGATCCTTTGCCAGTTCCTGCATTTTAGATGCCATCACTAATAAATTTAGCTCCTAGCAAAAGAAAAAATTAAAAAAGAAAAATTGGAAAAAACAAAAATTTGCACGGCCCCTAACACAAGGCCACACTTACCTCAATCGTGAAGGGATCCAGCTGGGTGTCCAGTCAGTGCAAGATATATCCTTTGCTAGATGAGCTGGGCCCAAGGCTAACACACAACCGTTCTGTGGAAAACAAGAATTTTTAGTTTTGGCAGTCAAAAATGTAATTTTTTACACTTATAATGTTCCTCCCGGACTGGCCAACCACTTGTTATAAATGTTGGCTGCTATGGGGGATCTAGTATTATTATGTAGTAGGGTCAGCAGTTAGAATTGAGATGTAACAGGGTAGTGACACAATTAGGCCCGGCCCCCAAGGAACATAGGTTCCTGTTTATACTTTAAGGTTTTAGAACAGATCTGTCGTCTGGGATACAATCAACTACGTCACTACAACAGGAGTAATGGATACACCTCAAAAACTAACTTACTTATTTATTAACCCCTTAACAACCCCCCATATACATTCACAACAATAACAATAATTACTTTACCACACTATCTTACGTTAAAAGCCTTGGTCCACATAGGCAAGATACAAGGTTTTACAATTAGCACAAGCTAGGGTAAAGTCTACTAGGCAAGGGACACTAGCAAGGACTCTAGGTAGCTTGCTGGTACTACTGGAGCCCACGTGGTTCCACTAGGACCCCCTTAGAGTAACTTAGTAAAGAAGTAAAGAGAGAGAGAGAGAGAGAGAGAGAGAGAGAGAGAGAGAGAGAGAGAGAGAGAGAGAGAGAGAGAGAGAGAGAGAGAGAGAGAGAGAGAGAGAGAGAGAACAGAGAGAACAGAGAGAACAGAGAGAACAGAGAGAACAGAGAGAACAAGAGAGAGGGAGGGTGGTGTGTGTGTGTGCGTGTGATGGGGGTTAAGAGGAGGTGGGTGAGGTGTTGTCTTCAGATTACGGCAGGTAAGAGAGGGGTGGATTATGAGTGAAGTTTTATCCCCTTTCCAAGAAAGGTAATTATCTAAGTGTAATTACCTAAGTGTAGTTACAGGATGAGAGCTACGCTCGTGGTGTCCCGTCTTCCCAGCACTCTTTGTCATATAACGCTTTGAAACTACTGACGGTCTTGGCCTCCACCACCTTCTCACCTAACTTGTTCCAACCGTCTACCACTCTGTTTGCGAAAGTGAATTTTTTTAAATTTCTTCGGCATCTGTGTTTAGCTAATTTAAATCTTTGACCTCTTGTTCTTAAAGTTCCAGGTCTCAGGAAACCTTCCCTATCGATTTTATCAATTCCTGTTACTATTTTGTATGTAGTAATCATATCACCTCTTTTTCTTTTGTCTTCTAGTTTTGGTATATTTAATGCGTCTAACCTCTCCTCGTAGCTCTTGCCCTTCAGTTCTGGGAGCCACTTAATAGCATGTCTTTGCACCTTTTCTAGTTTGTTGATGTGCTTCTTAAGATATGGGCACC